>NW_020837949.1:48735910-49156462 GCF_003676395.1 Aethalodelphis obliquidens | reverse complement strand
ACTAAACTAAGATAAACATACAACCAGAAACAAATTATATGCAGAAAGGAAACCCCAAGTCTACAGTTGCTCCCGAAGTCCACCACCTCAATTATGGGATGATTCGGTGTCTATTCAGGTATTCCACAGATGCAGGGTACATCAAGTTGATTGTGGAGATTTAATCCGGTGCTCCTGAGGCTGCTGGGAGAGATTTCCCTTTCTCTTCTTTGGTCGCACAGCTCCTGGGGTTCAGCTTAGGATTTGCTAAACACCCCCCCCCCACACACTGTGTGTAGGTCGCCTGAGAGTGTCTTTTGGGAAGTCTGAGGTCTTCTGCCAGCCTTCAGTAGGTGTTCTGTAGGAGTTGTTCCACACGTAGATGTATTTTTGATGTATTTGTGGGAAGGAAGGTGACCTCCACGTCTTACTCTTTCACCATCTTGAAGGTCCCTCTCCACAATACCTTCTCGCCAGTGGCCAGGGGAGTGGAGGGCACCTGCAGGTACTGCTTTCATGGGAGTGGAGCTTCTGTGGGAAACTTCCCTGAGCTCAGGGGCAAACTCTCGTAGACTCTGCCTGCTGTGGGCCGCAGGGTGGGCAGGAGTGTGGTGCGGGAGCTGGGGCAGCACTGAGCCCTGCACTTGCCCTCATCCTCTGCCCGACCTAGGCTCCTGGCTGCTCCCACTCCTGCCACCGCCCTGCTCCCAACTTCCCCACTCTTAAGAAGAAATTTAAAGTAAGACTAGGCCCACTTTTTTGGCTGGACTTTACCATTTCTTCAAGTGATGCCTGGAACTATGGCAGCCATTTTGAGACCCTGAGGAGAACTAGCTAAGGACAAGGTCAATAAGCTGAGGATGGAGGAGTGTAAAGATGAGAAGAACCTGGGTCCTTGACAACATTAAACATGAATTAATCAACCTCAGCACCTGCTACCTGAGACTTCCTACAGGAGATATTACGTTTTCCTTGTTGTTTAAGCTAGTAGAGACAGGTTTCCTATTTTATTTATATCAAAGTTATTTCATCAAGAACGAGAGGTGAAAGAAGCTTTATTTTATCGCCTTTAAGAGAACAGCTCATCCTTAAGCTGGGAGTGAGCTGTATATACATTCTGCTGATAATATTTATAACCCATTTTACTTGTTTGCATAATAATATTTAAGTCCTCTGCTATTTGGACATGTGCATTATTTCTAGAATAGTGGGTGTCAATAAACACAAAACATATGCCAAATATTACTGAGAACAAATCCTAGACAACTCAATATTTTGTGTCGCTAAATGTGAGGAATGGGAAAGGCTTCTTGCAAAAGGTGGTATTTAATCTGGACTTGGAAAAGTTGGAGGTGAGCTTCAAGGGCATTCTAGACAATGTGGGCCCCCAACCTGCTGAACTGTATGTCATGGGAGAGGAAGTGCAACAGTATGATTTGGGGGTATATAACGGTAGACAGATAAGGCTGGAGCTGGTTAGGTACAGATTGTGGGTTGTCCTGAATGTCTTGCTAAGGAGTTTGGGTTTCCTTTCCTCTGTGGTGGGAAACATTAGAGATGTTAGAGCTGGTCATCACTTATTGATTCTGGATGAATTGTTAAAGCATATAGTATATATTAATATTTTACATAGGTTTTTGGGCATATTTTAATAAGTGTGCATGACTTTAATGAAACAATAAAAATCAATTTTCCATTCTAATTTGGATTCTATGTTTTAAAGCAATTGCCAAGGGAAACAAGTAAGTGACTGGTTAAGTAGCCATTGCTTTCCAAACGTTCAAAACCAGATGCAAGTTCTCCAGAGAGACTACTTGAAGGCCAGTAAACAACATTTCAAAGGCAGTTAAGTTCAGACAACTGGATGTGTGCATGCAGGACAGTTAGAGAGTCTGATGCCCTGGGAGGGAAGGGATGCCTTGCCTGTGTAGGCAAAGAGATGTCTTGATGGAAAAGGGAGTCGAGGAAAAGCTGCTTAGAGCCTTGAGACTGAATGAGGTTGGTGCCCAGTAAAAGAAGTTGGAATTGTGAGGTTCCCTTTGCCCAGGAGCAGAAGCTCTTCAGTCATTTTACTGATGAAGAAACGGAAACAGAGTGGGGAACAGACATGACGAAATTTCTCAAGTTTTCATTTGTTAACTTCTTTACATTTTCTCTTGTTCCAAAAAGGAATCAACCTTAAATATAGTCCTGAATAATCATGAAGCAGCATGATTTCACTGCTGGTAGAGATGGGACTAGAAAGCCACTTTCCTAAACTTTAGCCCTCGCATGAATCGTACTAAATCTTGCAAATCTGTCTCCGTAGAGTACCTTTGCTGCTGGTTACCAGGTAGTGGACACCGCCCAAATAGGCACAGGGCTAAGATACAATGTGGCAAGGAAGCATTTCCCAGAACCCCCCCGCAGATGTCCCCCCTACCTGGCGTTGGCCAGGACTGGTCACGTGCTCTTTTCTGTACCAAGCCCTGGACAAAAGAAGGGGTTGATCTGATTGATTTATACTATTTAGGATTCACCCTTCAGTCGCAAGGGATGAATGGCTTGGGGGGCTGGGGGACGTAGGGGAGAAGGAAGAGGGCATGGGACAGCAGCCTGAGCTGTAAGAAAAGCCCAGAAAATTGCGGAGTGGTTGAGAGCACAGGCTCTGGAGGGAGGGAGGCCTGCTTTCTCACCTGTGCTCCACGCCTTCCTAGCTGGGTTACCCTGGGCTCCTTGCAAGGCTTGGCTAAACCCCAGTTTCCAGGAGAGCACTAGGGTCATTGTGGCAAAAATAAAATAATCTTGGTAAAGCAGTGGGCATAATGTTTTGTGCATAATAAACCTTCAGTAGATGTTTATTATTATTGTTATTGCTGCTATTTTTATTATTAATAAAAATGACCTCGCTCCTGCTTCCCAGAAGTTCACAAGGAGTCCACACGGAATAACCGCAGCTGTCTCTCGCAAGGCAGGAGGTGACTTCTTGCCAGGAGTCGGTCCTCCCCTTTTTCTCTATGCCAAAGGAAGGAGAGAGGCTCTGGAAACAGCTTTTCCTTCTGCACACGACTTGCCCCCATTCCCATATGGACTGCTCAAATAGGCTGGGGGTTTGGGAAGGGGTTCTGTACGGTGACGCAGCAACGTCCTGGTGGCGGCAGTACCCTAAGGTCTGAAGAACAGGGAGTAGCACACCCCCTCACCTGCTTGCTCAGTGGGTGAAGATGGGGTGCTGGGGATGCTTTCGTCCAACTTAATCACCAGGGGAGTGGTGGTCGGGAACCAGTGGGGTCCAACCTCTTCTATCAGGGTTCAAGATTAGGAATCCTACGCACAGAGTACTCTCTTTTTCTGGCATTTCCATACGTTAATTCGATGACAGTTAAGAGGCAGGGCATTTTCTTAACATTCACGAGCAAATCTTAGCAGATTAGCAATTCCCAGTCGCCCACACCCCGTGGCGTCCCTAGCCGGGCTGGCCGGCGGGTCGGCGGCGGCGCGGCGGCGACGCTGCGGCGGCGCTGCGGCGGCGCGGAGAGGGGGCGGCACTGCGCGGTGCCCTGGGGGAAGGGGGACGCTGCACGGGGTGTGCGGAGGAGGCGGTGCTGCGCGTGGCCCCGCCTGAAGCCGGCTGCAGCTGAGGCAGGCGGCGAGACGGATGCGCCGTTTGCATTCGCCCGCAGTCATTTTTATCCGCGGAGGTAATGAAGTTGTCAGCAGCGCCCCGAGCGTGGCAGAGCCTTATATTCAAATAGGCCTGCCGGGCCCCGGCCTTCGCCCTTCCCCCGCCCCCTGCGTCCCGCGAGTACCCGGATGAGCGCGGCGCCGCGTCTCCCCTGCCAGCCGCCAGCTTTGTCTGTGGCTCGGCAAGCACCCGCGCCCGCTCCAGCTCTCCCTGTCTTCTCCCTCTCCTTGCACCCCCGCCCCCTTTGTGCCCCTGGGAAGACTCAGCCTCAGACCCCAGCCACCCCACCTGGGCTGACCCCCGTGACCCCGCAAGCCCGGCTGACGGCACGTTTGGGGGGGTTAGTGGCAGGGAGGCCGTCACCCTCACACTGGGCGCCGTCCCCGCTCCTTTTCCCTCACCCCAGCAGCCCCTCGCTCTCCTCTTCAGCTCCATCTCCAAGAAAGAGGACTTGACACTGACAGTATCACTTTGGCCTAAAGTTCTCTTCCCTTTCTGAAGGCTTATTTGTGGTCCTTTTTAGGATTACAAAGCCCCAAACAGACCTACCCGCTGAGGCGGCTGAGAAAAGGCGGTTCGGCAGGTGCAGCGCTGTCAGGAGATGAGACGGCAAGCCAGACACACACCTGCTTTGAGACAGGTAGTTGACGGGGCACAGTGAATGTTTAAGGTGCTGGGATTCGTTTCCCTAGGCCTCTGCAGCTGTGCGGTCCCCTGGGGCAGCCACTGGACACGTGTGGCTCTCGAGCACTTGAAATTTGGCTGATCCAAATGGAGATGTGCTGTAAGTGTGAAATACAGGCTGGATTGCGAAGACTGGAAAAAAGAATGTAAACTGTCTCATTAACCATTTTAAAATATTGATGGGTTATTGAAATGATAATGTTTTGGATATACTGGGTGAAATAAGATATATTATTAAAAATCTATTGTCTGTTTCTTTATACCTTTTAAAAATGTGGCCACAAAGAACATTTAAAATGACATACGTGGCTCACATTATATTTCTATTGGACAGTGCTGGTCTAGAGGCTTCATTAAGACCCAAGACCCTTCCCTCTAACCCTCTCACCTTACTCTGCAGGTTCTTTGGAACAGGGCATGGAGAGAGAGAAGGTTCTTAGATCTTAAGCATCAAATGCCCAGGCAGATAATTAGGAAGTAATCAGATTATTGAAAACGTTGACAACACAAGAGTAGAAGCAGTGGCTTAGGTTGCATGAACTGGCTGTTCCTTTCCCTTTGTTCACTGTAAAGAGAGACCCACGCTCTCGCCACAGTCTTGCCGCGATTCCCTGGACTAACCGTGATTCCCTGGACTAACCATCTGTGTGCAAAGTTGGGCCTCTAGGAGTGCTTTGTGCCTTTTAGGAGTTATTTGTTGCACACTAAATTTGCTGACATTCCATTTAGAAGAGTGAATACTGTGTATGCACTGTAACAGCTACTTCATAAGTATTTTTGGTGTACATTGTTCCTCAGCACACACAGGGCTCCCGAAGTATGCATTGACACGATGCGCTGCCAGTGATGCGGGCCTGGGGGAGTCCCTCAGTGTGCATCGACTCCACACACGGCCACGGCTCCTACAGGGCTCTTATGGCGCAGCCTGCCAATGATCCGTGCATTAAAGACTCCTGGAATATACATTGACGTGGTAGACTGGAGTTGTTTGGGTCTACCATGCCGATGATCCGGGGATAATTGCGGTGTGTTATGTACTTTCACTGAGATTGGAGTGTGCGTGGTCCTAATGGCAGAACCAGAACTGCCCCAGTTAAGCCCTGCTGTGACTCCCTGTGTGGGGTGCATGGACCTTCGACCTCCTGCGTCATGACACTGTGGCATTGCTAATGTTTGCGGATGTTTTAACTGACTCAATTGAGTTAGCATTTTTTTTTCCAAAAGTACTTTCTGTAATTCGGTACCTGGATTGGGGATCCATGTACTGATGGTTTCATCTGGTTAATCATAAGCTAAAGATCTTGGAAAGGTCATATTTAAAGCAGAAAAAGTGGTTTAGAGAGAATAAGTTTGGGAGATGTGTATGAGTTTGAGAGGGTTAATATGGAATAAATAACCTAGTCTTGAGAAAACCTAGTTGCTTAAACTGAAATAGATAGAACAAGGAGGTGGTAAGACGATGGAAGAAATCATAAAATATATTCAATAGAAAAATAATTCAAACACTGCAGAAGTGTATCAAATAAAAAAATTGTCCTCCTGTCACTTTCTTTCCATCCACTGTTACAATCTCTGTTAATATTTTTTGTATATTTTTAGTAATTTTTATACATATACGAATAAGTATATCTATTCTTTGTTTACACAAGTGGGGTATTACCAAACCTTAACTCTCCAGTGCCTTGTTTTGAACTAATAATATATTGAACATCTCTCCTTCTCAGTGCATTTAGATCTGTTGCATCCTTTGTAATGATTGCATGGAATTCCAGGATATGGATGTAACAATTAAAAAATTTATGCTACTTCAACCATCACTGCAGTGAATATCCTTATACATTTGCAGATTTGTGCATACATGTTCACGGGATAAATTTTTAGCAGCGGAAATGCTGGGACTGAGTACATTTAAAATGGTGATAAATATCGCCAAGTCGATAACCAGAATGATTGTACTGCTTTATACTGCAACTAGCAGTATGTGTGCCTATTTCCCCACTCCAGGTCAACGCATAGTTTTTTCATGGGAGACACTTCTAATGTGTGTGAATGAATTTTCCCATGGTGTTCTCTGTACAGCTTTATGGTGAGAGCCCAGCACTGGGGGCTGTGATAAATGCAATGAAGTGAGGAAATCAGGACCACAGGTAGGAAGTCTCGTTAATCAAGATAAAAAACGATGGCTCCACAAAACACACTGGGATCGGTTGAATTTTGGTAATAGCTTATCAACATGGGAGAATTGGAATTAGATCACGTTAATTCATCATTCAGCAGATATTTGTTGAGAAGTTATAAGTGAATTCTCCATTGGATTGTAAGCCCCTTGAGAGCAAAACTGTTGTCTTTTTAATCTCTATGGCTTCAACAGAATTATGGAATGGGGCCAGGCCTAAATTTTTTTAAAATCGCTGTTGTTGTCGATTTGCTTGTTTTAATTTGGCCATTTATTGTCCCCATATACCTGGTTCTACCTGAAGTTGGATTTTCAAGATGGCTGACATTTTATCCTTGCTCCCAGCAGCTCACAGTGGAAGAGACAGCGGGATGTAAACCAGTCTGAAAATTCACATAGTATGGACAAAGTGAACATGAGCAACTAACTGTGGTGGAGTAAATAGTTTCCCCGAAATCTGATATTTGAGCTGGATCCTGGAAGAGACCAACAAGGATGGACTTCTAGACAGAGGCAGCCACAATAAAGGGATGGAGCTTTGTAGGAATGCTGGTGTGAATGGCTCACAGGGAGTGTGTTGGGAAGAAGGGGATCTGAAGGGGAGGCACCACCTACTTACAAGGAAGCATTGAGTCAGGCATCCTGGAGCATCAAGGGAATGACATATAGAGAGGGAGTGGGCTTCTCATTCAGGCTTTATCTCTGAATTGTAGTGGGGCATTTGGAAGTCCTGAGAATCCTGTAGCTTTAAAGTGCCTCATTTGTGATATGAGCCTAGATAATTTCTAATATTTTTATCAGCTCTAAAATCCAGTGGCCTTTGAGCTATAGGACTTGAACTTGCCTGCAAAGACTTTATCTTCTGTGTGTGATATCTTGGGGTGTTCCTTTAAGATGGTAGTAAATGGCTGGCTGTAATTTGCTGGAACTAACTACCATGGACATGTACCATGATCTCAAAGTCTGCATACAGTTTTGCCCCCACCCCAAAAAAGGGTTACTAATGAGAATGAAGAAGAAAACAAAACAATAGCAGGCAGTATAAGTCTTTTGATAATTACTCTTCATATGCCACTAAATCCTATCTTCACTGAAAATTGAACAGACACTGCTTAAAAGGTTTCTCTGAAGTGTATTGCAGAATTGGATGTCAAGTGTCCTGTTTCTTGGGATTCGTATGCTGCATGAATTTCATCGGGTTTGATAAGCATGCCATCCATGTCCTTGTCTGTGGCAGAGGGAAGCATTTTGATTGAGACAATGTCTAAGGACAGAAAGAACGCTGTGGTCTATTGATTAGAGACCTTCCTCCAAGCTGACACCTTGAGAATTATTACCCAGCCCATCTTGCCCCAAAGAACGAGGGACTTGCTTAAAGTCTGTGCTGACTTCCAGATGAACTTTGCGTAATTCCCCCAATTTTTAGGCTCAGGGTTTTCCAAGTTGTATTGGAGGCTATCTAGAAGCAAATAAAATAAACACAAGCAGACTGCCCATGGGACCAAACACATGGCATGATAACAACTCTTGTGACCAGTGACTCGTCTAAGATATGGGAGTTTGGTGAAATTATTGAAGAAGGATGTTTTGCCAGTCCTATTGGGCACTGTTCAGAGTCTTGAATTCTACAAATGCAAGCAAGAGATCAGAGAGGCTTTGCTGAAACCTCACAGAGTCAAAGCCTGTGCCCCACACGTTGATACTGGGGATTTCCAAAATAGCTTCCTGTGAGATCATCTTATGTGTGGAATCCGTGGCAATGACTTCCAAGGGAGACTCCTGACTGATCCCAATTTGATGCTTTCTTTGGCATGGAGTGAGGCCTGGGCACTGAGAGTAAATTTTTAATTTTCTCAGAAATCAAACAGCAGTACAAGGTTGTTGAGACAGGAAGAGTGAAATTTTTACTGCCTGGGTGAGCAGGTGCCAATCCCAAATCATTATCAGGACTTTGGAGACAAGCAATCCCTGTTCAGACAGCAGTCTTTTATCAGTGATCCACTCCCAGATTCAAGATAACGGGTAAAGATTGTTTTGGAAGAATGGTAATTGTGAAGGAGTGTGTCCTTCAACCAGTATGAGGTAGAACAACTGGCAGAGCATGTCATATATATCATCGGGTGGTAGGATGCTTAGGTATTTCTATACCAGTGAAGACCAGGAGATCCAAAAGTGCCCAACTGGGGGCCATGAGCACCAGATGAAAGTAATGCTAGTTGTTAGTCCCTGACTGGTAAGACATCATGCTAAAATTTTTTCATGGCCATTTACCAAGATTAGGTAACCTCATGGTAGTTGTAGAGCTGATATTTCTGGAGCTATGTTGTGATTGTGGAGTTTGGCTCCTTTCTGGGGAAGCATAGGGAAGAACAAAATTACATCACTCGCAATTAGTTTCCAAAATTCGTATGTGCTTATGATCTAGCAAGGTAATTAGACTGTATCTTGGTGCTCAATAAGAACTGATCAAACAATGATTGAAGAAGGAAGGAAGGAATGATCTAATGTTAGATAAACAATAAAAAGGTAATAGTTGTTTTTATCTAGTACAATAATACGTATGTATGAGGAGAGAAATGACTGCAAGCTTAAACGTGTGGGTTATAGGACCCAACTACTTGTCACTAAAAGTTGAAAGAAGAGAAAAAACAATTAGAAAGAATGATCCATTTTTAAGGCCTTCACATCCTTTGAAAAACCAATTATAGGAAGCTGTCTCAAAGTAGACTACATTTAAGTCTAGACATGTCATCGATTGACTTGAAATCTTAAGTTTCTAATCTAACAAGATAGTTTTGAATAAATCACACATAACTAGCGAACTGTACTAGTGTCTCAATACTTCAAGCCTGTGGAGCTCCTAATATTGAAGTGAAAACTGAGGAGGGGAAGAGGAGCCAATAGAACCTTATAAAGGTCATTCCAAGTTTATGAAAAAATCTGATTGTCAGGATGAAGCAGGAAAATTCCAATAAAGAAACAGAATTTTTTCACCTTAGAAAATATGTGTAGCATCTCCACTAAATGAAATTCATACTGCACACAGAAGATTGAATTCCTGTAAGAGGCATTTAACTGGGGGAAGACAGACCTCGCATACTTCACACCATGGAGCTGCAGAGAATTTAGTGTCATACCCCAGAATTGTTTTCCTGGCATAAAATGTAAGCCATCTTGAGGATAAAACCTAAACAATAAGGTTCATTTGGCACCAGCATTTTAACATCAGGTCTTAAGGGGCCACCAAAGCTACAAGACAGAAAGCAATTCTTCAATGGCCAATGTAGCTGTTTTAAGAAGCACTGGATATTTTTACATCTCCTAGTAAATATGGAGATAGTCTCTCATTGTACTTTTTTTCAGGTAAAAATGTTGTGTGACTGGATATGCTGTTATAGTTTTCGAAGTGAGGTTAGCGGGCGAGACACATTAAGATGCTTGTTAAATTTTAAAGGCAAATTCCTCTACCCCTGAAATCAGCAATTAAACCTTCCTGGGTGATTCTTTCTTTTTTTTTTTTAATAAATTCATTTATTTTTGGCTGTGTTGAGTCTTTGTTGCTGCGCGGGCTTTCTATAATTGCAGTGAGTGGGGGCTACTCTTTGTTGTGGTGCTCAGGCTTCTCATTGCAGTGGCTTCTCGTTGCGGAGCATGCGCTCTAGGCGCACGGGCTTCAGTAGTTGGGGCACACAGGCTCAGTAGTTGTGGCTCGCAGGCTCTAGAGCACGGGCTCAGTAGTTGTGGCACACGGGCTTAGTTGCTCCGCGGCATGTGGGATCTTCCCAGACCAGGGCTCGAACCCGTGTCCCCTGCATTGGCAGGTGGATTCTTAACCACTGCGCCACCAGGGAAGCCCCTGGGTGATTCTTAGGAACATCCAGCTATGAGACTCCCTGTGGTTAGAGTTGCAATGGTGTGATCTAAAGTTATTGGTTGGTTCCTTTAAATATTGGAAGTTATACAATGGAGGAAAGAGGCATGGTTAAACAAATACTTCTTTAAAAATAAAAATAGCTTTGTTATTTTCTTCGCTAGAAAAAATGGTGTATGCTCATTGTAATACATCAAGCAATGTTGGAAAATACAGTATTTTATACACTCTTTTTAGATTAGTGATATTAACTCTAAAAGTTGTATTTGTTGCAAATTTTTTCTGTTTCTTATTTGTCTTTTTTAAGTTATAGGGACTTTACTTTTTTTTTTTTTACATATTTTCAGTTCATGTGCACAATTATTACCAATCTTTTTTCCTTAAGGGATTGTAGAATTCTCTTCAATTATAACATTATGATGTAGCTTTAAACAGAACATAAAATAATTTTTCTAATTTTTAAATTTATTTATTTTTTTATACAGCAGGTCCTTATTAGTCATCAGTTTTATACACATCAGTGTATACATGTCAATCGCAATCGCCCAATTCATCTCACCACCACCCCTTCCCCTGACGCTTTCCTCCCTTGGTGTCCATACATTTGTTTTCTACATCTGTGTCTCAATTTCTGCCCTGAAAACCAGTTCATGTGTACCATTATTCTAGATTCCACATATATGCATTAATATACAATATTTGTTTTTCTCTTTCTGACTTACTTCACTCTGTATGACAGACTCTAGATCCATCCACATCTCAACAAATGACCCAATTTCGTTCCTTTCTATGGCTGAGTAATATTCCATTGTATATATGTAACCACATCTTCTTTATCCATTCGTCTGTCGAGGGGCATTTAGGTTGCTTCCATGACCTGGCTATTGTAAATAGTGCTGCAACGAACATTGGGGTGCATGTGTCTTTTTGAATTATGGTTTTCTCTGGGTATATGTCCAGTAGTGGGATTGCTGGATCATATAGTAATTCTATTTTTAGTTTTTTAACGAAACTCCATACTGCTCTCCATAGTGGCTGTATCAATTTACATTCCCACCAACAGTGCAAGAGGGTTCCCTTTTCTCCACACCCTCTCGAGCATTTGTTGTTTGTAGATGTTCTGATGAGGCCCATTCTAACTGGTGTGAGATGATACCTCATTGTAGTTTTGATTTGCATTTCTCTAATAATTAGTGATGTTGAGCAGATTTCATGTGCTTCTTGGCCATCTGTATGTCTTCTTTGGATAAATGTCTGTTTAGGTCTTCTGCCCATTTTTGGATTGGGTTTTTGTTTTTTTTAAATTGAGGTGCATGAACTGTTTATATATTTTGGAGATTAATCCTTTGTCCATTGATTCGTTTGCAAATATTTTCTCCCATTTTGAGGGTTATCTTTTTGTCTTGTTTATAGTTTCCTTTGCTGTGCAAAAGCTAAGTTTCATTAGGTCCCATTTGTTTATTTTTGTTTTTATTTCCATGACTCTAGGAGGTGGATCAAAAAGGATCTTGCTGTGATTTATGTCAAAGAGTGTTCTGCCTATGTTTTCCTCTAAGAGTTTTATAGTGTGCCATCTTACATTTAGGTCTCTAATCCATTTTGAGTTTGTTTTTGTGTATGGTGTTAGGGAGTGTTCTAACTTCATTCTTTTACATGTAGCTCTCCAGTTTTCCCAGTACCACTTACTGAAGAGACTGTCTTTTCTCCATTATATATCCTTGCCTCCTTTGTCATAGATTTGTTGACCATAAGTGTGTGGGTTTATCTCTGGGCTTTCTGTCTTGTTCCACTGATCTATATTTCTGTTTTTGTGCCAGTACCATATTGTCTTGATTACTGTAGCTGAGTAATATAGTCTGAAGTCAGGGAGTCTGATTCCTCCAGCTCTGTTTTTTCCCCTCAAGACTGCTTTGGCTATTTGGGGTCTTTTTTGTCTCCATACAGATTTTAAGATTTTTTTTTCTAGTTCTGTAAAAAATGCCATTGGTAATTTGATAGGGATTGCATTGAATCTGTAGATTGCTTTGGGTAGTGTAGTCATTTTCACAATATTGATTCTTCCAATCCAAGCACATGGTATATCTCTCCATCTGTTAGTATCATCTTTAATTTTTTTCATCAGTGTCTTATAGTTTTCTGCATACAGGTCTTTTGTCTCCTTTGGTAGGTTTATTCGTAGGTATTTAATTCTTTTTTGTTGCAGTGGTAAATGGGAGTGTTTCCTTAATTTCTCTTTCAGATTTTTCACCATTAGTGTATAGGAATGCAAGAGATTTCTGTGCATTAATTTTGTATCCTGCAACTTTACCAAATTTATTGATTAGCTCTAGTAGTTTTCTGGTGGCATCTTTAGGATTCTCTATGTATAGTATCATGTCATCTGCAAACAGTGACAGTTTTACTTCTTTCTTTCCAATTTGGATTCCTTTATTTCTTTTTCTTCTCTGATTGCCATGGTTAGGACTTCCAAAACTATGTTGAATAACAGTGGTGAGAGTGAACATCCTTGTCTTGTTCCTGACTTAGAGGAAATGCTTTCAGTTTTTCACCATTGAGAATGATGCTTGCTGTGGGTTTGTCATACATGGACTTTATTATGTTGAGGCAGGTTCCCTCTACGCCCACTTTCTGGGGAGTTTTTATCATAAATGGGTGTTGAATTTTGTCAAAAGCTTTTTCTGCATCTATTGAGATGATCATATGGTTTTTATTCTTTAGTTTGTTAATATGGTGTATCTCATTGATTGATTTGCATATATTGAAGAATCCTTGCATCCCTGGGATAAATCCCACTTGATCATGGTGTATGACCCTTGTAATGTGTTGTTGGATTCTGTTTGCTAGTATTTTGTTGAGGATTTTTGCATCTATATTCATCAGTGATATTGGTTGATAATTTTCTTTTTTTTGTAGTATCTTTGTCTGGTTTTGGTATCAGGGTGATGGTGGCCTTGTAGAATGATTTTGACAGTGTTCCTTCCTGTGTAATTTTTTGGAGGAGTTTGAGAAGGGTGGGTGTTAGCTCTTCCCTTAATGTTTGATAGAATTCACCTGTGGAGCCATCTGGTCCTGGATTTTTTTTGTTGGAAGATTTTTAATCACAGTTTCAATTTCATTACTTGTGATTGGTCTGTTCGTATTTTCTATTTCTTTCTCGTTCAGTCTTGGAAGGTTATACCTCTTTAAGAATTTGTCCATTTCTTCCAGGTTGTCCATTTTATTGGCATAGAGTTGCTTGTAGTAGTCTCTTAGGATGCTTTGTATTTCTGCGGTGTCTGTTGTAACTTCTCCTTTTTCATTTCTAATTTTATTGATTTGAGTCTTCTCCCTCTTTTTCTTGATGAGTCTGGCTAATGGTTTATCAATTCTGTTTATCTTCTCAAAGAACCAACTTTTAGTTTTATTGATCTTTGCTATTGCTTTCTTTGTTTCTATTTCATTTATTTCTGCTCTGATCTTTATGATTTCTTTCCTTCTGCTACTTTGGGTTTTGTTTGTTCTTCTTTCTCTCGTTCCTTTAGTTGTAAGGTTAGATTGTTTATTTGAGACTTTTATTGTTTCTTGAGGTAGCCTTGTATAGCTATAAACTTCCCTCTTAGAACTGCTTTTGCCACATCCCATAGGTTTTGGATTGTCTTGTTTCATTGTAATTTGTCTCTAGGTATTTTTTTATTTCCTCTTTGATTTCTTCATTGATCTCTTAGTTATTTAGTAATGTATTGTTTAGCCTCCATGGGTTTTTTTTTTTTACGTGTTTTTCCCTGTAATTGATTTCTAGTCTCATAGCGTTGTGGTCAGAAAAGATGCTTGATATGATTTCAATTTTCTTAAATTTACTGAGGCTTGATTTGTGACCCAAGATGTAATCTGTCCTGGAGAATGTTCCATGTGCACTTGAGGAGAAAGTGTAATCTGCTGTTTTTGGATGGAATGTTCTATAAATATCAGTTAAATCTATCTGGTCTATTGTGTCCTTTAAAGCTTGTGTTTCCTTATTAATTTTCTGCTTGGATGATCTGTCCATTGGTGTAAGTGAGGTGTTAAACTCCCCCAGTATTATTGTGTTACTGTCGATTTCGTCTTTTATAGCTGTTAGCAGTTGCCTTATGTATTGAGGTGCTCCTATGTTGGGTGCATATATATTTATAATTGTTATATCTTCTTCTTGGATTGATCCCTTGCTCATTATGTAGTGTCCTTCCTTGTCTCTTGTAACATTCTTTACTTTAAACTCTATTTTATCTGATATGAGTATTGCTGCTCCAGCTTTCTTTTGATTTCCATTTACATGGAATATCTTTTTCCATCCCCTCACTTTCAGTCTGTATGTGTCCCTAGGTCTGAAGTAGGTCTCTTGTAGACAGCATATATATGGGTCTTGTTTTTGTGTCCATTCAGCAAGCCTGTGTCTTTTGGTTGGAGCATTTAATCCATTCAGGTTTAAGGTAATTATTGATATGTATGTTCCTATTATCATTTTCTTGATTGTTTTGGGTTTGTTTTTGTAGGTCCTTTTCTTCTCTTGTGTTTCCCACTTAGAGAAGTTCCTTTAGCATTTGTTGTAGAGCTGGTTTGGTGGTGCTGAATTCTCTTAGCTTTTGCTTGTCTGTAAAGCTTTTGATTTCTCCATCGAACCTGAATGATATCCTTGCTGGGTCGAGTAATCTTGGTTGTACATTCTTCCCTTTCATCACTTTAAGTATGTCATGCCACTCCCTTCTGGCTTGTAGAGTTTCTGCTGAGAAATCAGCTGTTGACCATATGGGAGTTTCCTTGTATGTTATTTGTCGTTTTTCCCTGCTGCTTTGAATAATTTTTCTTTGTCTTTAATTTTTGCCAATTTGATTACTGTGTGTCTCGGCGTGTTTCTCCTTGGGTTTATCCTGTATGGGACTCTCTGCGCTTCCTGGACTTGGGTGGCTATTTCCTTTCCCATGTTTGGGAAGTTTTCGACTATAATCTCTTCAAATGTTTTCTCGGGTCTTTCCTCTCTCTCTTCTCCTTCTGGGACCCCTATAATGTGAATGTTGTGTTTAGTGTTGTCCCAGAGGTCTCTTAGGCTGTCTTCATTTCTTTTCATTCTTTTTTCTTTATTCTGTTCCGCAGCGGTGAATTCCACCATTGTGTCTTCCAGGTCACTTATCTGTTCTTCTGCCTCAGTTATTCTGCTATTGATTCCTTCTAGTGTGTTTTTCATTTCCGTTCTTGTATTGTTCATCTCTGTTTGTTTGTTCTTTAATTATTCTAGATCTTTGTTGAACATTTCTGCATCTTCTTGATCTTTGCCTCCATTCTTTTTCCGAGGTCCTAGATCATCTTCACTATCAGTATTCTGAATTCTTTTTCTGGAAGGTTTCCTATCTCCACTTCATTTAGTTGTTTTTCTGGGGTTTTATCTTGTTCCTTCATCTGGTACATAGCCCTCTGCCTTTTCATCTTGTCTATCTTTCTGTGAATGTGGTTTTTGTTCCACAGGCTTCAGGATTGTAGATCTTCTTGCTTCTGCTGTCTGCCCTCTGGTAGGGATTTTACATTTTTTACAAAATAAAATTTATCAGGTTTTCCCCTTTTCATTTGTGGCCTCTGACTCATGATAAGTAAGACTGCCATTTTCCTAGGATAATAAAAATCTTTATCTTTTTTCCCCCTATTACTTTATAGTTCTAACTTTTATATTTAAATTGTTGATCCCTCTGGAATTTAACTCACTGTAAAGAATGAGCCTGGGATCCAGCTCTATTTATTTTTTTTCTAATGACTTGGTATATTTTTGAGATCATTTCTTGAATAATTTATTTTATTCCCACTGATATAAAATGCCACTTTTATTATGTACTAAATGTCCATATATACTTCCTGGGCTCTACCATGGTCATTTGATTACTCTGCATTTTTGTGCCAGGTCGACACATTTTAATATCTCATTACTGTTCATTTTTAGAATTTCTCTGGCTGTTCTTGAATGTTTATTCTTCCAGATGAACTTTAGAATCATTTTTCAAAGTTTCAAAAAAAAATCCTGTTGGGATTTCCATTAGAATCACATTTAATTTATAGATTAATTATGGGGGGAGAATTGGATTCTTCACAATTCTGAGGCTTACATGAGAATGACACATGATTTCCCAATTGCTCAAGCCTTTGTTTGAATGTCCCTCTGTGTGTGTGTGTATCACAAACAGATTTTGCCTGTTTCCTGTAAAGTTTGTTTCTGGGTGTTTTACAGGGTTTTGTTGGTTTTATGATTAATCACATGGTTCTTAGATATATGCTTAAAGCAGCTACCCTGTGGCATAGAATGTAAGCTTGGATGGATTGCCATTTTAGGGGGTCGGTATGCAATAGAAGCCTGTGTTTTGGAGACAGACCCACGTGGATCTTTGTTATATCTTCCAGATTGCCGTGACACTTTGGGAAGAGTCTCCTCTCTAAGCTTCTCTTCCTCATCTGTAAGATAGAAACCTTGCAGGGATTTGTAAGCATTTGTAAGTGATAATACTTGAAACATCTAATGTAGAGCTTAGCACTTACTGAGTCCTCAGATATGGGAGCTGTTTGAGGGCCAGGCTAAGGAGTTCATTTCAAAATTCCTTACAAGGTTGAGATTCCTTGAAGCTTTCAAAAACATATTTGTATCCAGCAGATTTTTTTTTTAATTTATTTTTTTTTGCAGTATGTGGGCCTCTCACTGTTGTGGCCTCTCCCGTTGTGGAGCACAGGCTCCGGACACGCAGGCTTAGCGGCCACGCCACCAGGGAAGCCCTCCAGCAGATTTTTAAAGAGTACTCTGAATAAAAGCACTGTTCTAATAGTCTTCCCTCCCCGCCCTCCTCTTCCCATGATTGAACTATTTGATGTAAGAGATCTTATCCAGTGACTGTGTGGTTCTGAGCACCATCACTGCTGAAAGTTTTAGTCTCAGCCACATCACAATGGGAGGCCTGGTTCTTTCTTCTTACAATGTTAATTAATGGTCGCGTGGGGAGTTTGGGGACAGGCTTCAATGTGTTAATGTCTTAGAAAAATACATCTGAGGTACAAAGACCATTTGGAGTACCCAGTTAAGAATGGTTTGCCACATAGAGTAGAGCCTAAAGAAGGCTTTCATAAACATGGGTGTTCAGCTAAACCAATAGTTAGCCCCACATTCTTAATGGCATAATCACCAACATAACCGATTCATAATAACGGCCTTTTAATGTTGAAACAATTACTTTGGATAATAAAATAACACTTTTAATTTGCTTGACACCAAATTCGACCTATGTGGATCATCTGATGGTGAGGTGAGGGGAAGGAGAGTCTGCTGAGTTCTAAATACATTATAAGGCGTTAACACATAACGTGCATAATGTACTTCAGGCCTGAGATGCTCTAGATGGCTTAGCGAACAAACAAAATGGTGATCAGAATATGCTGTTGCTTTGGAATTTAACAAATACTTCATAATTTATGTATCAATTTCCACAAGTTTCCTTAGGAAGAACTAGTTAAGCCTTGACGTTGATGTGCTTTTGTTAAATTTGTTCGTTTGGAACACCTACAGGGGAAAGTGCTATGGGAGAGAACAGTCAGCAAGTTTTTGTTGAGTAAAAAACAATGCTGTATCCTGGGAGGAAAATGTAAATGAATTGACTGCTCCATTATAGTAATATCTTTATATCTGTTACTTGGATATTGTAAGCTGTTTGTAATCTGTTTTTTTAAATTGAATTATTTAAAATTTCATCAGTGTTTTCAGATTCTTTTGGGAAGTAGGGGAGTTTTAAATCGTAAATAATTCAAAAGCCCCCACATGTATACCTCCTCAGTGGGTGAGCAAGGCAGCCACCTTTGTTTTTGCTCTCATGGTTTGTTGGTGTTGGCCAGCACTCTTGTTCTTTTCATTTGTAAGAAGAGCTGGGACCAAGCTTTTGAGGCACGTGCCTATAATATCAAGGATTCCAGCCAACCTCATCTATTGCCTGATTTCAACTTACCTATTGCAAAGCTGATTGAAATCTGCCAATTAATTCTTTTCAGCTAAATATGTCTTCCATTAAAAGGCAAATGCTCCCTGGGAAATATTAGGAGTTATCAGTCATTTATATCTTAGTGAGTATGAATTTATAACAGCTTTCTTTTTTTCTTTTTTTCGGTCGTGACTTGTGGCTTGCAGAATCTCAGTTCCCTGACCAGAGACTGAGCCTGAGCTGTGGCAGTGAAAGCCCGGAATCCTAACCACTAGGCCACCAGGGAACTCCCTATAACAGCTTTCTTAAAATAAGTTAAGGAGATCTGAATACATATGCTGAGGAAAAAAGCGATACTAGTCAGTAACTAAAATAATCTACCAAATTACAGTTAAGGACAAGATATTTTATAAAGTCCTTTCTTGATAGCAGATTTGTATGTGTTGGAGATGGGATCACATTGGGTATATAATTTTGTATGTTAAACTTGTTTTCTACTTAACATTATACCTACCCCTCCAATGGCTGTGTACTTTTCCGATGAATGGCTTTACCAGAATTATTTTTCTGTTCTACTGTTAGACAAGTGCATCTTATTAGTTTATAATATGAAAGATGCTTTTAGGTCTGTGAACTACCTTTTTATAAATGTCTTTGCTTCCTTTTTTTCTCTTTTTCATTTGGAACTTTAAATGTTGGACTTTCCTTCTCTGAGATGTCCCTGTACATACAAACACTCATCATTAAGTGGCCCTCTTGCCTTTTCAGTATTAGGGGCTGCAGGTTAAATGTCCTGGATCAGTGCTGTGCAAAGTGTGTCTGTGGACCAGTGCCTGGCTTGAACTGTTTGCTGCTGGTCCACAATGAGGCAATATGGACACTGAGAGGAAGTGTTCAAAATGAAAACCCTCGTAGTGATTTGACATTGCTGCACCATCCAAGAAGTAGTCAGGATGGTCTTATAGGATATAGAGCAGATTGGGCTATGAGTCATATGTGGTGGAACTCTGTAGGCATATTAGAGCTCTCTATCAGCCCATGGAAGATTGGACAAAACAAAGCAAGCAAACAAACCAGTCCTGCACTTTGAATAAGCTGAGAAGCACTGTCCTAGGTCAGAGTGGAGAATGCAAGCACACAGTGCCTTGAAGTTCCATAAACCCTCACAGAGGGGTGTATAGACCAGTAATCAAAAGACAGACTTGGTTTACATCCCAGCTCTGACCCTTATTTTCTGAGACCTTCGACAAATGACTAAAACACTTTGTGTCTTGGTTTCCTCATCTGTAAAAACAAGAATAACAATAGAATTAACTTTGTAATATGATCCTACGGAGAAAGGACTTAGCACACTGCCTGGCATGTATCAAACGCTCGATAAATAGAAGCCCCCATTCTTACGTCAGTAAATAGCACCCCAAACAGAAATTTCTGGAAGGATTCCTTTATGCATTACTATAGGAAAACACGCAGTTCTTGAATGAAACAGCACCCCTGCTCCCACTCCCCTCCTTTTTGTCAGCCTAACTGTGATCACAGAGCTGTTTGTGTTTATCTTCTACAGAGGGTGAGGCCACATCCCTTGTAGGGCAGCCTAGATTGGAGCTGACAGACCAGGAAATCACAGACCCTTCAGAGCTCTCATCTCCATTCCTTCCTGCACCGTCACCAACTCATCAAAAGCTCTGAGTGTTTATCTCACAGTTGCCAGATGTCCATCTGTTCGGGATTGTTATGAATTTTACTGCCTTGTCCTGTTTACAGTCCTCACAGGGCACACAATAGCCCTGTGTTTGTACCAGGTAGAGACATGTCTCCATGACGTGTCCATCTGCTGGGACATCAGGATCTGGTGGGTCTCTACTTCTGCTGTTCCTGTTGACCCCCTGGACACTCTGTAGGCTTAATGTAGCACGAGAGCTTGAAAGAGTGTCAGAGTTGGTGTTGAAGATCTGGATTCTTATCCTGGCTCTGCCTTGGATGTGTGAGCCCCAACATCCTCATCTGTAAAATGGGGCCATAACACCAATCTTAACTTGCACCCGTGGTGACTGAATGAGATAGCCTTTGAAAAGTGTTCTGATGCATAATAAATGCAACTTTCCTCCCATTCTTCCAGTATTGGATGCCTTTTCTCTTCCCACTTTGGGCTGTGCTGAGCATACAAGGCATCACACAAAGTGAATTCCTCCCTAGAACATATGTTCATAAGGGCAGAGATTTGTCTAGTTTATTTATTGCTCTATGCCCAAGTTCTAGAACAATGCCTGGGGATACTGGATGCTCAATTAATATATGTTGAACAAATTAATTAAAGTGAATTATACAGTCACATTTCCTGCTGTCTCTTTTAGGATACTTTTAGCTCTGAGCAACAGAAAACCTTGAATCAACTTGCTAAACTGGTGATAACATCTGTTATTTCCTACAACTAGAAGTTTGGAAGTAGAGAAGTTTTGTGGTTGATTAATTTGATGGCTCACTAACACATGCCTGGCCCAGGTCCTTCTCATCTTTCTGCTCTGTCATTTTTGACCTAGCTCATCTCATAGTCATAAATGGCTGCTGCAGTTCCAGACATCACATCTAAACGTAGTACTACCCAACAGAAATGGCGAGAGTCTCTATCATTCTTGTATGTCTTTCCCTATAGAAACTCAGAAATGCTCTAGCTGACTTTTGCTGGAAACCCTTCAGCTGGCATTTGCTCACTTTCACACACTGAAACCAATTGCTGGAGATCAGTTAGGATTAATCCTGAGTTATGTCTGGGAGAGGTAGGTATCCGAGCAGATTCTGGCCTCTGCCAAAAAGGAAAGAGGGCAGCCAGCCAGCTGTGTTGGATATACCTACTCTTTGGAGTCTTAGAGAAAAAAGAATTATTAAGCAAAAATGAATTAAACAAGTGCATGAGCAAGTAAATGTTTATGTCATATCTAAATTAAGGGCTGGTGAGTGTGTTTCATGTTTGGTAATTGCAATCATTGTCGCTTTGGTTGTGGTCAAAAAATAAAAATAAAAAAATAAATTAAGGGCTGGAGCTAATAAGTGAAGAGGGAATTGCATGTTGAGACTTGGAGGAATATAGCCTACCCTGCTGCCTGATTCAAATACAGATACAAATACGTTTAAGGTTGCCAACTGGCTATGACAAAGCGGGTGCTTAAATGCAAGATGAAGTAGAGCAAGATACATTTTGCAGTGTTGCAGTGTCTCATGGATGAGGTTAGAGATGCAGACCCACTGTTATTGTGGCAGTATAATCTCACTAATTCATCCTCCATTAACTCAAAGCGTGCACTAGCTCACTTGGCCAGGCTAGCATTTACTCTGGTATTTTCGAGGGAGAAATTGTTTGCAGAGAAATTGAATAGTCCAAGTACTATACTCTTTGGAATGTGTTAACAAATTATTTTTAATATTCTGTCATATAAAACCTTGTATGCAAATAATATGTATTTGCTTATTTAAGCAGGTCCTTGGAACCTAGACTTGACACACTAAATGGCTTGTGGTTAAGGGCACTATATGCATTTGGAATTAACCAAACCAGTAAATTCTAAAGTACTTTTTAAAAAAATTCAATTTAATTTTTTTTTAATGCAGTAGGTTCTTATTAGTCATCGATTTTACACACATCAGTGTATACATGTCAATCCCAATCTCCCAATTCATCCCACCACTACCCCCTCCCCTGCTGCTTTCCCCCACTTGGTGTCCATACGTTTGTTCTCTACTTCTGTGTCTCTATTTCTGCCCTGCAAACTGGTTCATCTGTACCATTTTTCTAGGTTCCACATATATGCATTAATATACGATATTTGTTTTTCTCTTTCTGACTTACTTCACTCTGTATGACAGTCTCTAGATCCACCCACATCTCAATAAATGACCCAATTTCGTTCCTTTTTATGGCTGAGTAATATTCCATTGTATATATAAACCATAACTTCTTTATCCATTCATCTGTCGAGGGGCATTTAGGTTGCTTCCATGACCTGGCTATTGTAAATAGTGCTGCAATGAACATTGGGGTACATGTGTCTTTTTGAATTATGGCTTTCTCTGGGTATATGCCCAGTAGTGGGATTGCTGGGTCATATGATATTTCTATTTTTAGTTTTTTAAGGACTCTCCATACTGTTCTCCATAGTGGCTGTATCAATTTACATTCCCAACAGTGCAAGAAGGTTCCCTTTTCTCCACACCCTCTCCAGCATTTGTTATTTGTAGATGTTCTGATGAGGCCCATTCTAACTGGTGTGAGGTGATACCTCATTGTAGTTTTGATTTGCATTTCTCTAATTACTAATTATAATTATGAATAATAATCTTTTTAATGCAAATTCTCTCAATTCAGCCATTGTCCTCCCTGTAGTTAGGTTGGGTTTATGGGGTTTTCTTGTGTCCTCAAACCTCGAGTACTTATTGGCACTCAGACCACAGGAAGCCAGCTCTTGTTTCTGGTGCTGCCACTGTGAAGTTGCTGAGGGTCAGCTGTGGGCCCACATTCAGTGGAAGCTGTAGAGAGCAGAGAAGCCAAGTGTAAAAGCCTGGGCAGCCAGATTGCCTGTGTTCAGATCCTAGTTTGACTACTTGTTATCTGTGGGACTTTAGGTGAGTTATACTCTCTCTCCATGGCTCAGTTTCCCCATTTGTAAAATGGGAAAAATAGTAGTACCTATCCTATAATATTGTTCTGATGAAGACATGAGTTAGCATATATAAAGTTTTTATAATGGTGCCTGGCTTACAGTAAGTATGAAAATGTTTGCTATGTATTATCATATATCAAATATATGAATTCAATAAGCATAGAGTGAATCATTATTATTAAGATGTAAAGGACAATCGTTTGATCAACTGCAAGTCACTTTCTTTTCAGGACCCTTGAGATGGAACATTTTCCTCAGTACACAGGCAAATTTTGTCCAGCATGTCTCTGATAGAGCCAGCTGTGTTATAGCTGGGTAAATATTTCTATGAGTTGCAACAAATTTTAATAAAATTACTCAATTCCCCCTCAAGCAGTTTGCAATGATTTTATGCCGATGTATACTGATGGGCATTCACACTTGCCTCCCACTGAGTTAAACGTAGTAGTCATTGAATATACACTTCCAGCATTGAACTAATGAAAATTCTTGTTTAGGCGTGAACCTAATTGACTTACTTTTGTTATCTGTTTAGAAATCATCATTTCTTTGATGTAAGAGCCAGAAAAAAATGCATTGAATAGAAACCTATTTGGACATTTTAAAGTAAAATTCTTCTGCTTGAATTATCTTAAAGAGGTTAGGATGTGTCTCAATTTGCTAATGAATTGAGTCATCCTCTTTTTGTGTTCTTGGATCTGGGACTTTAACACTCTGCTAAGGCTGTTGATCTAATGTGGGTATGTGAGTCACACATTGAATGATGTCCATATAGTTCTGATTGGCTTGAAGCTTATGCATAGTGGAGAGATGCTTTATCGCCTATATTCAAGCTGGGAGTAAAGTGAAAGAATTTGACTTCTGGTCAGTTTCTGGAATTCTTTCTACTTATCCATGCAGCAGGGAATTTTCTCATCTTAAGTTCTGGCTTAGTCTGCAATAGGAAATCAGTCACGCACAACACTATTTATGGTGCTCCTATGCTGAACTTTCTGGGAAAAGCCAGGAGCTCAGAGTCTTAGGAAGACATTGGGATGGAGGCTTATTTCCAGCTCAACATGGTCCTCTGGCTATCAATCCTTTTATTGGCCCTTGCAGGGTGAATTTGAAAGCAGGGTCCCCTCAAAGTCCTGCCTCCCAAGTTAGAGTGCCCCCCAATTCCGATCTTATCTTCCTGTTTGTTGTAGACCTTCTGTTGTAGATGCTTTCCTATGGTGCTTATCACAAAATTAGTTGTCCTTTGTGTTTCTTTTCCTGAACGTTTGTAGGAATGAGTCACATCTCTCTTGTAATATATGAGCAGCTTAGAGGAAAATGCTGTTATTTTAAGAGCTAGCCAGGAATTCCTTTTAGGGAGGAGACTGTCTACCACCTTAATGGAAGCATTTGGCTATGAAGATAAGGTCCCCAGGAGATAGTCTGGACAGTCTGGAGCTAGGCTAAGAGATAGCAAATTGCTCTGTGGAAGAAGTTTAGAGGAATTTGCGAATAGGAGACAGGAGAGGGATGAAATAGGCAGAAAGCAAGATGGCAGCAAGTGACGGGATCTGATGAGAGACTTTTAAGGAAACAGAAAGTCTCTTCCACACAAATACTTTATTGGAGTGGTGTTTTGGCAGAAATCAAGTGAAAGGGTTTACCTTCAAAATCTGGGTTGGCATGGGCAGCTATAAAAGATGAGACACAGTGAGATCAAGAATTCAACCCAAAGAAGTCACTGGGGAGAGAGAAGTGACTATGAGAACATAAACTCTCAGGAATTCTCAGAAATCTAGGGGAGAATATTGGACTTCCCACAGGATGAGGGTTGGAGACTTGAGCAAGTTTTTATTTAAATCTCAAAGGAGGGAGTGACCTCAGCTGACAGCCTTGTTACATCTGTCTGTACCGGGGACAAAAAGTGGTTTAGAGTTAAAGAATTTTTGGAATACTGCTACAGAGATGAATAAATCTTAAAGTAAATTATATGGCTTATGTGTCTCATAAAAAGAAAGGCATATCAGTAGGATTTTTAAAAGTTATTTTAAGAGATTTATTCTAATGGGTAGAGAGTGTCTTTGGATAATATAAATATTCCAAAGATTTAATGAAGTTATCTGAAGCCATGTAGATATTAACTAGAGTTCTGTAATTAGAATTATAGTTATAAAAGCTTCCTACTGCAATAGAGGGCAGTATATTAATATTTCAGGTTTACTGTGCTGTTAGAACACAGTACCTGATGCATTTTCATATACCATAATTCTTTCTAAATAACCATTATGATGGATATCTAATAGTTTTTAAATTAATGTTGGAGTAAAACACATTTGTATGTGTGCTCAACCCAGCCTTCCTTCTCTCACAAGTGAACAGTCTGCTTCCTGTGCACGGAGCCACCCAAGCCGGTGGTGGCAGAATCCAATCAGAAAAGCAGCATAAAGATGAAAGGTCTCACCAATGAGAAGTGAACTTGCTAAAGTACACCTTTCAATGAATTTGGACAAAACTGAAAAATGTTGTTGATATCAGATCCTTAGGCTGATTACTGAAGTGTTCGATTTTTCAGTATGTCAATTCATCGCTGCCTACCTGGTTATATTTAACACTTTCTCCTGTTTCCAGCCTGTCTGCTGAGATAGGCAATCGCTGTCACATGATATCTGCCTCTCAGGAAGGTCAGTAGACCATTTGGGAGGCCGCGGTTTCTGTCCCCCAGCTGCCTTCGGTTCTTTCTCAGTTAGTGATGGAGCCTAACTGTCTTGCGGGATCTAACATATTAATAAGATTAGGGCTTTTATCCTTCAAACAGTTGAGCCTTTCCGTTTAGAGGCTCTGCAAAATGTCTAATCTGCTAATTTATAACACTGGCCCTCCAGGAAGACCTGCTACCACTTACAGGTACCCAAACACCATTTTGTACTAGTGTCCTTCCTTTTTACTTGGTGGAAGTGCTGATTCACATTTTAAATCACTCTCATCTTTCAGAGACACTTGGATGAGTTTAATTCCATTTTGAGATGAGAGGTCTTGGGGTGAGTGGTTTTTTTTTTTAAAGTATAGCACATTTATTTTTTTGTTTATTTATTTATTTATTTGATTTTGGCTGCATTGGGTCTTCACTGCTGCTCACGGCTTTCTCTAGTTGCGGTGAGCAGGGCCTACTCTTCGTTGCGGTGCACGGGCTTTTCATTGTGGTGGCTTCTCTTGTTGCAGAGCACAGGCTCTAGGTGCAAGAGCTTCGGCAATTGTGGCACGCGGGCTCAGTAGCTGTGGCTCGTGGGCTCTAAAGTGCAGGCTCAGTAGTTGTGGTGTACAGGCTTAGTTGCTCCTAGGCATGTGGGATCTTCCCAGACCAGGGCTTGAACCCATGTCCCCTGCATTGGCAGGTGGATTCTTAACCACTGCACCACCAGGGAAGCCCCGGGTGTGTTTTAATAAATATTTGATGGGAATGCTAGCCATGGGGGTCATGCTCATTTACAGAATTAGAGATGGCATCTCTGAGGCAAGCTTCACTTTGTGGAAGTAGCGATGTTTATAAATGCACACAGTGCTCTCTTGCCTGGCATTCCCTCTACTTTTCAGAACACAGTAGTTATCCACTGTTCCATTTTTAGAAGCAGTGATTAAATTGCAGACCATTGCTGTGTGATACCAATTAAACTACCTATTGTCTATTCAACACTTTTTTTTTCTTTTTACGGAAAGTAAAATTTACTTTTCTGCATATATCCTACAAAGAATATACATATCACATGGTGTGCAATTTAGATCGTTTTAAAGGACAGTAAAAACATTAGTTTAGATATCCCATCCCAGCTGGGCAATGAGCATCAACTTTGGTAATTAAGAATCTCAGGCTCTGCAAATTTATAGTACAATTAGAATTTACTTCATATGGAAGAGGGTCTTTACCCCACACCACCATTAGCAAAATGTCCACTTTTATTATTTGCTGACAATTTCAAAAGCAGATGAATTTTAGAGGAAGAATTACCATTTCTCTTTTTGCATTGAAATTTCTCATTGAATGTCAGTAGTTTAGCAGAATGCAACCATGAACACTTTTGACTTAAATCTTTCTTTCTTTTTTCTTCTTCTTTTCCTCTTTCTTTCTTTTTTTTTCTTAAAGAAAAAGCCAATTCATCAGGTAGGAAAGGACTGCCTTTTGCAGTCTCAGGTCCTGCCAGAGACAAATGACTGTAAAAATTTAAAATCAATCATTAACAGATTAGCTGTTGGTCCAAAGTAAATAGCAATCAGCTTATTAGGCATCAGGCAGAGTGAGATAAAGGGGAAGACTTATTGAAAATGAGGACGTTGTCTGGGGCTCTGCTGGTGGGGTAGCACTCAGAGGAGCCGGTTTCTTTGTGACTCTAATTACAAATGGAAAACAAGGTAGCCGGCTGAATGAGTTGAGCCCCTGCTTGTGTTAAACAGAGTCCTGTGGTTTTCTGTTCTATGTCATGGCTTTATTCACCTTGATTAGCATGGGAGTTGGGTGTGCTCCGTGGTTGTTCTCTTTGCCTACTAAGCAAGATCTGTCAACTGCTGTTTAGTCGACTCTGCAAAGCAGCCCAGGAATTGTGCCGGAGATGCCTTCGTTTCAGGAACTGGACCTTTTTTATCCCTTTGCACACTTAGTTCAAATCTCATTATTGGTTAAGTCGAGGTTGGGAAGCAAAGGGACAGTTCATTAGCTGCTTCCCTCTAGTTTCAGGTGTGAGCTACCATTCGGCAAATACCACAGCAATTGTTGCAAGCAAGGTCCACTGATGGATGCTAAAACCACCAGGTGAAGGTTGGAGGATAAACAGTATATTTGTACAGCCTCCAAGTATCTTTCTCAAGATGTTTATTAATTACAAAGGAGAAATGGTAACTTTACAGTGGGGAAACCCAGCAGATACCCCTTAACCAAGTGATCAAGGTTAACATCACTAGTAATAAGACAGTTCCCCTCGACCCCTGTTATGCACTGAGAAGAACACACATCATGGTATTCTTACTAAAAATGTGTAACCTCACTCCAATTATGAAAGACATCAGACAAACCCGTTCTGAAAAATAACTGACCAGTAATCTTCAGGAGTGTCAAAGACATGAATGTTAAGGAAGACTAAAGAACTGTCATGAATTTGACAGGACTAAGGAGACAAAACATTGTGGCATTCTGCATTGGATCCTAGAACAGAAAAAGGACATCGGGGGAAAAACTGGTGAAATCCAAATAAATGTTAGCATTCGGGGAAGCTGAGAGAAGGGAATATAGGAACTGTTTGTACTTGCAACTTTTCTGTAAGTCTAAAGTTATTCCAAAATAAAAAGTTATACAATATAAAAAAAGGAATGATGCACTGAAAGGAAAAAAATTGTTTGAGTTCCAGAAACTTCCACCGCAGAACCCACCTTGAAGTCTGGGCCAGTTTTAGCTTTTGTTCATAGACGTGCTTTATTTTGGCCAAAGCTGGAGTAAATCATTGCTTTCAATGAAAAAATAAATAAATAAAACAACACTCCTTGTGTGGGGCCTTTATTTATAGTTTTTTTTGTGAACAACGCAATAAGGTTATTGTGTTATCGGTAGGTACAGTCACCAAGGTAGGCAGTGTGTGGAATGTTGGATCCTGCAATTTGTGTGACTTGGATTACAAGTTTGTATGAATTACATTAGTCGCTTATTCTCATGGATCTGCAGGCTGGCTAGGATTGGCTCTGCTTCATCCTGCGGGTCTGGGTCTGGTCCGACTTGGACCAAGGGGCTCGCTGGAACAGAGTTTTCTCCAGATGATGGCAGAAGCACAAGAGGGCGAGCCCCACCACACAAGCACATTTTAAGCTTCAGCCTGTGTCGCCTTCTGGTCAAAGTAATTTACTTAGCCCTCCCAAAGTCAAGGGGTAGGGAAGCACACTCTTTGTATGGAAGTTGGGGGGATAAAGTACATATTTTTGATGATATAGCTAGTCAATCATAATACTTCTGGCCTTTGCTGTCTCCACCATGTGGCTTCTTCTGGCCTGCTCTGTGGTGCCCTCTTCCCTTGCTTAAGCGCAGATGCCGAAAGATTGGCCTGCCCCCGCTGATATGATCAGTTTTCATTGGTGCTATGACTGCTTGGTGGTCTCCTTCCATTATGTTACAGTAAGAGTGGGCTCCCACCATATCGTTGCTTGAGCACTGTGGTGTTAAAGAAATGTATTGAGGTCCTCTCTCAGTTCCTACACAGGTATATAGACACCATCCGGTTAGCTGGGTCAGGTGGCTCCAGGTACCAGGCACCACCAGTTACCCAGGATTGCTACCATATCTGGCTCTTGGGCCTTCTTCACAGACTGGCTTGAGCTCCGAGACCCCATCCCATAGGGTGAGTTCTTTCCTGCAATATCTCCATCCTTCTCCACAACTTGGCTTCTGATGTCCTCCCCTCTCAAAACATGTACCAAATTGCCTGACCAACATTTATAAAAACACTTCAAGTTTGTTGACTTGTTTGTTTGGTTCCCCCTAGGAGGTTCCTTGGCTCCCCCAAATCAGTGGATGCAAATAGTTATTTGTTAGGAGACTCAGTCCTCTGTCCCAGACTACCAGTGTCTTGAAGCAAAGAGGGTATCTTACTTATCTTCTACCCATTGCAGTGAGTTACACGTGACCCCAAGAAGTTTAAATGATCAAAAGTCATTTGTTCAAAGGAGCTAAGCTTCTGAATCTTCTGTAATCTGACCCAACCTTATTTCCTTTGATTTTCCAGCATTTTCTATCCACTTGATTTGTCCACTTTTCTCATTGGGTCACATCATGTACTGCTCGTAACCATTGCCTTGCCTTCTCAGTGCCCAGGATGCCCTCCCTCTCCTGTTGTCCGTTCAAATCCTGCCTAACCTTCAGGGCTCCCCCAGAACCCACCTACTGCGTGAAACTTTCCCTGCTGCTTCTGTTTTAGGTGAGTTCTCCGTTTTCCTATGCTCTGAAGCGCATGTAGTCTCAACCATAATATGACCTTCAGTTAGTCTTTTACTTTGTTTTTTTAACTGCATACATAATGTAACAACATAAATGATCTTAAGTGACTAGTTAGATTGTAATGTCTTTGTGGTCTGAGCTCATGCCCAATACAGCTTCTGTATCCTCCCCCACCAGAAATATGAATTTAATAAGCACATAGTAGGAAATCAAAAAATTCATGATCAGTTTCAGAATTTAAATCACAACATAAATCCTTTGCTTTTTCCTAAATTAAATAACAAACAAAAGCTAAGAAAGAGAATAAAAAAAGAGCAGAAGAAATCATCTTAATGTGGGTATATTGGGTTGGCCAAAAAGTTCGTTGTGGTTTTCCGTAAGGTGTTATGGAAAAATCTGAACGAACTTTTTTGGCCAACCCTATAAAATATTTCTGAAGAAAGAGTAGCTTTGAAATAGAAAGAAAATCAGTACTTTGATGAGGAAGAGGACATTATTCACGAAGGAAAAGTTATTCCAGATTTATTTTTGGCAGATGACGAATCAACACTTAACTATTCCAAACTCTTATCTAAAGGTAGTAATAGCTACTATTTTCCCAGTATTTTATAGCTGAGTGAAGGCAGACGTCATTTGTCTCCTGCCACTTTATAGGAAGATAAGAAATCGAGGGTCGGAGCATGTATATGCTTTGCCCTTCGTCACCAGGTGCCAAATGACAGAGCCAGGCCTAGGTTGTCTTCTGGCTTCAAGTCCAGGGTTCTTCCCACCACCCACATTACAAATTTCTGCTCGTTGGGGATGAATCCTTTCCGTCACTTCCCTGGGACTTTTGTAAACGATCTATCACTCTGCAGATGGATTGAACTATCAGGTATACATTTAAGGAAAGGAGAAGAACTAAGTTGGAATGTAAGTGGATTCTGGTGTTGGTGGCTGCCTGGCATTGTAACTGATGGCATAATTATTTCGTGTCACGTGGAGCACCAATCACAGAATGGATGTAATAGACAGAGGCTCTTAGGTGTTTACAAGTATAGATAAAGTGACCACCCTTTGTTAAGAAAGGCGGGTGCTGGAGTCTGCCTTCCACTGTTAACTGGGATGGTACTAAGGTAGTAAGTTTCTGGCCCAGTCAACATTTAGGTCCTCTGTTACTCCCGTGACTGTGACCTGCCTTTCTGGCCTTTCCTCCCACTCCACTTCCCTTTACTCAGCTTATCGTCCAGCTAAACTGGGGTACCCAGGGTTCCAGCTCTAAGATCCAGCTCAAAAGCCACCTCTTTCAGGAAGTGGCCCTGCTGTCCAGGCAGGAAGTGGGCACCCCTGCTTCTAAACCCCCCAGCGCTTTCTTTCCCTGCACTTCCCTTCAGCGATCATCATGCAGTTGTGCACTGCCATTACTAGACTAACTGCTGGTTTCTTTCTCCTTTATGACTGCAAAACCTTGAAAGAAGGTTTATCAGACGCTAGCACAGAGCCCGGCATATGGCAATCCTTCCTGTAAACGATGCTTGAAAAATGACCAAATGAACCAGTCTTTTCTAGCCTGCTAGCTGGGGAGGCTTTTGATGCATCTTTGAATCCACCACAGCCCTGTGCTCAGTACCTTACGTAGAGCTGATGCGCGGTGTGTTTTTGTTGAAAGGAAAAAATTTGTGTATATGAACAAGGGAAAAAAGAATAGATGAATAAATAAATGATTGAATAAGTATCTGAGATACTGAGGTGGAAAATCAAGGTGATCAAGTCATGTCAGATATCAGAGTTCCATAAAAAAGATGAGTAACATTTGAAATAAATGTGTAACGTTCTGTACATCAGAAGAAATCTCTCGAAATTTCTGCTCTTATTCAAAGTGTAAGAATAAGAAATGTGAATGCCTCTATTCCCCCTAGTGATGGTAATACTAAGCATAGTACACCAATATTCCATAGTCTGTGCTATTTTTAAAGTAAAACATACTGGTATTTTCTAGCATCCTAATATTTGCATTATTTAAATATGGCATTTAAAACTATGAAGTCAGAATCATTTATATCTTGAAGCACATCCAGTGAGTTTACACGTGGCCTTAAGATTTCGTCCAGGCTCACACCCCTCCCCCTGGTGGAAGCCCTTCCAGGGCATCCTGTTGTGGTACTTCTCATTTACTGGGTTGATGCTGAGGTTGGCATCTTCTGTCTGGGTCATCTATACCCTTCAGAACCAGCCACAGTGCCTGGCTCCTGATAGAAGGTGGGAAATGGAACACCTGAGGGCTGACCCTGGTCCTCTCTCAGGTGGGACAGAGGGTGATGGTAACCATATCTTAGCTTTTCATAAAATGCTGATATCTTGGGATTTTTTTCCACATAATGTATTTTGTGATATTTTAATGCAAAAGTTCATATTATCATTGCAATCACTATTCTTTTCTTTTTAGAAATGGAAAATAATTTTGCCCAGAATATGCTTTTTCCTCTGTCCAGAAACTTCCCTATGTTAACAATTAAGAACATCCAATGGAAGAGGAAAATTAGCCAAACTGAGGGATACATTTACTAAGTACTTGAAAATGTCCTGCCATTATATCTTAAGACTCATTAAGGTAGAAATAAGATTTTAAAAACACTGGGTATTGCACTGTTACCCATGGATACTTAACTTATTTCAACAGTTGCACCAAATGTGGAAGTGAGGTGACGTTGGAGATCCTGTTCCTTCCCTTTTGAAAGACTTCCCCCAGGTGGTCAGCACACCTGCCTTTCTTCTGTCAGTGAGCTCACATTAGAGCAGCCTTGTCCAACAGAATTCTCTAAGATGATGGAAATGTTCTGTGTCTGCTCTGACCGGTATGGCAGCCACTAGCCACGTGTGGCCACTGAACACTTGAAATGTGCCAGTGTGACTGAGGAGTTGAATTTTAAACTTTATTAAAAATTAATTAGTTTTGCGTGCCTAGCTACATGTACCTAGTGCCTATAGAATTGGACAGGTCAGACTGAGAGCCTCTCGGCCTTTGTCACCCTTGGCCCTGAGGAAGCATCAGAGAGAAGGGATCAACTTCTACTCCCATTGTTTTGGGGCAGCCTGGGGAATCTGTGGCCTTTGAAGGCCACTTCCCTCCACTGCTCAAGGCCTTCCCCACCAGCTCCGAGGAGTGGATGAGAGCAAGAAGGAAGAGCCAGGGTTTGGTCTACCTGTTTATGAGTTGTCTCTTTTGTCCAGCTTTTTATTTAAAGGTCACATGCTGAGTATCAGTAGGAAGCTGGGATCATAACAGCCCTGTCTATGCTGTTTTCAAAATTATCGTTTACAGCTTCTTTAATTCTCCATGAAGACGGAGAGTCTACAGACCATCTTCTTTTAAGAGAACAATTATCAAGCAGAGATTTCCCTGTAAATGATTGGTATCCAAATGAGATTCCTTCCACCACACAGCCCTTACCCCCTACTGCTCGCACACAGTTTTGTTGGGAGGCCCCTTCCCTCCATTTTTGGTGAGTTGCCACCACTTCGTTCTATGGGGTTGAGAAAATTCATCCTCATATTGTAACTGGTGCCATTACTGCCTGAACTTTATTGATGTTCTGTAGCAAGACAACCGCCTACTCCTCTTTTAAAGGTTCTTGTTAATAAGGTCCACACAGGTGGCAAAGTGTTTGCATGAAGAAATAAGCCCACAAAATAAAAATTCTATGAAGAGGTAAAGCTGGGAGAAAAGGCATACTTTTTCTTTTTCTTGCTTTTTTTTTTTTTTTTTTTTTTGCGGTACTCAGGCCTCTCACTGCTGTGGCCTCTCCCGTTGCGGAGCACAGGCTCCGGACGCGCAGGCTCAGCGGCCGTGGCTCATGGGCCCAGCCGCTCCGCGACATGTGGGATCTTCCCAGACCGGGGCACGAACCCACGTCCCCTGCATTGGCAGGCAGACTCTCAACCACTGCGCCACCAGGGAAGCCCAAGCATACTTTTTCTTGATGGGGGGGTGCCTTGGAGCCTCTCATAGAAGCTTTATTCTCATGAATAAAAATGGAAATTAGAATGAAGAGGAGAATTTGGTTTAAAGCAGCTAGTTTAAATTTGTGCTGCTTCCAGGCGCCTTAGCAGAACGCCAGCCGTTTCCACAGAAGCACAGTGGCGTCATTTCATTGTCCTTCTGCTCAAGAAGAACAACCAACAGCCCTCCTGCCTTCACCTTCAGATGCCACATGCATCCCAGCTTTAACTTGCCACCAGTCTGGGCACTGTTAACGGCTGCTGCAACATCCAGGAGGACAGCATTGCAGTAATCACTCATTTGGGGGGAGGAGGGGTGGTAATTACAAGCACATGATTATTTTATTTTATCTGAATTATTTACAATGGAAGGCAGCAGTTGAGGAGAGAACGTTAGGGAGAGTGTTCAACCCCACTTGCCTTGATTCCACCCAGAGCAAGAAGAGCTAAATCTATTAAGAAGAAAAACTGCTTCCTTTCCTTCCTCTCCCATCCCCAAGTCTTAGAAACAAATACATGATGCAAAGAGGAGCCCTGGGTGGCTGCAGGGAGGGGCCCACGGTGAGGGTCCGTGGCTTTTGCCCATGACTTGTGCCATTATTGCAGGTGCGCGCCGTTCCAGCTTCCAGCGGTTCCTTCCTCTCTCCCCAGCTCTCAGCTTGCATGTGGTACGTGATGAACACCACGTATGGACTTAAATCCCACTTAGAGGTTGTTCAATTACAGAACCTGTAATCAGGAGAGTTGGGTTTTAATCCCAGAGGTGCCATTCCCTCATTGTCTTCTAAATTTAAGATGTACAGCTCTCCGACCTCCAAAAGAACTTGCAGATGGTTTATACAGGCAAATGTAATGCACGAGGCACCTTTGGGGATAAACAGAAGACGCCTGAAGGAAGCAGAGCAACTTTAAGAGTTGGCAGTAGGATTGTGGTTGTTTTGTGCCTCCATTTCTTCTTTGCCAAACGGGGAAAGCAGACCCACCTCCTGCCTGTGAGGCGATAGACAGAGTGATGTTTGTGAGATGAGGCGTCCATATCATTTTGGCATAATATTGCATTCTTCTGTTAAGAAAATAAACAAAAATGTCAATAGAGGCAGAGTGCCTTCCTGATCAGACCCTACTGCACATCCCTAAGGAGAAATACCTGCAGAAGGGTGCCCTGGTGTACTGAAGAGGAGAAACTGGAGCTGGTTTAAATTTGCGCTGCCGCAAGTGTATGTGGGAGCCCCACATGAGAGAAACAGGGTGGGACTCCAGCAAGGTGGTGGTTTTATTTTTTTCTTCATTGAAGAGGTTTTGAATAAAACGTTAAAATACTTACAAGTTTCATAATATATGTGAGCTATAAAACTTTGCAGTAAAATGAATGTCCACATACCTCCCACCCACATTAAAAAAATACATTATTACTACTACTAAGGAGACTCCAAAAACACCCCTCTTACTCCCAGAGGTAACCACTGTCATGATTTTGTGCATATCATTCTCCTGCTTTTTTTTTTTGGCGGTACGCGGGGCTCTCACTGTTGTGGCCTCTCCCGTTACGGAGCACAGGCTCCGGACGCGCAGGCTCAGCAGCCATGGCTCACGGGCCCAGCCGCTCCGCGGCATGTGGGATCTTCCCGGACCGGGGCACGAACCCGTGTCCCCTGCATCGGCAGGCGGACTCTCAACCACTGCGCCACCAGGGAAGCCCTCTCCTGCTTTTTAAAGACAAGTTTTCCAGTGTTTGAGCCCTATGTAAATGTAATCTTCTATGACTTGCTTTTTTCACTCAATATTATATCTGTGAGATTTGTCCAAGTTGATACATGTAACATACTTTATTCATACTCAAGAACTGTTCGTTACTCTGTTGTATGAATACTCCGTGGCTTATTTATCCATCATCTTGTTGATGACCATCTGAATGTCTCCCTTTTTTGTTATTACAAACCATGTTGCCATGAATATTCTAATCCAATCTAGTCTCCTGGTGCACAGGTCTAAGAATTTCCCCATTGTGTATGCCTGGGAATAGCTTCGCTAGGTCGTAGGGAATGAGCATCTTCAACTGTATTAGATCATGTCAAGGTCTTAGTGGTTGTCCAAGCTATACTCCCAACAACAATGTTTAAGAAGGAGCTCAAGAATTCAGATCAACTATGGGGTGATTTAGCTTCTCTCAAATATCTGAGTTAAGAGGGAAGAGAGACTGCATGGCTAAGAGGAATCCACAGATGATGATGGTGATGATGATGATGGCTTGACGAGGACAACAAACCTTAATGTAGTGCTTACTATGTGCCAGGCACTGTTCTGAACACTTCAAACATATGGACTCATTCCATCTTTACAATTACTCTGAGAGGTATATACAGTTATCCTCCCTACAGGTAAAGAAACTGAGGCAGAAAGAGGTTAAGTAACTTGCCCGCATTATGGTTGGTAAATGTGGGATCTGGAATTTGAAATGTTGCTCTGAACCCTATGTCTCGTTTTAGCTGTTAACCTGTAGTTCAATCTAAATGAGCCAGGAATAAGGGCAACCTCATGATTGACAAGTGGTTGGCTACCCTGCCATTGGTGAAGGGTTGGACTTACCTTTCCAATCATACTTCTTATTACACACCCCCTTTCATAGTTCTCCTCAATGCGAGTTGTGACTACATTTAGACTTCATCAGAATTTAATTGTTAAGAAGCAAGAGAAAAGCATTTTTTCCCTTGCGTAGCATGGAATTTGGATGACGTCTGGCTAATGTAAGAAAAAATGTGAGAAGGAGCTCTTAAACCAAAACACCTCAAATCTTGACCTAACATAGCCTCCTTGAAGTTGATGCTATGGTTATTGGCATTTGACTAGACAAGAAGAGAAATAATTGTCTCTACTGGCCCATCCTCAGGGAGCTTGATGCTAGGTACCACAGTTTGTGTGGCAAAGTGATGGGGGAGGATATTGACTATTTCAAAGGCTGCTCAAAATGGCTGAAATATGACATAATAATACTGTCATAAGGCATATAGGCATTGCTAATTGTTGTCATGAAAACATCAGCAGAAATGAACCATACATAAATTCATACTTCAGGATCAATAAAGCTATATTATTTTTGGTCCAAATTATTCAGGTTAGCCTTTTACGTGATATCTTCAATCCTCAACTTTCCACTGCTCTTTGTCTGTACACAGACATTTGTACAGGGTAGAAAAGTGGTGTTACTAAAATGTAATACATGGAATCTTTCTTTATGATGTCTTTAATAGTGAACACGTTTTCAAAGATGATAAATTGCAGTGTTCTCAAGATAGTAATTTCTTTTTTTGTTATTTGTTTAAAATAGGGATGTTCACATGAAAACCCAATGCAAGGGCCAAATCATTAAGCTCTTCCTAAGTCAAAGTAGGCATATTTCATGTTGAAATATGTTATTTTAATGCTGAAAGAAAAATTTGAAATATGTCATTTTAATATTGAAAGAAAAAAAAAGAATGCCTTTAAAGATTTGGCCTATAGAGTAGATTTTAAAATGAGAAACAACTCTAGTCCTGTAATGAGATGTAAATCATAACACTGACATTTATCTTCTTTTGGTGAGTTCAATTCCCTGTAGCAACATAGAGAGGAAAAGAAAATATTGGAACTGAGAGTAATAAAATGAATGCAGCAGGCTCCACGTGTATGAATGACACTTTCTTCACACAATGAGAGTAACTGGCAGGCCTCTCTAGGACACATTCCCCTTCTCTGAAAATATTCCAGACTTTTTTACTTTTACCAATTCACTATCTGGAATCTTACCAGTGGGAGGATCACTGGACTATGGGACAAGACCCTTAAAAAGGCAGATGTCTTGGGGAGTGTGAAGAAGCAGTGGGGCATTCATATGTAAGTGTGAATTGAATCAATCAGATGGTCTTCCTTTGGCAGCCAGCTGAGAGCTTCTACATGGAGGCGTTCTGAATTCTGAATTTGGGGGCCAACATAATTGGAGGAGGGAAGTGAGGGATGAGTGAGGCACAGTGGTGTGGGGTTCAGGGCAGCCATGAAGATGCAGAGCATGTAGGGAGAGATGTGAACATTTTTGAGAAGTGGTTGAAGAAACTGAGCTGGGAAGACAAACTTGGCTTCCTTAAAAAGTGTGCCTACATTATGTAACTACCTGATTCTAGCTACTGTTGTTATTCTTCTTGGCATTAAATCAGTTTTGGTGAGTTAATATGATAAATTAAAATTTTGTTTTTATGGAAAACTGCATTCAGAATGTAGTAGATTGAATGACTGGCTCCAGTGCTTCACCCCCTTGCTGTAGCCTCATGCAGGCAGACTGCATTTTCCTGCTCCTTGACTTTAGGTTCGTCCATAAAACTTGTTTTGGCCAACCATGTGGGCAAAAGTGTGCCAGTTCTAATCCTAGGACTTAAGAGGCTTTGTCTTCTTCTGCTTACCCTCTTGTGCCCTTTTTTCATTTCTGGTCTCTTTGTGAGATAAGCTTTCTGTGGGTAGCTGCCACCCCTTTAGCTGACCTGCAACTTGAAGCAGAGCCAGCATAAATTAGCTGACCTCCAGCTGAGCTGTAGATATGTGAGAATAAATGATAGTTGTTTTAGGTCAATGAGCTCTGAGATGGTTTGTTACACAGCACCTTTGTGGCAGTAGCTAACTGATACACATAGGTTTTTTTTAAATACATCTTTATTGGAGTATAATTGCTTCACAATGCTGTGTTAGTTTCTGTTGTTCAACAAAGTGAATCAACCATATGCATACATATAGCCCCATATCCCCTCCCTCTTGAACATCCCTCCCTCCCTCCCTATCCCACCCCTCTAGGTCATCGCAAAGCACTGAGCCAATCTCCCTGTGCTATACTGATGCTTCTCACTAGCTATCTGTTTTACATTTGGTAGTGTATATATGTCGATGCTTCTCTTACTTCGCCCCAACTTCCCCCTCCTCGCCCCCCATGTCCTCAATTCCATTCTCTATGTCTGTGTCTTTATTCCTGCCCTTCCACTAGGTTGATCAGTACCATATATATTTTTTAATTCCATATATATGCCTTAGCATACGGTATTTTTCTCTTTCTGACTTACTTCACTCTGTAGGACAGACTCTAGGTCCATCCACCTCACTACAAATAACTCAATATAGTTTCTTTTTATGGCTGAGTAATATTCCATTGTATATATGTGCCATGTCTTCTTTATCCATTCATCTGTTGATGGACATTTAATACACAGAGTTTTAAAGAACCGTCTTACAAGTGAACTCTTGGAATATAACCCATTAGGAAACTGGGTTTGCAATAAGATCACTATTCTCTCTTTTTTTTTTATGAGTAACATAATATAACATGTTTAATGATGCTATATAGGCATTTTTCTTACACAGCTTCTATCAACAACTCTTTTTTTTGGCTTTATTTATATCTTTTTTTTAAATTAATTTTTATTGGAGTATGGTTGCTTTACGATATTGTGTTAGCCTCCACTGCACAACAAAATGAATCAGCCATACACACACAGATATCCCCTCCCTTTTGGACTTCCCTCCCATTTAGGTTACCACAGTGCACTAAGTGAGTTCCCTGTGCTATACAGCATGTTCTCATCAGTTGTGCATTTTATACGTAGTATCAATAATATATATTTGTCAATCCCAGTCTCGGAATTTCTCCTACCCCACCCCTTTCCCCCTTCATTGTTCTTTTTTTTTTTTTTGCTGTACGCGGGCCTCTCACTGTTGTGGCCTCTCCCGTTGTGGAGCACAGGCTCCGACGTGCAGGCTCAGCGGCCATGACTTACGGGCCCAGCCGCTCCGCAGCATGTGGGATCTTTCTGGACCAGGGCACAAACCTGTGTCCCCTGCATCGGCAGGCGGACTCTCAAGCGCTGTGCCACCAGGGAAGCCCCATTGTTCTTTTTAATGAGAATTTTACTTTAAAATTTTTAAAAATATTTATTTATTTATTTACTTGGGATCTTCGCTGCTGCATCCGAGATCTTCGTTGTGGCATGCAGGATCTTTGGTGTGGCATACGGGATCTAGTTCCTTGACCAGGGATCAAACCTGGGCCCCCTGCATTGGGAGCATGGAGTCTTAACCACTGGACCACCAGGGAAGTCGCTCTTTTTAATGAGAATTTTATCTATTTTTAAATTTTGTTACAGCCCAGTGACAGAACAAGAGCACAATTTGTTACCTGATGAGACAAAGATTAACCAAGAGTATGCCTTGCATCTATAGGTAACCACTAACAGCTACTGGCTATAGCAGTGACTTTCAAACAACTCTGTGATATTCTTGGGCCTCCGGGAGTTTTCATAAAGGCTGCCTTGGCATGGGAGTTCCTTCTCTTCCTCCTTCACCTAGCTTCAACTGTGGTAGAGCTCATTTTATTTGTTTTGCATACTGGGCTTCTTTGTAACACTTTATCTAATTAAAAGGCTAAGATAAGTTTGAACACCTCCAGTGGGCTCCTTACTTTTCTGGGAACTCATGGTTTTTCACACCTGTCCATGCTGTTCCTTCTGCTTAGACTGCTCTAGGTGCGCTCTCTCTCTCTCTCTCTCTCTCTCTCTCTCTCTCTCTCTCAGCTTCTCTGTAGAGAGCTCCTGTTCATTCCTCAATACTCATGGTGATTTAAAAATATACCCATGAGTTCTCTGATAGTTTTTCTGTCAAAGGATGGGACCTAATTATCATCCCCTTAAGTGTGAACTGTACTTAGTAATTTTTAAGGAATAGAATGTGTAGAAAGTGATGGTGCGTGATGTTCAAGATTAGGACCTCTCTGTCTCTCAGTTCACACATTCTTGGGAAATTCACCTGATATTTCATGAGCACACACAAGCAGCCCCATGGAGAAGCCTAGGGAGAGGGAATAAGTGAGGCCTCCTCCCAACAGCCATGTGAGTGATCCTGATTGCAACCTCATGAGAAAACTTGAACTAGCTCTCAAATTCTTTTTTTTTTTTTTTTTTTTTTTTTGCAGTATGCGGGCCTCTCACTGCTGTGGCCTCTCCCGTTGCGGAGCACAGGCTCCGGAAGCGCAGGCTCAGCAGCCATGGCTCACAGGCCCAGCCTCTCTGTGGCATGTGGGATCCTCCCGGACCGGGGCACGAACCCGTGTCCCCTGCATCGGCAGGCGAACTCCCAACCGCTGCGCCACCAGGGAAGCCCTAGCTCTCAAATTCTTGATGCACAGAAACAGCGAGAAGAAATTTGTTTTAAGCTGCTATGTTTTGGGGTCATTTGTTATGCAGCAATCTATAACTAATACAATACCCAACTAAAAAGATTCTTTTCTATGATACTCTCCTGAAATGCCTGAGTGAGTGTTAATGATTTTCTTCTTTCTCATAGCCTTTAATATATACCTCGTTTGCAGAATTTATTCCATTGCATTGTCTATTTACATATCTGTCTCCTGCATTAGGCTATGAGATATTTGTATTCTCAGATGCCTGGCACAGTTCTTGGCATCTTATATATTGAATAAGGAATTAAAAAAATAGCCACAGCCCAAATCTGAAAAAACCACTGAGAATAAGACAAAGGATAAAAAAAGTCATCTCTATCTCTGCTACAGAGATACAAATTACAAATTCTCAGTTTTGACCAGAGATGTTAAATAAGCAGAAAAATCCTTAAATGGAATCACTACTGTATTTTCACAACTTGTGAGCATATAAAGCAGTTCTCTGTGCTCTTGTTTTAGCAAATGAGAGGCATTGCTGCTCAGATGGTGTGTCTAGAATCAGGGGGTCTGTAAAAGACCAGGATCAGTGTTTTGACTAGGTTTACAGGTGAACAAGTTAGAAATCTATCACCATCCAAACAAGCCCCGGATTTATGGCTTTGACCAAGTGTAACTTGAAGATATATAATTTACCAAACTAGAGAGGGTGTTTGCTTTTTTTTTCAGAAGCTGGAGCTATATAGCCACATTGAAATGGTGGAGGTGGTATCTGGTTAATTCCATATGGGACCGGTGATTTGGAATGCGAGTCTTCTGGGTACGTTAGACTACACAGGCCCTGAACAATTAGGTATTTAAAACTGAAATTTAATGATGATGATGATTTGTGTTTTTATTTTAATAAGTATCTAAACATTAGTAGAATAATATTCTGGATCATCTGGGGGTCAATCTAATAACTTAGAAATGCCATATAATTTCAGGCCCTACATTTATGACTCAACATGGCTCAAGTGACCCATCAGGTGACAGGGTTTTAACTTCTAATGGACTGTTTCTCAGAGGTCTGTGGGCTTGTACTTTCAAGGATCCACAGGTTCTTATATTTGGAAAACAGTGATGGAGACAATAAATGCTTCCTCTGAGGCGGGATTATTGATTTTTCATCTGTGTAGTCTAGGGAAGGTTTTATGAGGTGCTGGCATCTGAGCTGGCCCTCAAGGACAGGCTTCATATGCTTTCTCTTAACAAATGACATCAAGTGTCCATTTAAACTATCTGCTTGAGAAAACACCCTGCTTCCAGGGGCCATTCATTACTTCCTGGTTATTCTTTGAGAGCCACTGTGTGTTAGTTATAGTTAATTATAGTGTGGTCCAGAGAGAAGACGGACTGGAAACACTGTGTGGAAGGAGTTACAGAGGAAAGGAAAGGGTGGGGCTTGAAATGGGAACAGGACAGTTCAGGTTAGCTGAAGTGCAGGGCAAATGCAGGCTACAGACTAGGGTGCAGTGCTGGCAGAAGCCTGTTGTGAAGGCCAAGGCTCAAGAGTGTGACTTTTTCTGTAATTAGGCAAGGAAGGAGGAGTTTATACATTTTTTTTTTTTACAGGGGTTGTTATTATATATTGATGGGGGTGACTCTGACAATATTGCAACTAACACAAATTCATGGTTATATTGTTCAATAACCAACCATCTCAGCATCTTTTTAAAAATTATTTTATTTTATTATTTTCTTTTAGAACTCTTGCTCTTTAGTAAGGCTTTTGGGCATGTGGAGGATTTTCAATTCATGTGTCATCTTTGATCCAGGGCAGTCATGTTTAAATTGCATAACCCTGCCCACTCTTACCCCCTAGTTAAATCCAACTGGGCACCTGACTGTGGGAGAACCAATCCATTGCCTGGGCTGAGCTAATCAGACCCTGTCTTACGGGGATTTGAAATGTGGACATTGAGAAACTGAGTTAGTAAGATGAGGATGGTGCAAGAACTGAAAGGTTGTGCCAGGTTAAGCCACGTTGAAAGCAAGGGAAGCTTGCTGAAAGAGAGGTAAAGAAAGAAGAAGAAAAGTGTGGCAGATATGAAATACATGTAGAGAGAATAACCCTGGTTTTTGGTTTTCCAATTCCAGTTCTTACTCTGTTTGGCTTGCATGTAGTGTGTTTCCTGTCTATGTTTCCAATCCTTTTCAGGATTGCCTGTTGTATCTTTACAATAAAATCCTCTACACTTAAGCTAATTGGAGTGGGTTACTCTTTCATCCACATAGAACCTTTCTAAAATAATGCTGAATTTTCAGATGAAGGCTTTGATTCTCAAGAGGCTGAAGAGAATATTGTCAGCTCACCAATTTAGCTGCTAAACCAGCTTCCACCCATGAAGGAAGAGGAAGACAGGCATGGCTTCAGTTCATTAGTGAAAACTCTGGGAAACAAGTTGACAAATGCAACCTGACCACTGCTTGGTGAGATTCTACCTCTTGATGTGGCCAGGGATGGACCAAAGACCTCAGCAGTCATTATGGTCTACACTGACCAGAGCTGAGAATATTTCGACAAAAATCTGAGACAAGTAACCACAGTGACACACACACACACACACACACACACACACACACACACACAAATAATTTTTGCCCTCAGTTTGCTTTCTCTCTCTGTCTCTCTCTCTGTCTCTCTCTCTCTCTCTTTTGGAGTAGTACAGAAGAGGCTTTTCGTGAACATTTACAGCTAGATCATCTGAATACCTCTTTTAAGTGCAGCCCCTTAATTTTCCATTCTTCTTTGTGAGTAACAAAATCTCACAGCTGAGGGAAAGTCATTGCCATTTGTTCAAGTGTCTGATGAAATCTAAAGATCTCTTTATACTAACTACAGCATTTAATCAGGAGTGGGTTATATGACTGTATGTACTGTAATGAATTTCAAGTATTGCAACCTGCAGAGGTTGTCAGTAACTGAATTCCTGGGGTATGCAACTTGTAATTGAAAATCTTTACGTTTTAGTTCCACCTGTCATTTCTCTAATTCTATTCAAAGAATGTCTATCAAAAGTTATGCTTTAGTAGAAATGTATATCATCAGAAATTATTAATTCCAACATTTAGTAATTTGGAAAGGTTGATATTTTTCAGGGTTTTGAAACTGTAGGAAGGATTTTCATCCCGATAAGCAATAAATTTAGTAAACATGAGATAGCAATGAGAAGTATTATTTTAGGCAATTTCCTTTAAGATGCTGAGAATCTTTTCTCAGGCATGCACACAGCTGGAAATATTGGGGGCTAAACTAACAGGGGATGGAGACCCGGGGAATCTTCTTTACACTTTTTCCTTGAAGAACCTTTGCTCTTCTGCTCTTCATCTCTCCATTTGTGGGAATTCTCTTCTTCAAGTACAGAGCTAATGGAAGCATAATGAAGTTTTCCTTAGCCTTTCTCATGCTAGATTTCTTTGAGCATGGAAATTTTACAAGAAACAACTAAACTGCACCACAAAATGGTATTGATATTATGGGATTGCATCAATAGCATTGGCTGTTTCATTTCCATTCACTTATCAGCCATATTTACTTCTCAGATATTTCCTTAACCGGAATTGACTGTACTATAATTGCCTATTTCTTTGGTCCATTGGCTGTTAACCTTGAAGTGACTGGGGTAGAGCTGGCGAGGCCTTCCCTGTCAGGCCTGACCTCTCACTATGCTGGAGAGAGCGCTGCCATGACAACGGCGACAGATGTCAGCTAAGCAATGTGCACCCTAGAAAGACTCCTGTATTGAGAAAATCGATCTTATAATGGTGCCACGGAGCACATTCACTGAACTGCCAAGTGTTCTAGGTTTAATCATTTATTTCATCTAGCAGAGAGAAGAAAACATAAAAGAAATGAAATGAATTTGACCTCTGTCTTTTGAGTGACTTTAGTGCTACACTGAATTCCAGCAAGTGCCTCTTATGAATTTTAAAAAATTACATTAGGAATAACATTTTGAAGTGAAATGAGTCTTGTAATGCCAACCCTCCAGAAACATGTTATTTCAAATGTCAGATACATAATAGTCACTTGCTATTTTCTGTGTATGTGCAGGGGTTAGCTCCATCTTGGCTGTGTTTCGGGCAAATTATTATAAAGGAACCAGGAATGAAGCAAACCAGAGCATGCTGCTTTGGCTTTCTCCATTTTTCTTAGCATAAGGTGACTTCCTTTGTGCTGATTATCACAGGGTTTAGTGAGTAGTCTCATACTGACAGCTTCGAGCCCTTCTCAGTTTTAGAGTCTTCCAGTAGCATGTTCCTGTCTCAGTCTCCGGAGCGGAGTTTGTCTCCCTGACAGTTAATCCTGGGACAGCCTTCCATTGTCTTGATAGGCTTGTCATTCATGCCTTGACACCTCTCATTCATCTGAGTTTGGCCTGCTGGATATGCAAATGATGGGAGGCCTGAAAACCATAGTCCCTCAGCCGTGATGGCCAGTATGTCACTGTCACTGTTCTTGGAACAAGCATTCTGTTAGTAGTCAGGGAGTGGTGCAGGGCTAAGCCAGGAGACGTGGAATGCACTTAACGACCTTTTTTTTGGCCCAGGTCTGAAGTAGATTTTTAAAAAGCCACCATCCAAACCAAGACAAACTCTCCAAAGCCTAAAGATTGTAGACAAATCTCTCTGATAACCTTGCCCATATAAATAAATATCATTGAAAGTGATTATCGTGAAAAGGATCTCTTAAGATTTTCAATGTGATATGTCTGTCTCTTGTGCTGTGGGATATTTTATTGCATTTTTGCCCTCAAGCGGAGCTGATGGGAGCCAAGCTTGTAATTTAAATCAATAAGAACCCTTTACCATGGCCATAAAATACTTGGCTAAACCTTTGAAGTGGCCACAGTTGAATGCACAGTGAACACAGTATAAATGTTCCTTAAGATGTATTGTATGAGACCACTACTAAAACAGCATTCAAAGGAACCAGCCTGAAGCATCTTCTGTGACTGATGGGAGAGGGTCCCGACTGCTTTTGATCATTTACATGCAATGTAAATGTTCGCAATGCCGCACCGAGTCACTCCAGGCAAGTCCTCTTAATTGGCACATCACCCCAGACACAGCCTCCTGCTTTCTCTGCAGACATTTGCACTGTCTTATTGCGGGGGGTGGTTCTGGGATCTGGGTCCCCTTCTAAACCAATAATCCACCTCTGATGTGCTGATTGCTCCTGTTCCTTTCCATGGTAGCTGGGAAAACAGAACAAAGGCTGGTTGGTCATACCCATCCAGGGAGCGCCGCACGGGTGGTTCAGCAAAGCTGGCTGAGCTGTGTGCTTTGTGGAAAACTGAAGGCCAAGGGTGCAGCTTACCTGTTAGTTTCTTTTGGAGTGGATTGGTTTTGGAGTGGAGCTCTTCAGAAAACTTTTGGACTTGAAAAGCTGGGGTTTGCCTCTACTCTGTGCCTGCCTTCTCTGCCTCACACCTGCTCTTGGCCTGGCCCTTTCTCTGGCTCCTTCTTGCTGCCTTTGCCTCACCTTTGTGTGGGTGGCTGGCTGGCTGGCTGGATAGATGCTTCCTCACTCTTGTCCTCTTCTGTGTCTCCGTCTGTGTTTGTCCCTTACTCTTTGTCTCTCTCTCTGTGTCTCAGATTCTAAAATCCTCTCTGGTTCTGCAATAACAGTGAGCATAATCATGAGTTTGGAACTTGGCCTTGAGACCTTTGAGTCATCCTCGCTCACCCGGTTGGTTGGTCGAGTTGCGGTTATGCCAAAGGCACAGGCTCAAACCCAGGGGGCAGTCGTTCCCTTCCAGAATCATCGACTGAATATCTTTCCGGGCCGCTGCCTCACAGAAGCCACTTATTCTTGGTCAGAAGCCAAAGATAGGAACCAGAGTCAGGGGCCACTTTCCACTTTATCTGATAGAATACAACCTTCCGCATAGTCCCTGAGTCTCAGGACGGGACCGTGTGTCCCAGTGGTTAAGGGACAGATACACTCTGTGTGGCCTCTCTTCTTCCAGTAGGCACTTTCTAGGTCTCTGGCTCTGACACCCCTCACAGGCCACGTGTCATGTGTGTTTGCTGCAAGCAGTCTGGCCAGACATTTTTCTGTGTAACCTCGGCAAACCCAACATGGTTAGGTGGCTCTCGACATTTCAGCTGATGTTTATAAGATTTCTTTTGCCCTTATGTGAGAGCAGATTAGGCAGGACTTCTAAAATGCATTACTTTATAAAGTCGATGTGTATAAGTGGCATTTAAAAATGTGTGTGAGGGTAAACTCTCATAGCTGAAATCAGATTTTAAAGACATAACAGTGAGATTCAGTGTTTAGAACTTGTTTGGGTCCCAATTTGAACAAACTAAATGTAAAAAGATATCTATTTTTTGAGGCGATCAGGATGGGTTACTAGATCATTTAAAAAATACTCCAGGGAAAGATACGTATGGAGTAGAGAAAAATCTCACTGGCAAATGACAATAACTGGGTGGTGAGTGGAATGAGGGTTCATTACACTATTCTCTCTATTTTTCTGCCTGTTTTAAAACATTCTATATTACAGTTGGAAGATGTTAACGTGGCACCTCAGGATGGCATGGTCACCATATCTAATGAAATTTGATCTCTTAGGGCCTTGAAGATTTGCCTGTCAGCCTATCCTTTTACCTCACATATAAAAATCACCTTCCTATTATAAGGCCATTTGAATCTATATCCATTTACCAGCTTTGTGGCCTGAACTTCAGCATTTGACGTGGGAATATTTGCCTGCTTGTCCTTTCAATTTAGACTGTAAGCTCCTTGAAAGCAGGATTGTTTCTTGCCTTTTGGTGTTTCCTAGCTGGAATCTCGCAGTGTGAGGTCCGGAGGAGGCTGTTCTGTGCTATAGTAACACATAAAACTCAAAATCTCAGCGATTGAACACAATGAAGTTTCATTTTTTGTTCATGTAAAATCAGATGCTTGTTGGGCATCCCTTTTTCATTTTTAAAAAAAGATTTATTTTATTTATTTATTTTTGGCTGCATTGGGTCTTTGTTGCTGCGTGCGGGCTTTCTCTGGTTGTGGCGAGTGGGAGCTACTCTTCGATGCGGTGCGCAGGCTTCTCATTGTGGTGGCTTCTCTTGTCGTGGAGCACGGGCTCTAGGCATGCAGGCTTCAGTAGTTGTGGCACACGGGCTCAGTAGTTGTGGCACACGGCCTCAGGAGTTGTGGCTCTAGAGCGCAGCTCAGTAGTTGTGGTGCACGGGCTTAGTTGCTCCGTGGCATGTGGGATCTCCCCAGACCAGGACTCGAACCCATGTCCCCTGCATTGGCAGGCAGATTCTTAACTACTGCGCCACCTGGGAAGCCCCGTTTTTCATCTCGCAGCCCCTGCTCTCAAGAGCAGGTGGCCTTCAGGGAGACTCTAGCATGGGAAGGAGGTGGAGGCAGCAGACTGGTCTTGACTGCCGCAGCCTGGAAATGACCCACAGAACTTTCCCCACAGCCCATAGGCTGCAACTGGCCACAGGGCCCCCTAACAACAAGGGAGGCTGGGAAATGGAAGGGAGCTCATTTTTGGTGAGCATGCATTGTCCCTGTCACAAGAAGGTAAATGATGTCTGTTGAACCTGCTTCTTATCCCATATGCATATTGCCTCATGATGGTCAACATGAGAGAATGCCCAGAGAAGGATACCTTTGTTATTTGTACAGAATGAGAAATAACAACCAGATTATTTCCTTTCCATTTTTTTGCTCTGCCACTGAATTATTTCCTACATAGGTGGAACCCTCTCTTCAGTTAATGGCAAGGCCCCAGTGGGCCAACTGACCACTATTCAAGGAGTTTGGATCCATGGCCATGGCAGCTGGAATCTAAGGCACAGGGAATCATCTCCTGTCTGTGTCTGAGGACGTTATAGCTCTCCCCTGTCCGGGGACCCACTCTGGGTGCTGCAATCTGGGGGTGCTCACAGAATGGAGTGGGGCCCAAGCAGTTAACGTAGTAATAACAAAAAGGATAACAGTGGTACATCAGGCCATTGCAAGAAAAGAAGGGCACAACTCTGCATTACAGTGGGAAGTTTCTGCCTCACGCAAGGTTAACAATGTGTTATCTAAGGAAAGGAAACCATGAACTAAACAGAGAAAACGTAGACTTCAGCCAGGCCCAGATTCCTTTGTGTGTGCTATGCTACTGTCTTCACTCAAGTTTAGTGATTCAGAAGGTGCTTATAGGTAGGCAATGTCTATACAAATGGGTGTTACAGACCTCCCGACCTGCCCTGCTCTTCCTCCTTCCCACTTGCTTCCTCTATTTCTTTTTGCTCTAGGTTGACTACAGGGACCACACTGTGAAAATGCCATCTCTTATTCAGGGTGCAGACTGTGCCAATTAAAACTGATATGAATGAGAAAAACAAGCTCCAAATACCTCTCTAGCCATTGTTTTGTTTCATTCACTCTTGTTTTCGCAACAGGTGAGTATTGAGCTTGTGTAAGCCCTGTGTACAAGGGAGACGCAAAAGAGCAAAAAGTAGTGACCCAACTGAGTAGCTGCCTGTTTGGGGCGCAGGTATGTGAGGAGCAGAGGCCCCTCAGGCTAGTTCAAGCAAAAAGGAGTCTGATGGTGGAGGTTCGCCTAGGGTGACAAAGGAAGAAGGGCTCAGAGCAGAGCTGCCCATTGGGACAGGAGCCAGGAGCTGTCCCAGGTCAGGGAATCCCCATCTTTCTCCAGAATCACAGTGTCTTTCTTTCTTTAAAATTTTTGATTTTTTAATTGAAGTATAGTTGCTTTACAGGTGCTGTGTTAGTTTCTGGTATATACAGTGTCTTTCATTGCATCCCTGCTTCCCTCTGTGCCCTTGCTCCATTTTCTCTCTGTCTACTGACGGGCTTCTCCTGATCCCTCGTGGCATTTTTTTCTCTCATAGTGTCACACTGCATGTGGCTTTGGCTCGACATGGCACTGACTGGACCTTAGGCACCCTTTCAACTTCTGGCCAGTCTCGTGGAATTCCTTAGTTTAACTCCTGAGAGAGACATTCTGATTGGTCCAGTTCTTTTTCCTCCACTACATCTTAGGTTCCATGCCGTGCGTCATTGGGGAGCATTTAGGCTGGCACCTGGTCCGGATAGCCAGGTGGGTTGGGGGTGGGAACCTATCCTCTCGTACAATACATGACCACCTGGGTGACCAGAGCTGTGTGTGGGGCAGCTTGCTTGGGGAAGAGGCTGTGGCACTGCAGCCTTACTGAGGCTGAGGTGAAGGGACTTGACTCTGCAGCGCCACCTTAAGGATACTGATCTGAGAGTCTCCTAGAAACAACAGCCGGCCATTGAACGGCCTTAAGTGGAGGGTGATCTGCCTCTTCTTGCCTCTTTAACAGTTTGCCTGTGGCTCCGTCCTGGAGAATGAGCAGGAGGGGCACATGGATGCAAAAGGGAAAACCAGTTAGGAGGGTTGGTGAGAGACAGTAGGGTGGCTGTAGAGACGGGGAAACTGGGTGGGTTACTCTGTTTGGCAGTGGACAGTAGCCATCTCCTGTCCCTCTCCCCCTGGACACCTGGGTCCAGTCACCCAGGTGACTAAAATGGTCCCTTTTTAGTTCCTCAAACTCACCCAGCTCATTTTCTCCTTAGGGTCTTTGCATCCACTGTGCTGTTCGCTGTAACATTCTTCATTCCCTCCTGCTAAACCTACTTTTCAGTTTCAACTCCAACGTCACGTCCTTAGAAAGCCTTCTCAGACACCCCTCCACACACAAAATAGACGAGACCCCTGGTTTGCAATTACAGTCATCCTTCAGTATCTGTAGGGGGTGGTTCCAGGACAACCTTGGGTACCAAAATCTGAAGATGCTCAAGTCCCTTATATAAAATGGCATAATACTTGCATATAACCTATGTACATCCTCCTGTATACTTTAAATCATCTCTAGATTACTTATAATACCTAATACAATGTAAATGCTATGTAAATAGTAGCTGGCATGTAGTAAATTCTAGTTTTGCTTTTTGGAATGTTCTGGAATTTTTTTCCAAATATTTTTAATCCAAGCTTGGTTGAATCTGTGGATGCAGAACCTGCAGATGCAGAGGGCTGACTGTAGTTATTTAGTATCTGTTTCTTCCATTATAACAAAAGTCTCCTAAGTTCAGAGATCGTGCTTGTCTTAATCACATTAAAAGAAATCCCCCTGAACCAATATCCTGCCTGTGACATAGTGGGGCCTTACGGGTATTTTTTGAATGAGGTATGCTGACATTTTCTCACCTTGTATTGTTCAATCCTCCTTACAGTTTTGCAACCCCATTTTATGGTTGAGTAAACTGAGTCTCAGAGATCACAAAGCAGGGAAGTGGCAGACCCAGGATTTGAAGCCAAGTCTGTTTAACGCTAAAGCCCTCACTCATATCACAGCAGGAATAAGGTGAGGTTATTTTAGTTCAGGCCCAAACCAGAACACTATGAATTCATTTTGTTTCACTTGCTGCAGCGTACTGAGATCAGTTTAATTCACTTAGTATTTAGGGAGTGCCGTGAACTCAATTCACTTTGTTAAATAGGAGGGCAAGAAGGGACAAGCTGGGCTTCAGGGAAATGCCTGTAGTAAGCTGAACGTAGCGGGCCTCAGGAGGAGAAGAAGCTGGGTGCTTCCCAGAGGAGCAACTGGCCAGAGGCCCAGGTCATTGAGTTATTCGGAGTTGCCTTTGGGGGTGGCAAGAGCCTGCTGTCCCTGACCCTTGCTGATATGGGTAAAACATTTAGACTGGCTGCTTCATGGAAGGGGCTTGGCTTTGGAGCCAGCCTCTGCTTCTTTCTAGCTGAGTAACATGGGGCAAGCTATTCGCACTCTCCAAAACCCAGTCTCTGCGTCTGTAAAATGAAGATAATGATACGTACTTTGTAGGGTTGTGGTGAAGCTTTTATGAGAAAATGCACAGAAAGCACTGAGCTTATTTCCTGGCATGTGGTATTCACGAATATTTGTGACCTTCCTTTACCAGTGAGCCACTGGGTAAGCATCCTGTCTGCTCCCATCAATAGATCAACCTGGGAGGGGGTCACGAAGAAGCATTTCTCTGTGGGGAAGTCAGAAAGTCAGTGACCAAGAATGTTGCAAACAGTGATGCAAAGACACCCGCACTTTTAATCTTTTCCTTTTTTTACTGTTGAAGTGAAGTTTATATAACACAAATTAACCATTTTAAAGTATAAAATTCAGTGGCCTTTCGTACATTCACAATATTGTGCAGCTACCACTTGTATCAAGTTCCAAAGTATTTTCGTCACCCCAAAAGGAAACACCCTGCACCTGGTAAGCAGTTACTTCCCCATTCCCCCACCTCTTCAGCCCCTGGAAGCCATCAATTTGTATCTGTCTCTGTGAATTAACCTATTCTGGATATTTCATATAAGTATAATCATACAATATGTGACCTTTCGTGTCTGGCTTCTTTCATTCAGCATGTTTTGGGGGGGTTCATCTATGTTGTAGCATGCCTCAAATTTGCATTATTTTTTATGGCTGAGTAGTGTGCCATTGTATATACGTATCACATTTTGTTCCTTTACTCGTCCATGGATGGATATTTGGGTTGTTTCTACCTTTTGGCTATCGTAAATAATGCTGCTGTGAACGTTCGTGAACGTTCTTGAACGAGTATTTGTTTCAGTACTGATTTTCAGTTCTTTTGGGTATGCATACCTAGGAGTGGAATTACTGAGTCATATGGTAATTTTATATTTTCTTTTTTTGAAAAACCACCAAACTGTTTTCCAAAGCAATTGCAGCATTTTACATTCCCACCAGCAATGCACAAAGGTTCCAGTTTCTCCAGAGCCCTTCCAATACTTGTTTTCTGTTTCTTTGGAGTATGGACATCCTGTGGGTGTGAAGTGGTATCTCCCTGTGGTTTCAATTGGCACTTCCCCCCATCTTGATTTTCGAAATGCGGCAGAGTTGTTTGGTCTGCCTGGCTTCTTTGACTCCTCAGATCGTCCCTGATGGCTAACCCATTAAAGAGGCTTCCACGGGGAAAGAGGTCCGCTCGTACACTTCTGGTTGGATTTTAAATCAATACAAACTCTGTGGAGGGCCATTTGGCAACATTCCTCATCGAAATTACAGATGCACACCCCCCGTGACGCAGCAGTTGCAAGGCTAGGAATCTGTCTTATGGATATAATCCCATGTGAACAGAATGATGTATGTTATCAGGTTATTCACTGCAACATTATTTATAATATTTATAATAGCAACACATGGGAGACGAACGAAATGCCCCTCACTGGGGGACTCCGGTTAAACAAACTTTGGCACAACTCCACAATGGGATACCGTCCAGCTGTAAAAAAGACCGAGGCACCTCTCTGCGTGCTGACACAGAAGGAATTCCAAGACGCATTGTCAAGTGAAAACAAGTCAAGACGTAGAACAGTATATCAATAGGCTACCTGTCATGTAAAAATGAGAAAAATGAATATGTGTGTGTATTTTCTTGAATATTCATGTAACACCTTGGGGGAGAGGAAATTGGTGACAGAAGGACAAACGTGGGAAGGACAACTTTTGCTGTCTACTTTCCTGTGTCAGACCCTGTAAATATATTTCCTGTTCAAAACATTAAGTAATTACATTAATATGAAGACAGTTCATTAATAGCTAACGGTCTCATTCATTTGGGCTCTGATGTTTCTGATTTTATGGCCATTTTGATAGGACATGGACTCTAATGTAAGATTTTCTATGCAAAGTAATGCCAGGGATGGGGTTGCAGGAGAAATAATTCAAGCTCTCATCCTCCCCTTTCCCAGTGCAGTCCTGGCTGCAGCCTCGGCTTTGCTGACTTGACCACAATTTGAACTTGAGTCAGTCTGCTGGAGGCCAATCCAAGTAACCTCCCACAGTACCCCCTCCCTCTGGGTCCCAAGCGTCCTACCCTCAGTGGGGCTCAGACTGAAACTGATGGGACCGAGTGAACAGTGCCACTTCCCTACTGTGCAATCCAGAGAGCTCTGAGCAGACAGACCATCCAGGAACGAGCTCTGCCACTCTCTTGCTAAGGGACTTTGGGGAAATCACCACATGATTCTGAACCTCTGTTTTCTCATCTCTAAATGGGGCTAATAAATGCACGATTGTTGCATATAGAAGATGAAAGCTGTGAAGAGGGTTTCCCTAATGTAAGCTTGATAAAATTCTGTAAGAACGTGAAAGGTCATCTTGAAAGTCACCATGAGAAGTCCACATTAGCCAAACATCTGCTGTGTGCCTAGATGTTTGAGAGCAGAAGAGGCAACAGATGAGAGTGACACATTCTCCAGCCTTCAAGCGTTTTGAGGGCTCACTGGGTGGTGAGAGAGGTGGATGTGAAGACAGTTTATTACCATGTTGAACGTGTAGACCAGAAGAGAATACACCGTGTAAGGGGGCAGAGGGGAGGAAGGCATTAACTCTAGCTGGGACCTCAGCAAAGGTTTCAGAGACCAGACTATGTCAGGGTTGAATCTGGAAAGGGAAGCAGGAGGTTGCTAGGCACACAGGGATTATTCCAGGTAGAGGAAACAGTTGGTGAAAAGGCAAGAGGGGAGAGAGAAGAGAGTGTCTTTGGACAACTCCAAGCAACTGTCTGCTGCAGATTTAGGGTGTGTGGGTGGAGGCTGAGGCTGAAAAGCTATGAGCAGGACACATCTTGGAGGCCACAGCCAGATGGCACAGTAAGAAGTAAAGGGAAATAGAGCAATATGGAGCAGCAAGGGATTGTTTTATAGGTCCCCTCACCCAGACGTGAGACATGGAAGACCCTGAGCTTTTTCGCTCCAGGCACCAGATGAATCCAGCTCCCAGGCAGGAAGTCAGCCCAGGCTTTATGTCTTCCTGGTTGAGATCCTAGACATCATGGAGACCCAGAGACAAGCCAACCTCACATACAGTCCCCTGCCCCACAGCATCTGTGAGTAAAGAAGTTGTTATATCCCAGGATGAAGTCACTCAGCATTTGGCAATTCCCTCTCTTAGAGCTCTTTCCAGATTTTTCGTTTCTGTGCCCATTTCTTAGCAAGTCTGTGGTTCCTTGAGGATGGAGGCCATGTGTGATTCACCTCTGTAGTCTGGATCCAACTCTGTGTCCGGCTCATAGTAGGTGCTCAGTCAATCCTTGTTGATGATGAATGGAAGCCTGGGAGGGAGGAGGGAGGTGTGCTTTCTGGCAAAGTTGTGGGAAAAGGTTTTCTGAAAAGAGTGATAAGTCAAGAGAGGTGAGTGGCACCCTCTGCTTCCTTTCCTCCTGTTTTCATTCATTCTCTCCCTCTGGCATTGTTCCTCACACTCATTTTTTTGGTGTATCCTTTGTTTCTAGAAATACCTAACGTGCTGGGTTTTGTGCATTTGGGACATGGCTACCCAGTTAATACCCCTGTCCCAGAACAGTTACTTGGGCTATTGTGGTTGATAAATCAAAGACCTCTAATGCAGATTTCTATTTTACATTCCTTTGTTGAATATGTTAGGAAATATTAGTTACAATGAAAATGAAAGGTAGGAAAAACATAATTCACTGTTCTGACCCAGGTTGTTTCCTATGGTCCATAGACTATTTTTTTTTTTTTTTCTAGTTGGGATTAGAAACTGATGTGATGACACTTTCACTTTGTACCTTAGGAAAATACTTATGGATTTAGCAATCTTACTTTGAGGGTAATTCTCCAGTGATTCCGCCTAAATGTTTCTCCTTTAAATTCATCCCAAGGCCAAGCTTTAATGTTTGAAATGATTAGTTCACACTGCAGCTAATTTAGAATTTGCAGCAACACAGACACAGTTTGCGTGTATATTCTCATAAGAAAGATTGGAAATAACCTTTTATCTCCAAAGTTTCAGAATTTTACTTACAAATGTGCAGAATTTCATCCAAGGTTGTCACCATTTTACAAACCAAGAGCTCAAGAAATCAAAGCCTCTTGAATCATCAGGGCCTACCAACTATTTTTGAAGATTTTAATGCTTATGATGCATGAATAGGTAATATAGATCCATTAAAAATGTCAAATTTTAGTCAATTGCTCTCATTTGCTTATTAAGGTCCATTTATAGAAAATCCAGTTCAACCAAGCATCTGCATAAAGTAACGTGGACAAAGACTTTGTACACTGGTGAAAACTATGCAACTTTTAGGTATTAATAATGTCTGCATGTAGTTATAAATGTTAAGACTGCATTTTTTTTTTTTTTTTGCTTTTTTCTTTTTTGGTACGCGGGCCTCTCACTGTTGAGTCCTCTCCCATTGCGGAGCACAGGCTCTGGACGCTCAGGCTCAGCGGCCATGGCTCACGGACCCAGCCGCTCCGCGGCATGTGGGATCCTCCCGGACCGAGGCACGAACCCGAGTCCCCTGCATCGGCAGGCGGACTCTCAACCACTGCGCCCCCAGGGAAGCCCAAGACTGCATTTTTAAAAGGTGTAGACAATTACCTACCATTTCTGGTATTTGCCTACCATTTCTGTTACAAATAAATCTTTATTATTTTCCATATTAAGGTAAACAAAACCAGAGAAGTTATTTCTACTTTTCATGTCTTTTTATATATACTTGGGAGTAACTAACGCTTGTTTCCCAACTACCTGAATTTTCAAGTCAGGTGACAGTCTTGCAGTTCAAGTGTGAGGAGTCCCACCACTGGAGATAAGAAGTGACTTAGACATAAAACCCAGTGCTTATCCCTCCCTCCCCACAATGTGCTTCCCGCTCACCTTCCTTCCAGCAAAGTTGGTTTGAAGGCTTTGAATTTTTTTAAGAAATTGAAGTATAGTTGATTTACAATGTCGTGTTAGTTTCAGGTATACAGCAAAGTGATTTATTTATATATATATATATATATATATAATTTTATAAAACTTCATTTCCATTGTAGTTTATTACAAGATATTGAATATAGTTCCCTGTGCTGTACAGTAAATCCTTGTTGTTTATCTGTTTTACATATGGTAGTGTGCATTGGTTAATCCCATACTCCCAACTTATCCCTTCCCCCCCCTTTCCCCTTTGGTAACCATAAGTTTGTCTTCCATGTCTGTGAATCTGTATCTATTTTGTAAATAAGTTCATTTATATCATTTGTTTTAGATTCCACATAGAAGTGATATCATATGATATTTGTCTTTCTCTGTCTGACTTAACTTCACTGAGTATGATGATCTCTAGGTCCATCCATGTTGCTACAAATGGCATTATTCCATTCTTTTTTACGGCTGAGTAATATGCCATTGTATATGAATGCCACATCTTCTTTATCCATTCATCTGCTGCGGGACACTTAGGTTGTTTCCACATCTTGACCATTGTCAATAGTGCTGCTGTGAGCATTGGGGTGCGTGTATATTTTCTAATTGAAGGCTCTGGATTTTTTGCCATGGCTTCAGCCTGCTGTTCTGTGTGGCTGGTCTCAGTAGGCCCTCTGAAAACCCAAAGAAGCATCAGCTACCAGGGGATCCATTTGTCACCTTAAAATTACTCTTTAGAGACAAGATTTAAACATTCACTCTATTGGCCCTGTAATTCCGTTCTCAGAGTACTGGGTGGTTTGCACAGAGGGCTATATTCTCCTTGCAGCAGTCACAGGGATCTTTAAAAATGTAAATCACATCCAGTAAACCACCTTCTCATTGTACTTCCCCATGAGAATGCCTCACCATGGCCTGCTAGGTCCTTCAGGATCTGCCCTGCTCCCTCTGCATCCCTAGCCCATGACTCTCCCCTTCACTCTCTGCTCCAGTTCCACTCTGTGGACTGGCCTCAGGCACGCTCAATCCACTGTCCCTCCAGGGACCTTGAGCATTAGGTTTCTCTGCCTAGTATACCTCTTTCTTGTCTTTATCACAGCACCGTCTTCATTCGCTTCATGGACCTTTCTGTTTGGTAATTACTTCTCTTCTTACCCGTTTTCATCCCCACCAGCCTGTATACTTCATGGGAGCAAGCACTGTAGGTACTCACACTGCCATCCATCCAGGTTTGGCAGAATGCCAGGCTCAGAGGTTGCCAGTTGTCCACCCAAGTCTGTTCTCCTCCCCACAATAATAGGATTTAAGCTGCACATTTCCAGGTGCCAGCTAGACCACATTACCAGCTCCTTTAGTGGCTGGGAGGGTAGGTGCCCAAGTCGTCACCTGTGGAGTGAGAGAGGAAGTGATGTGTATAATTTCTGCCTCATTCTCTCAGAAGACAAGCCCTAGCCCCAGACTGGTACTCACCTTCCTGAGGGCAGGAGCGTGGCTCTGCCTGTGACCATCTTGACCATGTAGACAAGGGCAACACTCTAGGTGGTGGCAGAGCAAGTGGACCGAAAGACAGGGACCTAAATGACCACATACGGCAGAACTTCCCCCATCCTGGACCATTTGCCTTCTAATGTTACGAGAGTGCAGAATAAACTTGTGCTTCTTTAAGGTACTATAGTTGGTGGCCTCTTTGCTATTCGGGTTAGCTTTCAGCCTGACCACACACTGTTGAATAAATAGTTGTTGGATGAGTGAGTGAATCCTCAGAGGCTCACCATTTTACCCTGTGCTATCATACCACAAGGGCAAGAGAGGGGGCAGCCGTCACCAGGAATCATTCACTGAGCACCTGCCAGGTTTTTGAAAAACATGTACCATGAGCTGTCTCATACTGTTGGGAATCCCCTTCCTTTCCCATCCCAAAGCTCCCTTGTAGCTTGCAGTGTCTCACTACCACTGACAGCTTTTGCTGTGCCATCCAAAAGAAACCAAACTTGAAAGAATGTCACAAAGCATGCAAGTAATGCTCTTCATGTGAAGATTCTAGGTCACTCCGTTATAAAAGTTCTTGTGTGAGACAGAAATGCCATTTCTTAGCTTGTGGGAGACTGTGACCCCCATCATAGCTGACGGTTCTGCCCCTTTAATAGTGCTATACTTACTTCCACAGCTAATGTCTGTGACATTTCATACCTGAACTTTTAATGTTACACAAGTTTTCCTGAAACTCTTGTTCAGATGATGGTGGGTGGTTTTGTTTGTTTATTGAGCTTTTGGGGAGCGTATTAGTTGTAAGTCATGATTTCCTTGAAGAATTGTCAGTTATGGCTTTAATTATGGAAAAAAAGTTTTCCTTTTCTCAATGAACTGTTCTACTTAGGTTTGGTATATTTTTAAGCTCTACTATTTTTGAAGAAAGGCATTCAGTAGTCATTCAGTTAATCTCTCGCCTCATCCCAGAGGTAGCCTTTAAGAAGATATCAGGATTTGGGCTAGTTTTAATTGTGTTCCTGCAGCGAACAGACTATGAGATGGGGATTTGTGTGCATGAAGTTGATTGGAGAACGCTCTGGAAATGATACCTGGGAGAAGTGAGGGAAGAAGAATGGTGCAGAAGGAGGAATTAAGTTGCCACGAAGCTGGGCTCTAGAGCTAGGATGGGCCCCTCAGAGTTGTCCCATATTGAGACAAGGGGGTGGGTCTTTGTATCTTCCCCTCCTTCCATTCCACCAATCATGAGATGTGGCTGGAGGGGAATGTAACTTCTGGTGAGGCAGTTCCCTTTGGCCAAGGGCAAGGCCTATGGAGGGTCTCAGATGTGAGTTATCAGTAGCCCAAACTCCTGGCAGCTAGAGGAGTGAGTGTCAAGGTCCTGAAGTGAGCGTCAAGTACTGCCCTGAAGGTCGGGGCAGTACTGTCCGGCCCCCCCTACGGGGCTTCAACATCAAATTAGCACCTGAACAAGTCTCATGAGGGTACCACCTTGCCCATCTTGTTCTCCTGAACTTAGAACCATGCCTAGCGCCTAGTACATAGCAGATGCTCCATAGATATTTGCTGAATAAATAAACCGAAGAAAGAAGAAGCAGAATTATGCAAAGAATATGCAAATTAGGGTACTCTCAGTAAACTTTGTCAAAATTGAGAAACCTTACTTGACTTTAAACTTCCTAACTAGAGACTGAAATCTTTATAGATCTATTAAAACTATATGCATATCATCAGCCCTACCATTTCCTGCATTAGGACAGATTGTGGGAAAATGTTCTGTGTCTACTTGAGTAGTCAGGAAAGTGGCAGGCAAGTTTCTTTCCAGGCAAGTCAACGCATTCAGGGAAAACTACTCTTAAACTCAAAATCAGGTTATACGATGTAATGAGGTTTGACAGTAAGAGAGAATATTTAAAATCGGAGTCTCCCTGGAGCATCCAGGAGGCGTCTTTGCCAGACTCACAGCTGGGGGTTCTGAGTTATTGCTTATGACTAAATCTGTGAGAGTGTGAACAAGAGTCATTGAGGCTTGTTCCTGACCAGCCTGTGGGCTGTTGCCATGGCGAGGACCACTTTTATGTGATGCGTGGTCATCATCATTAGCGGACGCAGCAGCTTGGCCTACCTGAGGACAGCCCTTTACAGTCTACAACACACTTTAAAATTCCCAATCTCATTTGATTGCCAAGTATAGGAAGGGAGTAAAAATACTTTTCTTATAGCATTACATTCATAACATAGACACAAAAGTCATTAACAAAATATTAGCAAATTGAATCCAGCAATAAGTGGGATTTATCCCAAGAATGTAAGATTCTTCAAATGTTTGAAAATTAATCACTGTAATTTAATAAATTACAGAATATGAGAGGAAATCATGTGATCATCACAATGATTAGAGAAAACTCAACACTCTCTGTAAACTAGTACCAGAAGGGAACCTCTTCAACCTGATAGAGGACATCAGTGAAAAATCGACAAGTAACATCATATTTAGTGGCAAAACATTAAACCCTTTTCCCATAAGAAGGGGAATAAGAGAAATAGGGGAGGGAGAGTGAGAGGTACAAACTTCCAGTAACAAAATAAGGTTTTGGAAACCTTATTTGTTCACAGGTATGAACCTTATTTGTTCACAGGTATGAAATAGAAGGTAAGGATTTGTAAAAATGGTTTTTTACCAAAACATTAAACCCTTTTCCCATAAGAATGGGAATAAGAGAAATAGGTGAGGGAGAGTGAGAGGTACAAACTTCCAGTAACAAAATAAGGTTTTGGAAACCTTATTTGTTCACAGGTATGAAATAGAAGGTAAGGATTGGTGAAAATGGTTTTTTCATAGTAGCTAGGGTGACCACACCTTATGAGTGAAAAGAGGTGCTCTTAGTAATTACCCTGAGTCAAGAGGCATAAACCAGGACTGTCCTGGGCAAATTGGGACATTTGGTCCCTCAACCTGTAATAGATATGGAAGAAACTGGCATGTTAGGGGACGGCATCAATAACATGAGAAATTCTGTGGTATTTGCTCAAGCCAGGCAACCCAGAGGCAAATGTTTTAGGATCTCCTATTAGGAGGGTCAGCTCTTCATTGACTCTTAGGGTTTTCCCTGCTTTTGCTGCTTATTATAATAAACAAGACTAATAGTTACTGTGTATTGGGCACTTATAAGAGGCCAGGCACTGTGAGAAGTGCTTTATGTGAACAATTTCATTCAACAACTCTAGGAGAAGGGCACTATTGTTACCTCCATTTTATAAGGGAGGAAAGAGCCTCTCAGAGAGGTTGAGTAACTTTCCCAAAGTCACTCGGCTGGGAAGGTTTGGAGCTGGGATTTGAACCCAGACTCCTAACCATGATGGTAACCAGCCCTTATTTTTTTCCCTTTTGGGGTGCAGGCCATTTCAAGGATGCAGGTGTCTGGCATAGGCTGATTGTACGGTTAGATAAGCACTAGATGGAAATAGGGGGACTTTGGCAACATCCCAGCCTCTCTTAGTTCTGGGCTTTCCCGATCCCACACTGGAGGCCCAGAAGCACAGGTTGGGTGTGGGCAGCTGCCCAGCGCAGACGTGGTCCAGGCTTTTGTCCTGGGCCAGCAGCAGGCTTTTTGTGTTTGTGATTGCATTGTGATTCTGTGTGGACTAACGCCTGCACAGACAGGAATCTTGCTCCTCCGGATATCTGCATATCATTCCTAGAACTACCAGGTCATCACTGGGCCACACAGCCCACATTGAATTCTTTTCATCTCTTTCCATCAGTCAATCTGAGTGCCTCCTTAATTATCTTTATTGCTTTTCTCTGAAGTCTTCAATTTGCTGGCATATCGCTTTTCGGGTAGCGAGATACCAGAAGTGCTCAGAGAAATTATAATCTCCTGTGCATGATGTAATGCTCTGGCCTGGGAAGTTGAAAATCATAGCAGTAGTTTCAACTGCCATTGGTATCGTAACTGCGATCAATTTGGTCATCTTCAATTAAGTTGACTTTTTTTTTTTCAGTTAAGGTGAGTACAGGGCTCAAAGTCAATATAATTTATATCTAGAATATTCCTCTGTGTGTGTGTGTGTGTGTATTAAAAGCAAAAACAATGAAGCAAATTCAGGAAGCGAAAAGAAAGTATTTCTAAGTCGAATCATTTTCTGATCATCAACTATGTACCAGCCCCCAGACGCTGTGTTCAGAAGTATCTGAGCCTGGAATTCTTTGAACATTTAAAATATTTTGTTTTCTGTGACACCCTTTTAATGATCACATTTTGACTCTCAAGTTCCTATCTGTAGATCAATAGCTTTTAGTTTCTGGTGATAGTGGCCCATTTGTGACTCAGGTTATACAGAATGATCTTTGACTTGATTATTCTAAAGTTACATATGCTTTGGCACAAATAATTATATTGCCCAGAATGTCAAAATGCTAACCATGTAATACTCTTTTTCCATAAGTAAAAACGGAAGACTGAGTTAACTTGAATTTTTAGAAAATAATTTGAATTCAATTTCAGAACTTAACTCTCCCTCAGATTTAAGCTACTTTGATTACTTTTTTCCAAGTCTATTTCTCCTTAGAGTAGCTTTCATTTTTTTACCTTGTATTATTTGCCCGGAGATGGCTATATGAGTATTACTTCCCAAATGATGGGGTTGTCTCACGATAGCAGATTCTGTTTTAAAGTTCCAATATTTGAAACTTTGTTAGAACATGATAAAAAACATAAGAAACACACAGCTTCTCATTGAGGGAACGTTGCAGTTTACAGAGCCAAGTCACACATAACCGGATCTGGTGACCCATCTTCTCTCGTCCAGGCAATGATTATTCTATTTTATTTTAAAATTCAATTAAAAAATTTTTTTGGCTGCGTTGGGTCTTTGTTTCTGCATGCGGGCTTTTCTCTAGTTGCGGTGAGCGGGGACTACTCTTCGTTGCAGTGCGCGGGCTTCTCATTGCGGTGGCTTCTCTTGTTGCGGAGCACGGGCTCTAGGTGCACGGGCTTCAGTAGTTGCGGCCCGCAGGCTCAGTAGTTGAGGCCCGTGGGCAGCTAATGATTTTGAAACAGCTTCTCAGAAGATCAGTGCTGATCCCAGCTCTGTCAGCAGCCCCAGCAGCTGTTTCCTGAGGCCCAGCAATCTCATGATGGGATGCAGATCTAGATGAACTTTTCAGTCCCCACAGATCACCTCCTTTTGGAATTTAGACCCATGAGCGTTTTCTCAGATGATTTTGTTCACATTGCAAGAATTCGTTTTCGTTCAAGAATCTACCTAGGTGTTAAGGTTGCCCTCATTTTCTGCAAGGTCAGCCTCCCCTAGGGGTAGGAGAGAGTTAATACAGAAAACGGAGTTCATGAGTCCATTTTGTTTGAAAGTTTGTTTGAAGACAGATCACAATCTTTGGTGTATGTCTTTGGTTAAAAACAACCACACAACGCCACCACCAAATACCCCCCTAAAAAGTTCTCTGCCAAGTCTCAACAATATCCTTTCTTGAACCTCCTCTGACTTTGTGTCTTTCTATAATATACAGTATAATTTATAAAAGTGTGAGCAACTGTGGAATTGTTCTCCTAATAGATTCTGAAGATTCCAATTTCCATTCTGCCACAGAAGACTGAAAATCCACTTGTGCTCACTTATCTGTATCTGTACCTCATCCCCACGCTGCATCAAAAATCAGGTTCAGGTGCAGGTTAAGAGCACACATTTACCTCTGGAATATGGGACTTATTAAATATCTCTCCACAATTAACATCACCATATCAATAAGAATTATCATTAGGTCCTGTCAATCAGGTACTGAATTTTGCTTCAGGGAAACAAAACAATTTAAATTATAGCAAGTGCTCCCCTTCTTTTTTTTTACATGCTTCTCTTTAAATTGGATAATTATGTGGCTTTTCATCAGATTCCTCTAAGCATAATAGATCATGATATTCACCCTTTGACCTTGGTGATGAATGTCTCTGGTGAAAACATGTGACAAGCAGTGTTCTAATGAGAACAAAATACTGAATAACTGGAAATCTTGTATAAATAAAAGGAGAAGGCTGGAGGGAAACACGACAACCTTTAAGGTTGGTGCACAAAATGTATTTGTAATGGGGCAGTGATATGGGTTAGGGAGAAAAGAGACTATTTTTGGTTCTAATGACGTGGATGGAAATGCTGATTTTTCTTCTTTGGTGTATAAAAAAAAAAAAGGAGAAACAGACATTTCAGGAAAGCCACACATCAGAAAATACTGGTCTCGACTGAATTGCAGACACAGATGGAGTGAATCCACTGGCCTAAGGGGGGATTCAAATGACTCACTACCTCTTGGAACACCTGCAAATGGTAATCTGAGGGTACCTCTCTTTTTATTGCTGTCTGTATGGGAGTTCCAAATGTGAGGACAGCTTAAAAAGGAAGTAATTTGGTCTTAGGGGATCTATAGTCTTATAGGGGCTGTCAAGGAAGGACAGGAAGGGCAAGGCGACCCCAGTCTCTCCTCACCTCCCCCTCTCCGTCAGTGCCTGGGCAGCCTGCCCTGCTGGAGCGGGCGCCTCGGACATCTCTAAAGTCCTCATTCTCTGTTGGCCAGAGGGACCTGGGCATCCTAAAGTTGGCCCTGAGATGTAGCCGGGGGTCAAGAACAAGCTGGTGGCCTCTAACCTCTCCTTCTTGCTTCCTTCCTCAGTCCCATAGTCACCCAGGGTCCCTGTATGGCTAGTTTGGGGGCTGACCCAGGCACAGCTTTCCTCCTGGGGAAAGGGATGGGGGATTTCTCATCAGATGAACCCATGACACTGTGTTATGCTCTGGGGTCATGGAAATGGGCAAAGTTTGCTTCTTTTAGATTTCCTAGATCCTTGCCTGTCCATTTGATTTTGGGATATACAGCGCAAGAGCAGCCCATTATAAAGCTGTTTATTAAAGGTATGGATTTGCTGTAACTTCTAAAGACAGGGAGTTTGAAGCAGAACTTACTTGTTAAATGCACAGGCTAGGTTGTGCTTGTTTAGGCGTTGAAGAAAGTAAGACAGGGACTGCCATTTATTAAACACCTACTATGGGCTTGATACAGGCTCTCTGATTTAATTCTCTCATCAAACCTTATGATTTTGGAAATGGCCCAACCATGGGCCATTTTATAATTTAGAAAATGGCCCAACCATGACCCAGAATGACATGATAGAAGGGATGGAATTGGACCATAGGTTGGTCTGACTCCCAAGTGTGTGTTTTCTAGGTTAAAGGTAGCACATAACATAATGCTATTACAGCTTCCAAGAACTGTGCCTTTATCATAAACTTCTCCCCAACTTACCATCCCAGATTTCACACTTGGAATTGATTTGGGTTATTATGGACTTAATATTATTACTATCAGTCTTGCTAGTTGTGCCATTTATTTTGCTCAAGACCTGCAAGAGAAGAAACATCTGCCTCCATAAATTGATTTCTTCCGGTGAGCTCCAGTTTGGGGTAAGAACTTGCAGTGAGTGATTGTGTGCTTATACAGGATTAAGAAACTGACCAGGCTCGAAACCATGGTTCCCTTTGTTTATCTGCAGATCTGGTCTACTTAAGGTAAAACTCACCCTGGCCCCCCATCCCTGACCTCCACCAGGTGGGTTTAAGGGGAGACAACCTCAGGGCCAGCAATCCTTCACCACAAGAGCCTGCCAGGAAGAGAAATATCCAAAGTCCATTTTGAGCCCTCAGCCTGGGATTTACCTGCCATTTGTCACTGACATCAGGCAATTACTGGCACACAGAGGGGAAGGAGAACAGAGAGAGGGAGAGCTCTGCCTGGCCATCAAGATCATCATCTCTGCATCAGTCACTGTTAGGGATGTCTCTGGTTTGCGTTCCCAGTTCAACTGCCCAGAAAAGAGATCTCTAACTTCTCCCTAGTCACCCCTATGCTGAGAAAACTGGAGAAAATGGGTAATAGTATCTGTTGTAAGTACTTGGGGGCTCTAGGAGATGTCCCCAAGAACTCTATAAAGAGGGGCTGTCACTGTCTGAGATGTAAACCTGCAACACAAAATACACCAGATTGGAGGTACTAGAAGTCATCTGAAGGAGCTGAAATAGTTCCCGGGACCACAGAGCTCAAATACAGCTTGTTTGACATTTTATTAGAAAATCTAAAGAATGATTTGATCAGAAAGGGGGAGGGTTGTTCAGCCATGGAAGCATGACAAAAAGAAGATCTCAGAGGCAAACGTTAGCAGCACCCCCCCCCCCCAGACCTTGTTCAAGGGAGAGGGAGCTGAAGTCCATTGACTCAGGTAATTTCCGATGCTCTTGGAAGAGGCATCTCTGATATGGTGATGGAAGCAATAGACGTTACCTGTGTGTAATCGACAGACTTCAAGGCTTCAGGTTCCTTTGGCAGGAACATCCTATCCTACCATGGTGCCACTTAAATGTTCAGTTTGCCCTGTCTTGACTAAGTGTTCACCAAACAGCCTTCAGATCACGTCCCACGATTGCCTTCAGATTGTTTCTTCCTATGAACACTTGCCAACAGAAAGCAGATGGAATGACGACACTGATTTAGAATATTTCTGGTAGTAATTTCTCACTACAAGTGTGGATGGTACATTTTGATCTTTTCCATACGTGTTGTGCTCCTGAGGTGTGCCCATGAAGAGCTGACACAGGCGGGGTCGTGAACCTTCGAGCTGAAGACCAGACCCTGGGCAGTGGGAATACACCAAGCTGATGCATGCTATGGAGCCTCCTCCAGGAGAAGCTGCTGCTACTTCGCCTTGGCCCTCACCTTGACACAGCAGCATGCCTGAAAGCTTTTTTTTTTTTTTTTTTTTAAACCATTTTAACCATGTTTAAGTGTACAGTTCGGTAGCATTAAGAATATTCACATTGTGGGAAAAAAGACAGTTTTTTCAGCAAGTGGTGTTGGGAAAGCTGGACAGCTGCATGTAAATCAGTGAAGTTAGAACATTCCCTCACACCATTCGCAAAAATAAACTCAAAATGGCTTAATGACTTAAATATAAGACATGACACTATGAAACTCCTAGAAGAGAACATAGGCAAAACATTCTCTGATATAAATCGTAACAATGTTTTCTAGGTCAGTCTCCCAAAGCAATAGAAATAAAAGCAAAAATAAACAAATGGGACCTAATCAAACGTATAAGCTTTTGCACAGCAAAGGAAACCATAAACAAAATGAAAAGACAGCCTACGGACTGGGAGAAAATGTTTACAAATGATGCGATAGACAAGGGCTTAATCTCCAAAATACAGCTCATACACCTCAATAACAAACGACAAAAAACACAAACAAAAAATGGCTAGCAGACCTAAATAGACCTTTCTCCAAAGAAGACATTCAGAAATAATAAATGCTGGAGAGGGTGTGGAGAAAAGAGGACCCTCCTTCACTATTGTTAGGAATGTAAATTGGTGCAGCCACTGTGGAAAACAGTATGGAGGTTCCTTAAAAAACTAAAAACAGAGCTACCATATGATACAGCAATTCCACTCCTGGGCATATATCTGGAGAAAACTCTAATTCAAAAGGATATATGCACTCCAGTGTTCATAACTGCACTATTTATTGATACAATAGCCAAGGTTTGGAAGCAACCTAAATGTCCATGAACAGGTGAGTGGATAAAGAAGATGTGGCATCTATATGCAATGGAATATTACTCAGCCATGAAAAAGAATGAAATAATGCCATTTGCAGCAACATAGATGGACCTAGAGATTATCATACTAAGTGAAGTAAGTCAGACAGAGAAAGACAAATATCATATGATATCACTTGTATGTGGAATCTAAAAAAATGTTATAAATGAACTTATTTACAAAACAGAAACAGACTCAAAGACAAAGAAAACAAACTTATGGTTACCAAAGGGGAAAAGTGGGAGAGGGATAAATTAGGAGCTTGGGATTAACATATACATAATACAATATGTAAAATAGATAAATATCAAGGACCTACTGTATAGCACAAAGAACTATATTCAATATCTTGTAATAACCTGTAATGGAAAAGAATCTGAAACATAATATATATATGTAATATATACACAACTGAATCATTTTGCTGTACACCAGAAACTAACACAACATTGTAAATCAACTATACTTCAATTAAAAAAAATTTTTTTAAGTATATTCACATTGTTATACAGCAGTCACCACCGTCCATCTCCAGAACTTTTTCATCATCCCAAACCAAAACTCTGTACTCATTAGATAATACTCCCCATTCCTCTTCCTCACAGCTTTTGATAACCACTGTTCCACTTTCTACTTTCGTCTCTGTGAATTCGACTACTCTAGGTAGTTCATGTAAATGGAATAATACAGTATTTGTCTTTCTGTCTCTGATGTATTTTACTTAGCCTAATGTCTTCAAGGTTTATCCATGTTGTGGCATGTATCAGAATTTCATTCCTTTTTAAGGATGGATAATATTCCACCATATATATATATCACATTTCCTTTATCCATTCATCTGCTGGTGGACATTTAGGTTGTTTCTGCCTTTGGTTCTTGTGAATAATGCTGCTATGAATATGGATGTACAAATATCTTTTTAAGTCCCTGCTTTTAATTCTTTTGAGAATGAGAGAAAGCATTTAAAATTTCTGTAGTAGTCACACCTGATCTTTCTATAGTGTAAACTATAGAAGTTTACAGAGCATGTCAATATATTTATTGGATCCTATGAGGTACATAGGCAAGGAGGTAGATGGGGCTAGCACCTTCATTTGCTGAAGGTAAACTGAGACTCAAAGAGGTAACGGAGGAGCCTGGACTCAAATGCTTGCCTTCTAATCACAAGCCCAGCAATCTCTGTGAGGACAACACAATGTCTGCCTTATTAACTATTGTACCCCAGGTTCTATTGCAGCGCTGGTCATCACAGGGGCTCAACGAACATTTGTTGAATGAATACCCCTCCCCCTTGCCCCAGCAACCAATAGCACGAGTGCTGCATGGATACTCAAGGGAACACATTTGTTAGTGGTCCTTGGTTGAGGACCTGAGGGGGCCTTGAAGACCACTGTAGAATTCCTGAGGAAGACTGACTAGTCTCCTGAGTGAGTGAAGGAGGCCCACTTCACAGGTGGGTGATAACTGCATCCACTCCTTTGACCCCAACAGGCTCCACACTCCCTATTTCTGTGGTGAGTGTCATATGTGATTACTCGGAGGAGGGAAATGCTCCTGAACCTATGGAGTTGCACCAGGAGAAAACCTGGGCTAACTGAGGAATGAGAGCTTGAACAAGCTCTCTCTTGCCCTGTAGTTACCCCAGAGTTAACTGCAGGGTCATCCTACTTTGGTCATCTGGCTAGCCATGAATCATGGCCCAGAGGAAAAATGCAATCTTAGGAGTTTAATTAGTATTGCCATCATCTGATTTGGAAGAATATGCAATGAATATTTGTTATGGCAGAGTACAGAGGAAAAGACCATTGAAAGTGGGAGAGATGCTGTGTCTTCAGAAGTAACTGGAGGCTTCTCCCTCATTCCCAGACTCATTCATCATGAGAACTACACAGCTTCCGGCACTCACTCACTTTGATAAGTTTGTTGCTGAAAATGAACATCAGGAAAACTATTTCCCCAACAAAAGACATGTAACTCCTGCTGGACTCAACTCGGCCAAATGGCAGGCTCATAAACAGTAGATTTGCAAGAGCCTGGGAATACCCACAATCAAATATATCTTTGGGAGAATTTTTCCTATCAGCTGTGTTGAGCTTTGAGGGTAGAGCCTGTTATTTCTTGACTCTTGAAGAGGTCAATGACCTGTGTCAAAGTCCTGGTTTCAGAGCAGTAATCACAGAACTTCAGTTAAGCTATCTAGTACAAATAGTGACTTACCCAAGGTAACACACACAGCCAATTAGGGACTCTTTAGTTTTTCTTTTTCTCTATTTCTTTCTTTCTCTCTCTCTTTCTTCTTCTTTTTTTTTTTTTTTTTTTTTTACTTTGGAGGCAGAAGGGAATGGTGGCAGATCAAAACCAAGTCATATGAATTACATGTGTTTATTAAGAATGTATTGGGATGAGGAGACGTAGATGAATAAGCACTATGGCAGTGGTAACTGGACAAGGCCCTCCCACTGGACATCCCCCTTCCCCAACCCACTCCTCGAAAGTATCCTGGAAAGTTCACAGGTATGCTGTTGAATTCACATATCTGTGTTTCTTGAATTCCAGGAAATACTGGTATAGACAATTTGTAATTCATTGTATAATTACTGGAATTCATTGGATAATTACCAACAGTCCATGCTACTCTCCTCAGTTGAGACCTGGCCTGAGTAGTCACCAAGTCTGAACTTTTAGAGATGAACCTAAATCAATAAAGAGTAATGGAGAGTTACTGTCAGAGAGCATTTCAGTTAAAGGTTAAATGCCAATGTCCACGTGTATCGGTATTGGAGCACCACATGTATATTTAAAGTATTATACCAAAGTGTAACACATGCATTCTGCATTTGCAATATCTTATGCCTGTCATTTAAAGTTATTCCCAAAGTAAGTCATTTGGCTTTCTAACAAGGACATTCTTTTATTTTACAACATGCAATATATTTGTAGCGACTGTCATTTTTCTGAACTCAGTTCACCACCCTTGCAGGACGGAGAAGTACTGCCATCAATGCAAGAGGGGTGCCAAGGGCAGCCTGTCCCTCTGTGGGCTTGTGTGATGGAGGAGGGAAGGGGAGGGGAGATGGGGAGGGGGGATGGCCTAAACAGGTTCAGACAGCCATTGCTGGTCTCCATCAGGCATCTCCACCTGGAGGGCCATGGTCAAGTGTTGGGTTAGAAATTGTGATTTCAGGGAATTCCCTGGCAATCGAGTGGTTAGGACTCTGCGCTCTCACTGCTGAGGGCCCAGGTTTGATCCCTCGTTGGAGAACAAAGGTCCTGCAAGCCGAGCAGCGCGGCCAAAAAAAAAGAAAAGAGAAGAAATTGTGATTTCAGAGTGGTTCTAGGATCACCTTCTGATTGTTACCAAAAGTGAGGTCCAGCTGCTTGCCGCTCAGAAGCCAATACTCAAGAGGCCAGGTTGGTAGAAAGGAAAGTTTGCTTTATTTGGGAGGCCAGCAACCAGGGGAGAGGGCGGATTCACGTCCAAAGGCTGACTTTCCCCTGACAACCAGTGGAACAAGAGCTTTTAAAGGGGAGTTTCAGAGGTGTATAGGCAGCAGGAGGGGGCTACATGCAGAAACAGCACATTCAGGTCTGACAGGGATCTTGAAATTGGTCATGCAGTGGTCTGATCAGCATTATCTTGATTAAGTACAGCTAGTCTTTAGTTCCAGGATTGTGACATGATTTGCATTTACTTTAAAAGGGTCCCTCTGGCTGCTGTGTCAAGCTGGTATGGGAGCAAGGGTGGAGGCGGGAGACCAGGCAAGAGGCAGCGGCAGATGGTGGTTTGGAGCCGAGAGATGGCAGTGGAGGTGGTGAGAAGTGGTCAGAGTCTGGATAGAGTTTGAAAACAGAGTCAATTGGATTTGCTAATGGACTGGAACGCGTGGTCAAGGAGGACTAAGGTTTTGGTCCTGAGCAAAGGACATGCATTGAGAAACCTGCGGGAGGAGGAGGTGACGCATGTGTGTGTCATGCAGGAGTGGGAGGTGGGCCAGGACCCAGGAGTTTGTTTTTGTAAGTATTAGATTTGAGATGCCTGTTGGACATCCAAGTAGAGATCTCTCTGGAGTCTGGAGTGGTCCACACTGTAGATATAAATTTGGGACTTGTTAGCAAATAGATGGTGTTAACAACCATGAGACTGGATGAGACCAACTACGGGTATAGTTTAGAGAGAGATGAGGTCCAAGGACTGGGCCCTGGGGCACTATAATTTTTAGAAGTTGCAAAAACGGGAAGAAACCAGCTGGAGACTGAGGAGGAGCAGTGTCCTGGGAGCCAAGTGAAGAAGGCTGCTGAGAGCTCAAATAAGATGAGAATGGAGGGTTGACCATTGCATTCAGCAGCATAGAGGTCATCGGTGACAAGAGCGGTATGGTGGAGGGACGGGGCCAAGCCTGACTGGAGTGGGTTCAAGAAAGGTTGGGGGAGAGGCCATGTAGGTTGCCAGTGCAGACAGCTCTTTTTTTGTTTGTTTGTTTTTGCGGTACACGGGCCTCTCCCGTTGCGGGGCACAGGCTCCGGACGCGCAGGCTCAGCGGCCATGGCTCACGGGCCCAGCCGCTCCGCGGCATGTGGGATCTTCCCGGACCGGGGCACGAACCCGCATCCCCTGCATCGGCAGGCGGACTCTCAACCACTGCGCCACCAGGGAAGCCCCAGACAGCTCTTTTGAGGAATCATCCTGCAGTAGGGGAGCAGAGAAATGGGACAATAGCTGAAACGTGACAGCGATAAATGTTTGTTCGTTTCTTTAAGAAGAGAGAAATTGCTGCAGGTTTGTATGCTAATGGGAGTGGGAGGGAATAAGTTGTGGAGGAGTGACCTTGAGTAGCAGAGGGGGCCGATCTGGCACACAGGTGAGGGGCACCCTCGTTGGAGCAGGAAGGTCCACGGGAAGAAATGGGAGCGACCAGAGCTTGGGGGCACAGGCAGGCCAGTGGGTAGAGGGGCGAGGGGTAGGAGTAGGAGGCAAGGTCAGCGGCTGAGAGCAGGATGCCAGCAGAAGTGCTGAATGTTTGAGAAGAGAGAAAAAAAGTGCACAGTTGTCACTCAGCAACTAGGGGAGTGAATGGACCAGGGAGGTAAAGTCAGATCGCTGGGAAGCACCGAAGGCCCATTTGAAGTAAGTGGCTGTGAATATAAAGTGAGTGAAATTCATGAAATTTAAAGCGAATCAAAATTTAAACTCCAAACGTATTTTTTTAAACATAAAGTGAATTTAATGTAGAGTCATTTAAATTCTTTAATTCCATGATTCCTCTTTTCTGAAACCTACAGGATTCACTTTAACTCTAGCATTAAGTCCAAACTCCACACTTGGCTTTCCCTGTGTCACTCTCTCTACCCACCCAAGCTTACTGTCTACTATTAGCTCCTAACTCAGAGCCTGCCTTCTGCCTGGTCCGCCTCCTCCCTTTCCTCCAAATGCCTCGAATCTGTAAGTTCTGTTCACGCAGTTCCCTCTGCCTTTCCTTTACCTAAGCTGCATGTCCTCCGGGAGCTCTCAGATAGCCCCAGCTTTCCTTTCTCTGCATTTTCATTAGGCTCTGGGCTGCAGCATCCACTGATTGCTTTCTGAGTATTTTACCCGGAGACCCTTGTTTCCTTCATAGATTGAATGTGCTCGAGGTCAAGGGCAACTCTCCTAGCACTGGGCATCTATAAATATTTGATAATATGATCAAGGTGCAAAAAAGAAGGCAAGGCGAGTTGCTGAGCCCCAGGCAGGGCCCCTGACTTCCCTCTAGTGGACCCAGTAACATTCCGTTCCAGAACCCTACAGTATGTCTTTGCAAATGCCAATCAGCAACTGTTTAAAAAGGCACCCACATCAGAACGGCATATAATTCTCATTGGCTTCCCTCTTTCACAGCTTCTCAAGCGCCTGCCCTTGGATTTAAGTGGAGCTGGAGGCGCTGGAGGAGAGGCAGGTGGTGTTTGTGTTTCCTCAGTGACAGTCCCGAAGCTGGCAGAGAGGTGACCTGTACTGAGGCCTCTCTACCCCCTGGGTGGCATCCAGTTGAGCCCTGTGCAGCTATTAGAGGGATAATGGGATTCATTTCAGCAAGGACTGCCTGGCTGGGGACGAGCTTCTTTTAATTTTCAGTGTTAATAAACTTGTGGCTATTGCTTTTTTCACACCAATGTGCCTCACACCTCATTTCGCCCGCCCATTAGGCAATTACCAGCAGTGCCCCTGTTCCCAGCACCTCTTAAACACAGGGCAATTATGCTTATTTGGTGAATCATGATGAAACTTGGAGGAGGCAAATGCACTGGCGTAGAGCTTTCCTCCCGACTTCATCAGGTGTGCAATGGGCACATCCCTTTTCTGAAAAACGGGGCTGTGGTTACAACCTTCACCATAGCAGAAATGCAGGGACCATCCCCTCCTGGGTCCCCGACCTTGCTCCACCAGCACGCCATCTGGGCCAGCCCCTGCTGACCCAGGCCTCAGACCCCCAGCACTGGGCTGTGAAAACAGCCCATCCGGCTTGGGGAATGAGCAGCTAATGCTCTTCATTCATCTTGAAGTGGGAAGTTTTCAGTAGGTCTTGAGTGTGTATCGATGCATCGAGGGTAATGATCCCTTTATTTACAATGTTGTTTAATTCCTCACTTTTGTGCTCCTTGTGGGTCTGAGTGGATTTCTCATTTACCAGGTTACTCCGTGATTTTCCCAGCAGCTTAGACAACCCTTGTTTTTCCCCTTCCTGATCCTTCAAGTGATACCTAAGTGAAGCCAGCCTGACTTCCGACTCCATTTGCAAAATCTTCCTGGGTGTGAAGAATGGTTTCCTATGAGGGGACGGTGGCAGTGTGTGGACTGGGGCGGGGAGACGAGACATAGGTCTCACCCAGAGTGTAGTGCCTTCGCCCTCGGCCAGCATCGCAGCTCCCCCGCCCTCCAACAGTCTTTCTCTGCCCGACCTGGTTACATCCCAGTGTCATCCTGCTTGCCTCCAATGTCCCCAAGCCCCTACTTCCCACATGACAAGTTTCAGTAATCTTCAGTGAGGGACAGGCAGTGCATAGAAGTCCTATCAGAACAAGGCTGTTAGTGGTGGCGACATCACTTTAGTGGATTGCGACTTGTTACCCTTTTAAGAAATGGAGACTAGAACAGAATAGAAAATATCAGGGTGCATTGCACCTGGTGATGGTACGTATTGTTTCACTAAGGTTTGGTTTTGCTTTGTCCATTAAATGGTTATTAAATGGCTATTCCTTAGCAGGCAGTGGGGCTGAATTCTAGGAGCTGGTTTCAGTTGTATGTTTATATCTGTGTCCACTTGCAGCTATAGGTGTACTGGATCACAATATAAAATATATCTCCTACCGTAGATTGGTGTAGAAAGTCTTGGCAGATCCCTGATGGAGTTCCCAGCATCTATGCATCCCCAATCTACTTCTGGCTCCAAGGTTCTCTCCGGCCAACCCGAGGCTTGGATCCAGGATACAGTGCTCTTGTTGCCTAGTGCTTGCCCGGCAGAATTCAGTGTGGGGTTTTTACCTTTTTTTCTGCCTGAATCCCTGGAGGGAGGGGCTGGGGTCAGGCATTTTGAAGCACATGGCTCAGGGAGAACGTGTCAATGACTTAGGTGACAGAAACTCGGGCAGCACACCAGCAAATGAGGCTGGGCTTCAACCCTTTCTATAAGAAGAGTCTCTGTTTGGGTGACACATTTTCGCAGAAGGCTCACAAGAGCCCAGAGCCAGTGAGGTCCCTGTGGGGTAAGCTGGCCAGAATTTCTAAGAGCAACACTTTATGAAGACTGTTTGTAGGCCTTGGATAGTTTCAGATTGTCTCTATGGGATTGGCTACAACCACAAGTGGAAAAGCCATTAATTTAAAGAAACTTTTATTTTTCGGATTGCAAAAATTCTGAATTGGTAGGTGATTATGTGTGTGTAGGAGGGTGGTGGTCAGGGGACTTGGTGGGAGGGCTCCTCCGCACTGCTAGGCTGCATTTTTAGCAACGTGCCCCACCTTTTCTTCGGAATCTCTGCCATTCCAAGTGCTGGGCTTGCCATTGAGACTGAGTCTGTGATGATAGCTGGAGTTTGCCTCTGGGAGAACACTGGGGCACGATGGAGTGTGAAGGGATTGTGAGGGCCAGCCGTGCATGCAAAGAGGGCCTCAGCCTAGACTTTTGACGTCTCTTCAAACGAGGCTGTGGGTAGAGGTACAGGTGGTTTTCACACAACCTTGTTTCCTATTATAGGACAAAGCTACTGATAGAGCTTTATAAATTAATATCTTACAAATCATGTCATTATATTATGGACAGCACTATAACATTGCATTGTAGTTTTTGATGTTGCCAACTTGAGCTATTCAAATATCTACAATTTTTTGTGACTTTAGTTTTGTAATAGATTGAAGCCCATGAGGCGTTAGTTTGGTCGATTTGAGAAGATTGATCCAGGGCATACCTGAGTGTTGATCCCTGGGGATGCTAAGTGGCGGCTATTCTAGAAAAGTCATTTCATGCCACACTCTTCATCAGCTAAGGAAAGGTAAAAGCAGAATCTAATCCTGTTTACGGAGCACTTTGGACGCTTCCAGGGCAATACTGTTAACAGATGTTGGGCAACGTGTCCCCAAATGGCATCTTCACATAATATATGACAATGATCCAGGAAGAATGAAGCAGGGAGAGGGGTCTCAGGTCAAACACTGCCCAGCACTGCCACTCTGGAAAGCTCAGGAATTCTCCTTCCTTTTAGTTTACTTTTTTTTTTTTTAATTTTAAAAAGGGGCTTCTCTTCCCTTCCCTCCCCAGTAGCAAGAGTCATATATTCAGAAAACTTGGAAAACCAAAAATACAAAGAGCCAAAGAAAAATAATCACCTATAGTCCTTCCTGTTTCTCTCAGTCCCGCTACTCCGCCAAGCAAGTGGCCATGATGGCAGCACAGTATATGTCCTTCCAGATGGTTTTCTTTACCATTATAGAGACATGTAGATTGCAAGGGGAAACATTCCTTTTTTTCTCCTTGTGTTTTCACCTGGGACAATTAGATTGGAACTCCATCCCTAAAGAAGTATTAGGCAGAGTACTTCCGCCTTTCCCTCTGCTGCCTCACTTACTCCCCTACACTCATGGGAAGAGGAATTATTGGGGTGGGAAAGAGATAAGGGAAATTATTTAAGCATTCCCCTTCCACTCTGATATTCAAGGATTTCATATCAGCTTATCCTCAACACCTCTGGTGGCTTTCAGCTGGGCAGCCCCACTACCCTTGTTTGGGGGAGAATTTAGAAATATGTGGGGCAGGTTCTTTGTTGTCACACTGCTTGGGGGATAGTATGGTATCTAATGGGTGGGATTAGGGATGCTAACCACCTGCAATGTGTCAGACAGCCCTGCCCAACTTGCCTGTGGCCTGGGATTGAGAGGCACTTCCCAGGGATAGGCTTACAGGGCTGGCCCTTCCCTCGCAGGAAGGAGCTTAGTGGGTCAGGATAGTTCACAGAGGAAAAGAGTAGGAAGCCCACTTTGCCTTAGCTCTAAGCTACATTTTCCCAATCAGAACTCTTAGTAACAAAGCTGGTGTTTTACTCTTCATCTGTCTGACTCTTTAGTCCATTTGTCAGTTGGTTTCTAATTCTGAGCGAATGAGAGAAGTGTGATTAATAATCAAACTCCAACATAGACTTTTAATATAGCACCATTACACTATACATGTTGTTTTGTGCTTTGCTTTTTTTTATGTAGAAATAGATCACATTTTTTCATGGCAATAAATACTTTGTCTGCAGTATGACTTTTTAATGGCTGTATTACATCCCAACACTTAGATGTGCTACATTTTACCTAACAAATTATCTTCTTTTAGACATTTAGGCTGTTTCCATATATGTATATGAATAGTGCTGCAGTGAATGCCCTGATACTCTACATCTTAGCACACATTTCTGATTCTTTGTGATAAATTCTTAGAGTTGGAATTAAGGTATATGCATAACATTTAGACTTTTTGTTTTTAAAAACTGCTTTATTGAGATGTAATTGGCACACAATAAACTGCACATACTTAAAGTATACATTTTGAAAGTTTTGACATATATATGCACCAATGGAACCATCATCACAATCATGATAGTAAACATATCCATCACCTCAAAAGTTTCCTGTGACCCTTTGTAATCCCTCCCTCATGCCCTCGCCACCCTTTCCCCAGCCAACCACTGATCTGCTCTTTACCACTATAGTTTGGCTTTCCTGGAGTTTTATATAAATGGTATTATACTATATATACACTTTGTGTTCAGCGTACATTATTTTGAGATTCATCTGTGTCATTGAGTGTATCAGCAATTCATTCCTTTTTATTGCTGAGTAGTATCCCATCCTATGGATAGAGCACAATTTATTTATCCACTCACCTGTTGATGTATATTTGGGTTGTTTCCAGTTTGGGGCTATAGGCATACCTTGGAGATATTGCAGGTTTGGTTCCAGGTCACTGCAATAAAGTGAATATCGGGATAAAGTGAGTCACACGAATTTTTTTGTTTCCCAATGCATATAAAAGTTATGTTTACACTTTGCTGGAGTCTATTAAGTGTGCAATAGTATTATGTCTAAAAAAACAATGTACATACCTTATTTAAAAAATACTTTAGTGCTAAAAAAAAAATGCTATCATCTGAGCCTTCAGCGAGTCGTAAGTTTTTTTGTAATAGTAACATCAAAGATGACTGATCACAGATCACCATAGCAAATATAATAATAAAGAAAAAGTTTGAAATATTGTGATAATTACCAAAATGTGAGACACGGAGACACGAAGTCCGCAAATGCTGTTGGGAAAGTGGCGCTGATAGATTTGTTTGACACAGGATTGCCACAAGCCTTAAATTTGTAAAAGACGCAATATCTGCAAAGTGCAATAACGCAAAGCACAATAGAATGAGCTTTGCCTGTATTACAAATAAAGATGCGACGAGCATTTGTGCCCAAGACTATGTAGACCTCAGGTTTCATTTCTCTTGGGTAAATACCTAGAAGTGCATTGGCTGGGTCATATGGTGGGTGTCCGGTTTAACTTTTGTAGAGACTGCCACACTGTTTGATAAAGTGGTGGTACCCTATTAAGACTTTCAATATTTAGCTTAAAATAATGTAAGTGAATTTGAATTAGTTTTAATTGCGCTGAGAATAGGAGCATAAGATCATGGGACAGTGGAGCTAGAAGGAACTTGGTATTATAATCCATTTTTTTGCTTTACTGAAGAGGAAACAATGGTCCAGAAAGGTTAAGTGACTTTTACAAGGGCTTTCAGCTCACAGGGTAGTCTCTCGACTCTTTTATAAGACCCTGCAATTTGGGAGAAATTCTACTAGTTATGTTGCAAGTTCTTAGCACGGCCTTGTGTTAGGACTGCCAAGGGCACAAATGTTCAAACTAGGCCTCGATTTGCATGTGATATGTAACTTTGGGCATGAAACATCTTTTGAAATTGGGGGAATTTTTCAGGGGATGGAGTAAAGAGCATCGAAAGGGTAATGAGAGTATAATCTACAGGAAATCATCTCTGACCACTCACAGCATCAACTGCAGTTCAACAAGCAGGTAAACTAAAAACGTGCGCTCATCAGTAATACTTGGTGCATGGAGGAGATCCACCTGTTTTCTAAACTAACTGATGCGCCCAAAGATTAAGGCTACAGAGCGATCCATTAAAAATGAAGAAAGCAGCGTGCCGAGTACCCAGCCCCTTTAGCTCACCTTTCCAGCTCCCACCTCTTATTATCATATTCATAAACATTGTCCCTAATCAGTCTACCAGAGTAAAGTTAACAAGTATATGTGTGCACTGTCTTGAAATTGTTTTGCTAGCCTAAGAAGCTGTCAGGGTGTTGAGAAGGCTGCCGCTTTAACCAGATTTCATCTCTGTGTGTCACTGCTCATGTCAGAGTAAAAATGCACTCAGACATTAAGAGTTGTCCTGCTTTCATCAAGAGCGCCAGTCTGCCTGAGCGTCGTTCCACTTGGTTAAGCTTGTTATTTAAATTGTTAAAATTGAGACATCGGCAGTAAATTTCAGAGAAGATATAACAATTATTAGATACAAGCTGGGCTCTTGTACTTGAGAATATACCATGCCCTCCATCCACCAGCAGAATTAGCCACAAAGAGTTTACATCGGTTGCTTTAAGAAGTGTGCCCTAGAGTACTTGGATGGCATTAACTCACAGCCCATCCCCACCTAGATCATATTTCCAACTTTAAGATAGATTTGGTACCAGTCAACAGAGTGGTGGAGCATTCCAGGGGACCCCCTTTTAATGCCTGTAACTCTTGAAGAGCTGAGTGAGGATTCCCAAAGCTGCCTTCTGGCTATGAGTTTTGTGTTTAGGTGACTTTATATACCGGGCAGGGGAGCCACAATCCAGAACGATGGCCCTTTGAGCGTGAGGAGAAGGAAAAGCTGGGAGGCTCTCGGAGTGACATTGTGCTATTATTCAGTCATCCCACTGAAATCCTAGAGGAGCACTTGACCTTGTGGTGACTGTGCCCCGTGCCACAATCTGATTTTGCCAAGACAAAGGCTAAGGGGAAGAGCTAAGTGTGAATGAAGCTTGGAATCTTCAGACGGATCATCAGAGTTCCTCTGATCCATCTTACCCAACCTCTCTTTCAGTGAAGGAACCCCAATAAGTACATGCTTATTTAATAGTTGATTCATTAGACTTTGGGTCAACACAAATCCCAAGGTTGGCTGTTGTTGTTGTTTAACGCAAATGACTCTCAAGCCAGATCTCCCCTAATCTGCACTTGTGAAAAAGATTGCTTGGACCCAACTGTTGGACTTGACATTTAGTTATGCTAAATTTCATCATATTGATTTTGGTCCTTTATTTCTATTAATGAAATATTTAAAAATTCTGATTCTGACATTTAATGCATCAGATTTGTATAATTTTTAAATTTCTACATTTTTGTCCAAAGCATAGAGAAATAAGAGAAGTTTTAGAGCTGAAAGAAGGCTTGGACATCATCAATCCAATGCTCTCACTTTAAAAACCAATAAACCAAGAACTAAAGGAGTTAAATAACGGTCTCAAAGTCAGACATCTAGAGAGTGGCCTTAAACCATGGGTACTCTTTGAGTATATGTTGTCTTGTTATTTGAAAAATTTACCTCACTGTAAATGAGGTAAATTCCTCACTTTATCCATAAGGCCACTCTAGGAAGCTTTGTAAACATACTTTTTAGAATCAGAAGCTGGTCTAGGTATTTCTCTCCACATCATTCCACTACCCTTAGGCATCACCTCAGATCCTTTTGCCTGAACTATCTCCCAGCCCTTGGCCACTTGTTTTGCCTGGGTTGCCACAGTGACTGTCTTTTATGGACGTAACCAGCAGTGCCTGCCTCATGCCTGTCCATGAGCTGCCCTGTGGACACTGCTGCATGATACTACTTGGAACAGCAATCAGCATCTTTGCAACGTGGAAATACAGGGGTGTGTTCATCAGGGTATTCAAGAGAAACAACCAGTGGGATATGGGTGTGAGTGTGTGTGTGTGTGAGATAAACAAATTGGCTCATCTGATCATGGAGGCTGGCGAGTCCAAAATCTCTGTGTGGGCTCAAGACCCAGGAGAGCTGACGGTGCAGTTCCAGTCTGAAGGCCAGCAGGCTGTTACTGATTTAAATGTTAGTCGCATTCAAAAACACTCTCCAACTTGGGAATTCCCTGGCGGTCCAGTGGTTAGGACTCAGGGCTCTCACTGCTGAGGGCCCAGGTTCAACCCCTGGTCTGGGAACTAAGATCACACAAGCCGTGTGACCAAAAAAAACGAAACAAAACTACTCTCCAAGTTGATACATTAAATTACTCTTCACATGCGGTTAATACCCTGGGAAACAGAACTTTGACTACTGAGGTGCAGGAGTCAATGGATAAATTATTCTTCCTGACCCAGCCCCAGCAGACTGCCTGGGATGCAGTCATTCACATGGCCTCTCTGAAGACTATCTGTTCCACTGAGCGGTTAGTTGTGCATGTACTTCAGTGGAGCCCAGCTTGATATCTCATCTCCTTCCCTGACTTACTCCCCTTTCCCTCACTTTTGCTTTCCTGGGATTGCACCTCCTAGCAAAGTCTCAGCACACAAGCTTTTGCCTCAGACTCCATTTTTCTAGGACCCTGGGCTACTATACCTTCTTATCAACTAGTAAACCCCTCTCTAAACTGATTAAAGCCACAAGTCTGTTGTACAAAACATGCCCTCTCCCTAACTTTGTATCTTGGGCAAATTTCAAGAACCTCTTACTCACTGCAAAGCTTCAGTTGATTCTTTTTGATCAGTTAAAGACCTGTTGTAGATTATATACAAGCTTCGATGTCAGGAATTATTATTACTTACCACTTGTGCTTAGAATCTGAACTGTAACTTCATCCGCTTGACTCACACAGCCTAAATCAATCCTCTCTGTCTAGACAAAGCAATTTAACTTCTTGGTAATTCACCAATTACAGAGCACTTATTTATTGGAGAATTCATAAGTTCAGGACATGGTGAAGGGTATGAAGAATAAAAGATATGACTTCTGCTCTCAAATTATTTACAGTCTACCAAGAATTTTTGCTTTTTGTTCCCTCCAAATTGAAAGTATACTCACCAGGTCAGACATGTGAAATATTTTTATAAATGTCTTTTGACCAAGATGTTTCCAAATTCAAATGATTCTGTCGGAGCTATTGAAAATCTTGGTGGTGATGAGCCAGCAGGTACAAAACAGGTTCAGAGACTGGAGAGGAAGAGATGCAGTAGCTGGTGCCAGTGAAAGATCACGGGCGGGTTGAAGTTAGCCTTTTCCTCTCGTTGCTTACTGACATTTTGAAGGGACTTGAAGGCGTTAGATCCGCAGATGCTACAAAACCAGCAAGCAGTCCACAGACAATGACGGCTCTGAAATATACAGAATAACTATTTTTTAGTGGTAGATTTATTATCCAAATTAAAACATGTTTAAGCCAGTGTTATGATTCAGTTGCATTCTCCAAAGCACATGTAGACTTATAAGATGGAGGAGAAATCTGATGGCTAAAATTAGGCTATGGAACTTTCCGGTATCTGCCTTGTATCTGGCTACCGGAGAGGAACAGATAATACAAGTTAATAACATAATTGATAGTTGGTGAAAAGTCTTTGTCTTCTTATTACCCCATTTCAGCTTTAGATACGTATCTTAGCCATTTTGTACTTTTTACCCTATTCCTACATCTGTCCAAAAAAAAAAAAAAAAGAAAATTAAAAGATGCAGATAGACTCTCTTGAAATAAAGGACTAGACAGAAAACCTTTATGAACAATGTATTTCCTGTATGATAGAGTGCTACTGTGAAAAATTACTATAAGATCTAATATCTTCAAAAACATGCCCTTGCTCTGTTACGCCTTTCGATAATTGGTCTTGACCTTTACTCAGGCAAAACTCCCACTGACTTTCAATTGATTGAGCTTATTTGAGTTGAATCAGATCAGCTACAAATGGCCCCCTCTCTATTCTGCATTCTGATTGTGTGAAGCGGTGTGTCATAATGTGGCAATGATATGTATTGGCAATCTTCTACCGTTGATTAATTGCTGGGAAAGTGATTTCTTTATAATTGTACTAGAACGCTTTTGGTGCCTGACATCATAGGGGCTTGGGCACACTGGCTCAGAAGGGCCCTGAGAAGCTGACTCAATATTCCCATCCCACCTGGAAATGATCCCAAGTCTTTGAAAATAAAAGTAGCAGTTACCATTTCTTGAGTGCTGACTTGTGCCAGGCACCGTGTAAAACATTTGCGTGCACTGCCTCATCGCCTGTCATCTTCACCAGAGCCCTGTGAAGTGGGTGCTCTAAGCAGGTGTTTCGGTCCCATGTGGAGGCGCTGGAGACCACTTCCAGCTCAGCGCCCTAGCACTTTGTGTTTCCTCTGTCCTCCATGAGGGGAGCAGCTTTGTCTGAATTAGTTATCACTCTAGCTCTAGCGTCCAGGACAGTGACCAGCACTTCACAGATGCTCAGCTACTATTGGCTGAATGATCACAAAGCCAGGTTAGTTGAGTAAGCCTGTGGCTTTGATACCCAGTGGGTGTGAAGGCTGGGCAGGGTCTCCCCTCAGAAGAGGGCAAAGGTGCTAAGGAGGGCGTGCGTGGGGCTTGGTCGGGGATAGAGACGCGCCTCCAGCATTGCTTACTTTTTCTGTGTTTGCCTCCTGCCTTGCTCTCTTATTTTTCCTCCACGCTTAGTCCAAACTCAACCCACACCTTGCAAGCATTTTCTTGCCTTAGAGCAGAAATACTTCCCCCTGGGCCGTGGGAGATGTTGAAACCAACTTCGGGTGTCTCATGACTGATGGGTACCAGTATTGCTTTGCAGGATAACCGCGAACACTGGACAGTCCAGGAAATCCAAGGAGACAGCTAACCAAAAGGACGTCAGCACCTTGAAGGCTGGACCGAGGCGGGGGTGTGCTTGACAGAGATGTCCACTGACCGCACAACTTGAAAGGTGACGCGGCTCATTATCAGGCAGTTTTCTTGGTGAGAAGTGACTAGACCCTAATGCTTCAGTGTGAGCACACTGGCTTGGGACAGTTGGTTGGTCCTAACTAAGTATGAAACCAGATATGAGACAAAATGCCAAGATGTGGGAGGGAAATTGAAAAGGCCCCTTGCAGCTGCAGGGTCTGCTCGCTCTGCATTCCTGCAGGTGCACAGCAGGGCTCCAGCGTCTAAGACCCCCACTCCCACCCCGTAAGCACATCACACTCGTCCTCCAGGTTCAAAACGCATCCTCACAGCCTTTCAAAGCACCTGACATCCTTTCAAGTTAGCTGCTACAAAGGCAAATGCAAACAGCGTGTTTGGGGGCATTCTGTCAGTCAGCCCTCAATCTGTATGTTCTTCCAGACACTCCCTTTCCTGCCTGATTTATTTCATATTAAAAGGGCTGTCAATCTGTATCACAGGAACAGGCTGAGAAAAAGTGAGTGATGTTTGCCGAGTGGGATTTTTGTTGTTGTTTGTTATTGTTAAAATTAATGGTCTCCTTCTCTCCGGCCACACTCCTGACTCACCCTCCATGACTCCCTTAGGACTGACTTGCCTTTCTCTGCAGGTATCTGCACATCAGAGGTATGAATTGCACGTACCAGATGCATTTACATTAGAAACGTATTTTGTGAGGCTGTGGCAGACCCTTTTTTATTATCCATCAAATATATCTCTTTTTACCATCTGATGGCTTGGCAACAGGACCGTTCTTCTTTCAAACAAAATAAATGTGCCTGCAACGTGGCAGAATATTCAGCATTGAAGAGGCTTTGCCCTGGTTAATGCACATTGCATTCTGTGGACATTACGACAGGACACTAAGTATGCAATAGGCAGTTCTGGGTGGGAGTGCTTTATGGGACCAGCTGCATTATTGTTGTATGTTATGATATTGATTATTGCCTTCTCCTGTCACTTAGGCCAGCTTTTCTTACTTTTATCTGCTATTTTGGCCTGTAAATAGAATTGCTCCATCATTCTGTACTATTAATTTCTCACCAATCCTGAAGGTGCCTGATTCTTAGAGAACCAATCAGAGCCATCTTCACCTGCCATGTGAAAAACTCCCAAATTACCAAGAAACCAGAAGTCAGATTGTTTTCCAGGCACAGGGTCTATTTTGAACATGTGTGAAAATGACTGCGGAGCTTGTTGAAAAACAAACTCCTAGGTCCCAACCCCAGAAATGCAGAAGGTGTGGGGCTGGGCCCGGGAACCTGCATTTTAAGTAATTGCTCAGGTGATGCGTGGAAAAAGCTGGGGGTGGGGGTGGGGTCAGGTGGGAATGATCAGGGGTTGTCAGGGAGCTGGCAGGAGGCCCTGGACTCTGTCCCAGACATTTGCTTGTGATGCAGCTGACCCAGGCTCCACCTCCTCCCTGCAGCCCTCCCCCAGGCTCCACCTCTTCCAGCTCTGCTCTCAAGTATTTCAGAGAAGCACATAACCACTTAGGAGAAAGGCCCAAATCTGAAATGATACTAAGGCTGCTCTCTCTTTTCCAAAAGAATTAGGCATATAATACAATTTTGTGATGAAGAGGTGGGAAGGAGAGGAGAGGAAGAAGAAAAATACTCTAGAATAGAAATATATGCTAAACTACTGCTCAGGAACAAAGCCCTGCAGAGGCCCTAGGAAAATGCTGCTTCAAGGAAGCAGCAGACCTCCTTCCTGGAGGATATGTCACTGGGAGACACCTGGGGCATCCAGGGAGGGTCAGGTGTGAGAAGATGCTGCTCGGCAAGGGATGCAGCACCACAAATCTGCTTTTGCTCTCAGCTAACACTTGCTGAAAGGCGGCCTCTGAAGAGGATGGGGCAGATCTGTGAGGACCCACTGGGACTTAGGAAGAAAACTCATGGAACACCTGCAGTAAAATAATTATATTAAAAACAAAAATAATAAAGACTCAAATTCATCAACTCCTAATTATTTTACTATTATCTGTGCTATTGAGGTTATTTACGTCTGTTGGATCTGTCTGGCAGAAATGCTATGCAGTGGTGGGCTACTCTGTGTCTTACCCCAGTTCTGCATTCAGTAATATCATCTTGGCAGCTTGAAACTGACCATGGTAGGTGTATTTACACCATGGAAATCAGCAAATACTGCAGATCAGCACTTGGTTTATTGTTTCATGGACTATCTAGACTTAAGAAAGGGTTGGAGAAAAAATTAATAATGCAGATTACACTTATAGGTGTGCTGTGTCTATAGCTGTTACATCGTGACTACCACAAAACTTTGAGGAACTATTCTTCCGGTATTCGAAAGCCATTATCTGATTGAGCAAAGAAGTCACTCGTGTCATTAACGAACGAATATAGTGCTGACATATGTCTTCGTTTTCCACTTCTGTCCTACTCATTAATGTAAATGAAAATATCAACCACTGTTTGTGCCAGAACTACACTTCATTCATCACTTGCAACCCAGGATGGTGACGGACACAAGAGTTCATGAAAAATTGGCAAAGCCTCTGAGTACGTGGAATTATAAGTTTTCCTCATTTTATTTTTATTTGTAAATTATGTGCTATGCATCCTTCAAATCAGTAAAATTTCCAATAAACCCATGCACACGTATATATACGCAGCCTCCCCTCACACCCCTTCCCCCTTTGCTGAGAGCTGGTTGTTAAAATTTACTAGCAAATCACTGCCTTAATCACATGAACACATATAAACTAGTGAATTCTTCCTTGGGAACCCCAAGGAAGGAGCAAATTTATTCAGAGGCAGTCTTATCTCATCTACTAGATAATGTGTTTCTTGAGTAAAGAGCCCATCTCTGATTCAGTCCTTTATCTGCTGTTTCGCCTAATGCAGAACCTGTATTCAGCAAGTGCTCGTAAATACTGAACTAATAGTATACAGTTATCCCTTGGTATCCACGGGGGATTTGTTCCAAGAGCCCCCCTCAGACACCAAAATCTGAAGATGCTCAAGTCCCTTATATAAAATGATGTAGGGCAGTGAGTACAGTTGGTCCTCTGTATCCGTGGGTACAGAAGACCACCTGCATCTCAACACAGGCATGCCAGCTAACGGTGAGTTGCATAAAATACCCACAGCAGGAGTAAAACACAGGAGGACCAGAAAATAGGACAAAGAAATGTAGACTCTGTGGTCCATGATAATTTGGGACTAGCAGTTAGGATAAACCTGCTCTTTTAAATATTTGCAAGAAGCTTTCGGATAATTTACACTTGGGATGGTAGCTGAGCTTGGCTCTCCATCCCTCAACCATCTTCTCTGCTTCCGGCACAATCATTGAAAGCCACCTTGTTTTGGGTGTTTTTGGTCCCGCTCTGCTGGGCCACAGGGAAGACTGCAGCTGGAATGAAGAAGGAGGGGGGAGAGGAGCCAGGGGAGGGTGAGGTTATGTTAGTTATGTTAGTGCACTCGATGTTCTTGCTAGGTGCCCGGGACTGCGCTGCATGTTCGGTATTTTAAAATAGTATTGTACATAAACCTCACGACTAGCCTTGTGAAGCCATATTGTCACACCATTTTACTTTTATTTTTTTTTAACATCTTTATTGGGGTATAATTGCTTTACAATGGTGTGTTAGTTTCTGCTTTATAACAAAGTGAATCAGTTATACATATACATATGTTCCCATATCTCTTCCCTACCATTTTACTTTTAAGAGAACTGAGGCTTAGCGAGGTGGAATAACCTAACCAGTGGGTAGCAGAACTGGGATGCCCACCCCGCAGGCCTGGTTCCGGAGGCTGTGACAGCCAGCCTGCCTCCTAACGGAATGTAGCCTCACAATAATACAGGACTTTCTTTTCTCATGCCTCCTGGTATCCTGGCCATGGGTAATGTTGGGGTTATATTTCGGTGTTTATGAATCTGCCCCAAGAGGACACATGGGCTTTTTTTGTTTTGGTAGTGTCATGAGTCACTGGCACACTGGGAACTTCTCTGGAGCGAGAGAGGTTGCTACAGGGCTCTGCTGCTCTGGAGATGACTTAACGGCTCCTGGGCTGGGAATTTTCTTGGATTCTTTCATGGAGGTCAAGGCCTGGGCCTTGGAGGAGGAGGGAGTCATGAGGAAGTCCGTCCGTTGCATGCCAAGCTTGTCCTTAAAGCGTACGCCTCAAGTGGCTTGTTCCACTGTTTAACAATCTTTACTTCCAAGAATTACTAATTTACATCTGCCCTGAATTTCTCACCAAATTTTAGTACATTTCCCATGTTGAGGGTGCCCTGTTATCAGAGAACTCACAAAGCAGTAGTCCTTGGGGATTTTGTGGATCCTGGGTTCTGAGAAGTTCTCACGTGTGTAAGCATAGAAATGTCGTGTTCTCAGAGGACTCTGCAAGACTTCTGGCACCAAAGTTTTCACTCAAGCCAGGCCAGAAAGGACTGGCATGTGAGTGGCTCGCCATGTGAATGAGTGGTCGCTTCTCACCACACCGGTCTAATTGCAGTGTATTTCCTAATTCTGCACCGATTCCTGTGATATTTGCTGCAATGGCATGCCTTACGATGAACTCATTTGGCATTAATGTGAATGTAATGTGCTGTTCTGTAGGAGTTTCGCTGTAATTGAGCATTCATTAATGTCCATTTATTGTAAAGCGTTACAGAAAACACTTTATCGCCCACAAATTGCCAAACTGATTTCCCCCTGTGTGTGTATATATGTTATGTGTGCCGTTTAATGAGGTCCTTGTGAACTCGGGAACCCTAGTAAATATAAGCTTCATATAAAGTCCCAGATCATAAATCAAGCAACTATTGCAAATGACCTTACTGTCTAAAGGTCAAATGCGCTGGGTCCCATCAAAGGACTTTGATCTTTTGTAGGGTCCAAAGACATCCCAACACTGTATCGCAATGGCCTCATTTCAAGGGTCCCCTCAGCATGTGCATTTGCTGCGCTCTACTGGGAGCTCCCAAATTCCCTCGGTTGGCCATTTGTTACTTTTCTGTCCCGACAGCTCCTCACAGGGGCAGCCACAGTCACCTCTACTGTTCACGGGAATTTTCTTCTGTGACATTTCTGAGTACTAGGTGAACCAGGGCAGTTTGAACCCATCCCACTTAGAAGCTAAACTCCTGTCGCAATAGTTTCAGCTAGATTTAAGATCAAAGGCAGAGGTAAAAGTCAGTGTAGCAATGCAAAGCATTAATCTCCTATGTCAGTTGTGTTCACTGTTGCTTTTTAAAAAACATTTCAATAGCTTGACATGTTATTCATTTATATGCAATCAGAAGAATTTACTTTGCTTCATGCCACACATTGACCAAATGCATCATTGCAAGACTCTCTCGCTTGCTTGCTCTCTCTTTTTTCTTTTTTCCTTTTGTTTTTTTTTTGGTGGGTACGCGGCCCTCTCACAGCTGTGGCCTCTCCCACTGCGGAGCACAGGCTCCAGACGCGCAGGCTCAGCGGCCATGGCTCACGGGCCCAGCCGCTCCGCGGCATGTGGGATCCTCCCGGACCGGGGCATGAACCCATGTCCCCTGCACCGGCCGGCGGACTCTCAACCACTGCGCCACCAGGGAAGCCTTCTTTTTTCTTTTTTTAACAAAGGTCATCTCTGTACTAAAAATAATCCCAACAAAATAAATGCTACACACCACACCCCTCACTCTTCTTTCTCCTTTTGATACCATCTTCTCTGTGATGTAACTGAGTGATTTTGCAGCAGAAAGCTCCAAAAATTAAACCTGAGCTTTCCAAATAGCTTCCTAATAACCATTGCCCAAATCAATGGGGCTCCATGAATATTTTGACACAGTTTAAATGGGTTTGTATCCTCACCACTGAGATCTGGTGATTTAGCCTGTCAGGCTGCAAATGTGGAAATATCACCTCTCACTGAGCAAAGTCCAATATCTCATTAGAAATGAAAATAGAAGAGAAGGGAAGCACAAATGCTGTCAGTGGCGGTGAGGAAAGAAATTAAACCTCCGGAGGCCTGTATATCTTATACAAAAGATTATGCACTGCCAGGCTATATAAATCATGCCAGGGCTCTGGGGCTGCAATGGACTAGAAAATAAAAAACCATAAAAGTGTCATATTGAAATACAGTCACTGAGAATTCTTTTATGATGAGTCTAAATTCGCCTGACATTCTCGCAAATTCAGGGGCCTGCTTGGGTTGTTTATACCCGGCCTTTCTCTGTCAGTCACGAAGTCCCAGTTTCCACAGCAAATTATTCTAAACAGGGCTTATTATCAAGGCATAAAAAAGTTAAAACACAGATGGCTGGAGAGTTCCTGTTTAATTTAAATGCCCTGTGGCCCACATCAATGTGAGTCTGTCTTGTCCTAGATTTACTATCAATAAGTTGGCTGCACTTATTAGATGGCAGAGCCCTAAGATGTTGGTGGGGAGTATTTCAAATAGAATTAACATGAAGAGATGCAGAGCACTATCCTATCATCTGTGAAATATGGAGAAGGGCAAGCCGTACATAAGCAGGTATGACCACTCGTACCTGGGTCTACATGGGCCAGCGTGCCCGCACCAGGAAGGAGAGGAATTATACCTGTTACAGGAATTCATTACAGACACAGGCTTAATTACCAGTGGCATTTTCTGCCTGGAATCAAAAAAAAAATTTTTTTTTAATACATGATCAGCATAATACAAGCAAAAGGTGATCCAGATTTTCAGAGCAAATAAAGGAGATTTGGGCCCAGAGAACCAAGCAGGGTATATAGGAGCATTTTATGTGGGATGACACACTGCCAGTTTGTGAAAATAAGGGCCGGCTCTCTCCTCAGCTGATTTATCTTTCAGCCTTGCTCGTACAGCAGCCAGTCGGCTGGCAGAATTTGCTGGGTTTTTATTGTGCTCAGGACACTGCAGTGAGTGACTGGGAAGGTTGAAAAGACGCAGAGAAACCTCTGTCCTGGAGGCGAACTGTTGGGGCCCAGGGGATCTGAGCTGGGCACGGAGATGAATAGGATGCTGGATGCATCAAAAGTTGCCATTTAATGTCGCTTTTATGTGAAAGGTGCAGGGTGGCAATAGGAGAACTGGGGCTTCTTAACCACCAGCAGAGCTGGGCTGGAGCCAGACAGACCTGGGTTCAAGTCTTAACTTTGCTTTTTCCTGTGTGTGTGTCTGTGAGTCCGTGGCTAATTCTTTGCTTTCTCTGATCTTTGATTTCTCTAAGTAAAGAGAGAACAACCTGATCTGCCTCAGAGGGCACTTGTGAGAATAAAATGAAAGAATAAACGCAGGGACCTAGCATGGTGCCAGGCACAATGGAAGCCCTCGGTAACCGTGTGGTGAGCTAGTCTAACACCTGTCAGTTACGGAGAACTTTTCTGATCCACCGAAGTAACCAGTTAAACATCCACTTGGAACGAGGAACTGCAGTTCCTTGTGCCCTTAGAGCAGCATTGCTCAGTCTCCTTGTGGATGCCTGGGAATGGTCCACCCACCTGTACCCCAAGTCAAACGCCTCCCCCTTCCCTCCCCACACAAGGGTTATCTCCTTTCGGAAGTGACAGCACATCTTAACATGTGAGAGAGACCACATCGAGAGGAGGCGGCTAACTCCAGTCATGTGGCCCGACCTGCTGCCATCACTAACAGTTACTAGGTGCCTCTGCTGGACCTCCTCTGGGACCCTCCTAGGATGTCCGGTCCCATCTGGAGAAATCCCAGTTTAAATAGGCCTCATGGCGATGAACCTCTGAAGATGTCGAGGGTTCCACCCTGCTACTGGTACTGGTGTCCAGCGTGAACTATTTCCTCTTCATCCCTGACACTGGGCACTACAAAATGTCCAGCAGAACATGGCACACCAGTTCCCCATGCCGGGTGGGGGGGACTCCAGCTCCATGGAGGATAGCAAAGACCATCAAACTGCCCGCCACCAGGAAGAGAGGGCCAAACACTTCTGCCCACTGCATCTTGGTACCAGTTGCCAAGGAAAACACAACACAGCGCGGCAGTGAATGGAACAACGCTTTTACTCACGTAGAGAGAGAGAAGGGAAGGAGCAAAATTAGCTCCAGTGGTGTGCATGGGTCCCTCACGGCTATCAAGGCCAGCAGGTGCCCCCGGCAGTGATACAGGGCAGCTGGCCTACGCGCATCCACTCCTGCTGCAGCTGAAGGACTCTGACCCCATTTCCGTGGAGTCTGAAATACTAAAGCTGATGGCCATTCAGTACAGGCTTAAGCAGAACAAAGAAACTCATTGAGCCTAAAACAGGAAAAGATAATTCCACACAAGGTGACAAGCCCAGCACGGGCTGTGCGGCTCTCTCTCTCAGTAAGGCAGTGTCCTGGGCCCAAGGTCCATTCTCACGTGGCTGAGCAAGGGTCGAAGACTGTGGACACAAGTCTGCCTTTCGCCACAAAACTATGCTGGGCTGCTCCCTACCTGAGTCAGACGCATTTAACGAGAAGATGTGGAAGGAGAAACACTCCAGGCTCTGCTGTGTTTCCCGAGAAGAACAAAGTGAACGAAATCAAGGTCATCGGTTGTGACCGTGCTTATCACTCACCTTCTCGGTCTGACTTTCAGGGAAGGCAGACCAAAGAGGAAGTCTAAGACCTGGGCGGCTTCTCTTCATGCTGGCTTCTCAGGCCTGGCACCAGAAGTTCCAGCTCCACTTAAACTTTTCCCTGGATGTAAGGAAGGCAAGCAATTCAGCAAATGCTCAGCTAACTGTGGGCAACCAAAGGCTCCTGAGACTTCTCTTATAAAGTTCACCCCAGTTCATGCCTCCAAAAGTCCTTGCCTCTCTGGAAAGTCAGCTTCCCTCAGGACTTGTAACTTGGCTTTGGTCAAGTAACTTTAAAATTGAATGCTATATCTCAAGATTGATAACCCAGTTAGGCATCAAGACCACATTTGTTTCCTGCCCAGCACTTTTGCAGTGGAGGAGGGATGCATGCAGAAGGCTGGAGAGGAATACCAAGGTTTCTGTGGGTGTTCTGGTCCCCAGCCAACCCCGTACACGCACACACACATGCTATGCTTCCTGGCTCTCACCTTCTATTCCAGCCACCAGGCCTCTGGTTCATTGCTCTGAGGAACGGCCTGGAAAGCAGGCCCCACAGTTTCTCCATGTTGTTACCACATGGGAGGGACTGGAGAACAAGGCACTAGTGGGTTTACTCTTGCGGTGGAAGCTCTGTCCCGATCCTCCTCCAAGACTGAGGTATCATCGTATTCCCACTCCCCCACCCCATGAGCTCTCCCTGCTGGTGACTTACAGCTGAATCCCTGCATCCAATGACTGGCAGTGTTGGGGGATGGAGGCCCAACCCTCTTGCCACAGCTGGGCCAACTCTGAAGGGCCGTCCCAGCTCCTGTTGGGCTGGCCAAGTCCTCTGTTGTGACTGTGACACAGTGCAACTTTCTCTTCTGCCCAGCTCTGCTTCCCTCATGCCCACACAGGTGTGGTTCCCACTGTCCAATAAACCTCTTGCCCACAAACTCATCTTAGAGTCCGCTTCCCCACAAACCTGATCTGTGACAACTCCAAAGTTCCCTGGGAGGAGGAATTCCTGGTGAGCAGCAAGGGAAGGAAGAATTCTGGAATGTGATAGGGAGAATACGCAAGGACAACCATCAAGAGTGATATAAATTCAATATTCAGACCTTATACCAACTTCCCCTCCCTCTTTCCTAGGTGAGTGTGGGGAGAATATAGCTATGGGTGGGATTGCAATAAAGTGTATGCTAAGGAGGCGATTGAGCCATATTTCTTCTCCTGGAATGCCATCACAGTTTGAAAAGACCGTATCTGTCAAATCCTAAAGCCTTTAATACATCTTAGGCAAGTTTCCACGTTTTGGGGAAGACTAAATATGAGCCTGTGGGGAAGTACGAGGGCTGGTTTATGAGTAGGTGGTTAAGAGATCACCTAATATACGTGATTGGAATTATAAATTTATTTATTTATGGCTGCGTTGGGTCTTCATTGCTGCATGTGGGATTTCTTTAGTTGCGTCGAGTGGGGGCTGCTCTTTGTTGCGGTGTATGGACTTCTCATTGTGGTGGCTTCTCTTGTTGCGGAGCGTGGGCTCTAGGTGCATGAGGTTCAGTAGTTGTGGCACGCGGGCTCAGTAGTTGTGGCTCGCAGGCTCTAGAACGCAGGCTCAGTAGTTGTGGTGCACGGGCTTAGTTGCTCAGTGGCATGCGGGATCTTCCTCGACCAGGGCTCGAACCCACATCCCCTGCATTGGCAGGTGGGTTCTTAACCACTGCACCACTAGGGAAGCCCGGTGATTGGAATTAAATGGTACAATTTTCTTGCATTATGTCTAAATTCCAATAGCCTTCTGGTATTTGAGTTTTGAAAAATGAATAATCTGTTATAAGTATGCAAAATAGATTTATAAGTTAATAATTATCAACTATTACTTCTCAGCTATCTTGGAGCAAGACAAGTGCTTAGAGAGGGGTTGGGATGTGGGTATGTGGGTACCAGAGGCCCTGTAAGATGAAGTGGGAGGGAACAAAGAGGGGCTATGCTTGCCTTATAATTTCTTGGCTATTATGGTAATATGAGTTAAAACAAGTGTTTCCCAAAATGTGATGCTCATAACCCTGGTGGAACCAAAAGGGATCTTAGGTGGTGTAAGAGAAAAATATTTACAATGTTCATCATTATGAATTGATAGTTACAGTTACCTCTTATTTTTGGCAAGTGTTTCTGGTCTTCTATTTATAGGTAGTGATATAAACTTTTCTTTTAAAATTACTTAAGTTCAAAACAAATCTATTTAAATAAAATATTTACTAATATAAGTGGCCTGCAGATATTGTAAAAATAAGTCATCACAATGGTGGTTTGTGAATATTGAAAGTTTAGATGTAAGACCTGTTGGTTCAAGGTACTAAAGAGAATTAGAGAAAAAAGATTATCCAGAACATTCTGAGAACTCAGCAAATATTAAATAAAATACCGAAGGATACCATGTAGAATTCATGTCAGATTGTTCAAACTGCTTACGTGTTTCTCCTGCAAACTGCTTACATTTTTGTTGTTGCTTTTGATATGTTCTTAACTAAACTAGTACCCACCCGCCTCCACCCCGTCCTCATGTCACATACTGTGTAAAATTGTTCTAGGGCTTTTAGTCTCTAGCACACTTGCACAGTCTATAAGATTTTGTCACGTATCACGCCCATGATATTATTGCCCATTAATTACACACCCAACACATATCAGGTATCATTAAAGCCCATTCATTAAACATAAAACTAGAGGATTTCAAGGGAACTTGGGGGAAAAAAACCCCAAAACTTCCCAGTCTGGAAGGTCTCCAGACTAAATATAGAAACTTGAGGCAAGTAGTGGTTTTCAAACTTTTTCAACCACAGAACATTCCGTCCAAATAAATTTTACCAGGAAACCCAAAATCACAGGGAAAATGTGTGCAGAGCTGCTTGGTGGGTGGCAGTGGTGGGGTCGTGACAGTCCTCATGTGATGCACGGTCCCCTCCTCTCTCTCCTCGGTGTCCCCACCCCACCCACACTAACCCACCCCTGAGGCTTGGGTGATCCGTTTGAAAACCTCTGACCTGGAACCATTTGCTTTCCCCTTCTGTCTACACCTGTCATTTTGTGGCAGCAAGCTTCTATTTCATGATACGGCACAGTGATTGTATATTCTACCTGAACTACAGACCCGTCTTGATCAAGAGTCCCCCACCCACCAAAAAAGTTTGGATTTAGGGGATAAACAAACAAAAAACCTCCTAGATCGTAAACCTCACGCGGGGCCTCGAGCTACTGGCTTGTTTCTCATTGTGTAGCCCCAGTGTCTAGCAGGTCTCCCCATATACATGGGATGAACAAATGAAAGAATGAACAGAAGAGGGAGGTTAGGCTATGATGCATTTTGAGAAATGGGATTAATGGGTCAAAGGGTGTGTACACTTTCATAACTTTCAGTGAATGAGTTATTATAAAGAGCAGCTGGGGACAGTGGGACAGGTCACAGTAATCTGTACGCAGTGAGCCCCGAGGTGATGATGCTTGGGAGAAGGTAGTGGTAGGAAAGAAAATGTGAATCCATAACAATAGGAAAAGAAACAATACTGGTGATGGGTAGAGTTTGGGAACCTGAAAGATTTGGGCCAAAAATGATTTTTGTTTCCATCATAAAGATGCTGTCTGAGGGATTAGAAATATCACAACAGCTCTTCACAAAGCTGGTCAGAAGCTTAGCTCCTGGTCTACGTTGACAGTTACCTTAAAAGACATAATTCAGCCACATCTGTCGCTGCTTTGGGTGTGCCTTGTCATGCAGATTAAAGTAGGAAAGCCAACGCACTCAACATTTGCCCTGGTGAGTTCCCCAGTCAGAGGTGGTGATGGTCTCAGTCTTTTGGGTTGGAATGAGGATGGATAAATGAACGTTCTTAGGTCGTTGTACAAACTCTCTTCCCACGTCTCTCTGCTTCTCCACCCCTCCAAGCACTAGATGGTTTCTGCCCTCCCCCAAACTTTCCCAGGCAACCCAGCCCTAAGAAGGCTTATCCAGCCCCTGATCACTTCTAGTCTTCTTGGGCTGTGATATTTATTTTACACCTATCCCTGTCTGTGTGCCTCACTGGATATATGCGTGAGTTGTCTCCCTGACTGGATGAAAAGGACGCTGAGGGCAGGGTCTTACATTTCTTTATTTATTCCATAACACCTTTCCCCAGACCTCCCATGGGACAGGCACTGAGGCCATGCTGGTTGATTGAATGACACACGGATAAACTGAACAGGAGCCTGCTCCGTCTCCAGTTCACTTCTTCTCCATATTGTTTTACTGGATTATCCAGCCCATGAAAGCCCACAGCCTGGATCATGAGACAAGTTTCCCAGAAGACTGGAGGGGAACTTGATTTATTGTTCTTGGAGCTTCAAGGCAGGAACGTCCCAGGAGGGGTGACATTTCCTTGTAGAACATTCCCATCAAAGGCGTCACATGGTTATGTGTACTGACACCACTTGTTCCACGTGGAGATGTACCTAAAAGCTCTGCTGGTGTAATGCCACGTGGATATTTTTGGCTAAATGCCCCGAAGGGACACGCTCACCGTACAGTGGGATGTGCATATCGGGGGACATAAAGACTTGGTTTTCCTGGATGGAAAAAAAAAACTGGTAAATGAAATGATAGGGTGTTAGGGATGACATTCTCCTCCATCTGAGAAACATAATATCACCCTTCCCAACCGATTCTCCTTGAAGGATGGATCTAAGGCAGGGAGGGGCGGGGGGTGATGGGGGAAGGGAGTACCTTGATTGGCAGAACCTGAGGGAATTAGGTCACTAAACTGGACAGGCATGACAGCCTCTCCTGGGCCCCTAGAACCCAGCTCCAGCTCCAAGAGGCCATTGCCAGGTGGTGGGTGGGCTAATCCAGCTCCCTTTCTGTCTTTCCTTCCTTCACGTGTTCTAATTCCTGTTCCTGCCCCCAAAAGATGATGGAACAGAAAAGCAGTATAAAGTTGTAGCAAAGATGGGACTTCCCTGGTGGTCCAGTGGTTAAGACTCCACGCTTCTACAGCAGAGGACACGGGTGCGACCCCCGGTTGGGGAACTAAGATCCCGCGTGGCATGTGGTGTGGCCAAAAAAGAAAAAAAAAAATTTGTAGTGAAGAGCTCTGTCTTTAAACATGGGAGGAGGGATCCAGATCTAACTTCCTGTTACACCAGGTGGCAGGATTTTGAGTAATTTGTTCAACATCTCTTAGCCTCAATGTCTTCATCTGAAAAACGATGTTGGTACCTACCTTGTAAGGTTTCTGTGAAAATAAAAAGAAATAATAGTCATAAAACTCTTAGCACAGTGACTGATGTGTAGGAAGTGTTCATGAAGTATATTTACTCAGCAAATATTTATTAAGCACTTATGTACCCAGCATTGTTCTAGGCACCTGGGTCACATCAATGGACGGTAGCTCTTATTATGGGATCCTAGTGGGGTGGGCAGACGGTGGGGTCAGGGAGAAGCTTGGCTGAGCTAGTGTTGTGATAACCTCAATGTACTACTTCTACAGAAATTCCAGAGGGAGCAGTGGGAGGGGGAAAAAGAGGGCCCACATTATTGCCTGCACTCTGAGAGAGACCCTGAGTCCCTTCCCCACTGGGAGCTGGCCCTCTGTAACAAAAAACTCCCACAGTTGCGTCTAGTGCCTGGGTCCCCTCTCCTCTCATGGGGGGTATCCAGTGACGTAGTAGAGTGCATTTCCCTTCTCTGCTTCCAAGTTGGGTCAGCTCCAGCTACTCATCCCCTGGAACCTGCTCTGGGCCTTTTCTCCATGCTCCGGGTCTCAGTAGTACTGCCAGAAAATTGAGTTTAGATAAGGGTGGAATCTTACTCACACTTCACCTGGACGTGGTTTCCAGACCTTTTTCTGTCTTCCAGTCTTTCTCCCCACTTGCCTTCCACATCTGGCTGGTGAACTGCAGGGCTAGCCACTCCCACCGTTACGATTTTAACCCGGAAGAGACTCAAGGACAGAGGGGATCGTGTGGAAATTAGGGTGGCACATTCATGAACATGGGCTGTTCTTTGGAACCAACAACCGTAAAAAGGCATGGACAAAATAACTATATTTTGAGCCACAGATCGGCCACATCCCAGCGGGAGATGTTTTGCTTGTTGGAGAGTAGGGATGTAGTTTCCATGTCTATCACAGGTGGGAAACCAGCCAACCCAATGCTGTTCTCAGTTCCTTTCCGTCTGGGGACATCTGTGCAGCCTTACCGTTCCTACGACAGAGGTAGGAAAGTCCCTTCCTAACACTGGCCAGCTTGTATTCGCAGAGCTCCAGGAGACAGGCTTTTTTAGGTTTTCCTGACTGCTCCTGGGGCTTGGTTTCAAAGGTCTCCTACTGTCTAGCCTCCCACAGGCCCTGCAGCAACAGAGATTTAGAGCAGTCCACACTGAAAGAACAATTGCTGGGGCCCATGGGAGCCTGGGGGCCTCTTACTGGTAGGAGGAGAATTTGCATCTTGAATCATTACACACAGGAAGGGCTGAGGTCCTCAGACAAGGTGATTTTCTTGAGCACATCACAGCATTAGGTATAGGTTTGGAACACGTTGAGATCTCCCAACCGGAGGCAGCAACCGTGGGAAGAAAAGTCTTTTCTCAGCCAGGAGACCCCAATTCACTTCCAATAGGCATTTGAGATTTCTTCTGGAGGAGCTGTGTCCCTGGGCCCTGGAACATCTTACCAAACCTGCCTGGTACTATTTGGGGGGTCCAGATGGCCTACAGTTTTCCTCTGCACCTCCACCTCCCCGGTTTTCCCAGGACACAGCGTCCTTCCCCACCTCCGCCCACCGAAGCTGCTGGTGCGGCACTGGGAGGGAAGACCTCGGCTTTAACGGAGCAGACCGCCCACCCTACAAATCTGAGGGCTCCGCAAGCGATGGGAAAGCCGAAGGCTTTATCTCCTGTGGCAAAAAGCACACATTTAAGAACAGGAACGCTGGGGCTGGATTACCCTTGAGACTTAATGACCAGAACTAAAATCCCGACCGTCTATCAGGGGCTTTTGTCACCTCGCCTGCCAATCCGCCGCCTCTCAGTTCAAGGAAGCCGCTGGAGTGAAACTGAAGGCTGTTCGCTCAGGTCTCATTGGACGCTGGCGCCCGGCTCACCTGCTCCACTTGGCTGCCTCCCGCCTGCCTCTCTGCTCAAAGCCCGTCTTGACTTGGCAGCAGTACAAGACAGAATAAAAACATGCACTTCTACCCAAATTCCTGTCTCCTCTCATTTACACAGGAGATTAAATGATTTCTTTCCTTGTCTTAGATGGCTACTGTTCTTACTGCCCTGTTCCATCTACCTGTACGTTAGCTACAAGAAAAAAAGTTACCTACTTGAGTAACTAAGATGTTACACCTTTTCCACGTTGTTTTCTTAGTGAGTAATCATCCTCATTTTATAGATAAGGAGAGTTGTCATTATAACATGTGCCCATCATCTACATCTATCCACCATCTCTTTATCCAAAAAATGGTCATTGTCTATTATGAGCCAAGCAAAGTGCTACTTACTGCAGACTCTGAATCCAGTGCTCTTTCACCTGTACCATAGACATCTCAGGAATATGCCCCTTGATTACGAGGGAGCCTGATTCATTCAACAGATATTTTTGGAGCACCTCCACTGTGCTGGCACATTTTCAATGCCTACAACAAAAGCAAAAAAAGAAAACCAGAGATCCCAACAAAAATCCATTCCTTCATGGAGCTTATATTCTAAGTTCCATCTGTCTGTCTGGAGACAGATGATAAAAATAAGAAAAAATTAAAATATGTAACATGTTAGTGACACGGGCTGTGGACAAGAATAAAGTAGAGAAGGTGGAGGGGGTGCTTAACGTATGTCATGTAAATAAATTATTTCCATGAAATTAACGACATGCTGACAGAAATAACACATTTTGGTTCACAGTAAATGTTCCTTGGTATTAGCCATTTCCTCCCCTCAATATTTCAGGAGCTGCTAAAACTGCTCTCCTGTTTCTTCTTACCTGGGCTAATCGTGTCCTGAGATGTGCCTGCTGTTGTGAGATTTTCCTCACAAATGAAAATAGAACTTGTGCTTGGTTCCTCCATCCATAGCAAGTGAGCTAAGAGAGAAATAACTTCTGTGCATTTCTCCAGCTACATTTAGTTAAGTTATGCCTCTTCTTCTTCTTTTTTAAAGAAAGATATACCATAAAGCCTTATTGATTTAGCTCAGCAGTTTGAAATTTATGATGCTTTAGATAGGCTAGGGCTTGAGATTGCCTTGAGGAGAGGGGGATGTTAGCAAATTAAGAATAAAAATAAGACGCTAAACATTGCACTACTTAAGGGAATAAGTAGCTTTTTTATTATTTTGAATGAGTTGTTTTAAACATCAGAAAACTAAATCAGACTTGACTGATACGCTCATTATAAATAATGCTTAACCTACTCCTAATAGCAGGAGCCAATGATGTACTTGCTACCTTGATTTGGACTCGTCATATCGTGCTTCAAGCCCAGTTTGATTTGAGAGCAGTAAAATGGCTTTTATTAAACAAATACTCTCGAATTCTCACGTCAGTAAATTGAGACTCACCTTTTACCCAAATTTAGCTAGATTTTAATGGATATCACACATCTTCAACCTGGTTTTTCCTGTAGCCTATTTCAAAAGACAGATTTGTTCAGCCTTATCAGTAAAGTACTCAATCATACTTCCCTTGTATCAGGCACCTCAAGGGCAGGAGATAAGACAAACGTGCTTGATTTTTAACAGGTAGAAATACGTCTACGTGAGGTTGACTGTACTTACCTAATGCCGGATATCTGAAAGGAACGTGAAAAATTAAGGCAATCATTGGTACTTCCAAATAGCTGGATGTTGGAGTCATATTTGCAAAACATAGATTATGCTGTCATGTCAGATTTGGGACACTTTGGGAGACTGGGAGAGGGATGAAATGGGTGGTGGCCAATGTCAGACTGGGTGGACATGCAGGTGGGTGACGTAGCTGATCCACAGAGGTGGTTAGGTCAGTGAATCTATATGCAAATAGGAACACATAATGTCATTCCTGAGACACTAATTTCAAGGTTGATACTCCAGATCTATTTCATCTTTTCGTTTTATCATTTTAGGAAATACAGAAATATATCCCAAAAAATCACCCTAAATCCCACTGACCAGAGATAGCTACTGTTAATAATTTTGGTATATTTCTTATGTCTCTTTGTATTTCTCCCTAATGCAAATACATTTTTTAAAACAAACATTGGGATTATATTGTTTATATAATTTTATATGCTGCTGTTTTCATTTTTACACTTAGGGCATTTTTTCGTGTTAATAAATACTTACTGAAAACATAGTATCTTATATCATAATTTATTCAACCTTTCCCTTGATGTGGAACATCTAGATTGCTTTCATTTTTTCTCGCTTATGTATAATAAACATTCCTGAACATGTAAGCATGTTAAGAGCTCTGACAAATTACTCCAGGTATTATTCTTGGTTATTTTCCTTATCTTCAGAGAGGCTTATGGAGACGTAAGTATTCCCAAGATCCAGATGAGAGACCAAGTGGTTTATTTGTGGCAAGAATGTGTTTTGTTTTGGCCATGCCTTGAGACATTCAGGATCTTAGTTCCCTGACCATGGATGGAACCTGTGCTCCCTGCAGTGGAGCAGTGGAAGTGCGGAGTCCTAACCATTGGACCGCGGGGGAAGTCCCTGTGGCGAGAATGTTTTGGAGTCACATTGATCCAATCACATTTAATCAGTTAATTACTTCATTTGCTTATTAAACAAGAATTTGTTAAAGTCATACTATGTGTAAGCACTGCAGGAGATTACACAAAGACTTTGAGGGCTACTCCATTCTTGTTGGAAACACATGCTTAGACAACATTCAAGAAACCTTTGCCGGGCTTCCCTGGTGGCGCAGTGGTTGAAAGTCCGCCTGCCGATGCAGGGGACACGGGTTCGTGCCCCCGTCCGGGAAGATCCCACATGCCGCGGAGCGGCTGGGCCCGTGAGCCGTGGCCGCTGAGGCTGCGTGTCCGGAGCCTGTGCTCCGCAACGGGAGAGGCCACAACAGTGAGAGGCCCGCGTACCGCAAAAAGAAAAAAAAAAAAAAAGAAAAAACCTTTGCTAATAACTGCTAACAGTTAGATGGAACTTCCTACATGTTGTTCTAGGTGCTGTATATATATTTACTCAGTTCTCACAACAGCTACTATTATTATCATGAACCCCATCTTACAGTGAGAAAATCAAAGCACAGAGAGGTTAAGTAATTTTCCCCCAAGATCCCACATCTAGTAAGTAGCAGAACTGTGATTTAAACCCAGGCGATTAAGCTCCAGAGTTCCTCACAACCCACACATATCTTGAATACACCAATGTAGAGAGAAAGTATTATAGAAGGGTTATGTCTAGGTAAGCATTTTCTAGAGGTGATTTTTTTCTTTTGCATTGGTTGGGTAAACTTTCTGTAATAAAACACTTTAGGGTTTTATAGTCAAGGCTGTTTTGAGGCCACTTTCCTTAATACTTAGAATGTTAATGAGAATCACTAGATGAGCAAATTGTCTCTTCTGATTTGGGTAAGTGAATTATTTGAAGGTAGAAAAGCCATCATTTCACCTGTCTTGTCTCAAGGAACTTCTATGGGGAAATGCTGGGAAAATAATATTATTTTGTAATGAACTCAATAGAGTATTTGATTTGTAACAAAGAACTAATTTAATGGATACCTTGTTCATATTCCTAGTATAAAAAGAAGTTCGTTGAATGGATGAATGAATAATACTTTAGACTGCAAGGCTTACAGATGGAATAGAGCTATGACCCAGACTCAGTGGCAGGCTGGTGCCAGCTCCTATGGGCTCAACCTCTTTCCAACTTCCTGGTCAGTGACTTGGTGTTGGTAGCTTGAAATCAGCCGTGGTGGGAATATTTAAACTACAAAATTCAGTAGATGCTACCAATTGGGGCTTTTTTTGTTATCTTGGCGAACTGTTTGTTAAATACTTATCAGCACACCGCTCCCTAGGCTTGTTAGGAAATTCGTAAGTGGGAAGAAATTCTGTGACTCCAGGGGAAGAAAGAAGGAAGTGTAATGAGAATATCAATTCAAACCCTTTTCTCCTCCTCTGTCTTGAATCTTTATGTCTGTTTCTTTCTTTTATTGGTTATTTCAGAGCAGGGGGAGACTGTTAAGGAGAGTTGAGATGTTCAGGTAGTTAGACGGTTACCGCAGTTCAAGCGTAAAGGCAGGTGGGAGCATGTCAGTTTCAGCTGAGCTCAACTCTCTTTTCCAGGCCTACGGCATTAATGGGTCCCATAATTTAAGCAGGGAAATGTTGGTGGAGACTCACGTAGGAAGCCCTGGTGGAGTATCATTTGCATGCGGAGACAAGGAAATAGACATGTTCAAGCTGGAAGAAAATCTTACACACCATCTGGTCCAATCCCCTCATTTCCCAGATGAGGAAAATGGGCTCCTAAGAGTGTAGATGGGAATTTCCCCAGATCATGGGTCTAGCTTATAATATGGACCTGGATCAGACAGCCTGGTGTGACTGTCAGCTCTCTACTTCTTTGTTATTTGACATTGGACAGGGTACTTAATCTCTGTGTGTTTTCTTAGCTATAAAATGAAGATGTTGTGAGGATTAAATAATACATGTAGGGGCTTCCCTGGTGGTGCAGTGGTTGAGAGTCCACCTGCCGATGCAGGGGACACGGGTTCGTGCCCCGGTCCGGGAAGATCACACATGCCGCAGAGCGGCTGGGCCCGTGAACCATGGCCGCGGAGCCTGTGCGTCCGGAACCTGTGCTCCGTAACAGGAGAGGCCACAACAGTGAGAGGCCCGCGTACCGCAAAAAAAAAAAAAAAAAATAATACATGTAAAAAGTTTACATATAGTAAGAGCTCAATAAATATTAATAATACAATCTAGTGATAACACTGGTTTCTTTCATAGTCAGAGAGAGAGTTCAGAAAAGAAAGATATATTAATATATTGAAAACCAGCATACTACTCATTAATAATATATTAATTCAATCTATTAATATATTGAAAACCAACATACATATTTTTTCTTTTTTTGATTTGAATTTTATTTAATTTATTTATTTCTTATGCAGCAGGTTCTTATTAATTATCTATTTTATACATATTAGTGTATACATGTCAATCCCAATCTCCCAGTTCATCTCACCACCACCACCACCCCACCCCTGCTTTCCCCCCTTGGTGTCCATATGTTTGTTCTCTACCTCTGTCTCTATTTCTGCCCTGCAAACTGGTTCATCTGTACCATTTTTCTAGATTCCACATATATGCGTTAATATATGATAGTTGTTTTTCTCTTTCGGACTTAAAGAAGATTTGGTACATATATACAATGGAATATTACTCAGCCATAAAAAGAAACAAAATTGGGTCATTTGTAGAGACGTCATACAGAGTGAAGTAAGCAAACGTATTAGTAAAACATTAACATTTTGAAATTTCCAGCTTAAGAATTTTCCCCAAAACCAGACTGTGCAGGTGTTTTAGTGAATGATTCACCAACAGCATTAGTTACTACTTTCCTTCTTTTTGTTTTTAAACTTCAAAGGATTTCTAGCTGAATAAGGGGCCAAGTAATCTCCAGACATCTTTAGACTGGCACATGTTCTCTGAGGCCTTTTCTTGGAGAATGTTTAAAGAAGCCCCTCCCCCACCAGTGAGGGGGTAGGTCATATGCCCCTTTATGTTGACAGTGACTACATATCTGGGCTGCATCTTCCCTCAAGGTCTCTACCACCAGTAGAAAAGTTCAGAAGGAGAAGGCCCTGGGGCATACCTGGTTTGTCCAGTATCAGGGAGGAGCTGAATCAAGGGCTTACCAAGTCCAGGCGCTGGGTGGAGGCCTAGTGCTGGCCCCTCGTCACTTAGCCCTCTCCCTACCCAACCACAGGTAATGCTCATAATTTGTTAGTTACTTGGGAGGGTGTGTGGCGTTCAGGTTATACGTGCTGGTCCCAGAGACTGATTCTCTGGGTTCCCTTTTCCAGCTCTATTGCCTACTCTCTCTGTTTCCATGAGCAAAACGTGTAACCTCTCTGAGCCTCCATTTCTCATCTGTAAAATGATGGTCATAGTCCTGCTTCATAGGATCGTTGAGAGGATCAACTCAAGTAATAGGCGAAAAACATTTAGAACAGCAGCTGGCGCATAATAAACACTTGATTTTATTTTGTTTTTATTTTATTTCTTAGATTTTTATTGTGGTAAGATATACATAACATGAAATCTACCATTTTAACCATTTAAAAATATACAATTCAGTCACATTAAGTACATTCACGTTGTCGGGCAACCATCACTCCCATCCATTTCCAGAACTTTTTCATCATCCAAAACTTAATCTCTGTCCACATTAAACAATAACGCTCCATCACCTCCTCCCCCTCTACCTCTGATAACCTCTATTCTATTTTCTGGCTCTATTAATTTGACTATTCTAGGTACTAATTATAAGTGGAATAGTACAATATTTATCCTTTTGTGTCTGACTTATTTCACATAGCATAATATCTTCAAGGTTTATCCATGTTGTAGCATGTGTCAGAATTTCATTCCTTTTAAGAATTTCATTCCTGAATAATATTACATTTATGTACGTACCATACTTTGTTTATCCATTCGTCTGTCAAGGGACATATGGGTTGTTTTCATATTTTGGCTATTGTGAATAATGCTGATTTGAACATTGGTGTACAAATATCTGTTTGAGTCCCTACTTTTAATTTTTTAGGGTATACACCTAGAAGTGGAAACTGCCGGATCATGTGGTAATTCTATGTTTATTTTTTGAGGAAAGACCATACTGTTTTTCATAGCAGCTGCACTATTTTACATGCCCACCAACAGGGAACAAGAGTTTCAATTTCTGTACATCCTTGCCAACACTTGTTATTTTCTTTCTTTTTTAAAAATAATAGCTATCCTAATGGGTGTGAAGTGGTATCTCATTGTGGGCTTGATTCGCATTTTCCTAATGATTAGTCATGTTGAGCATTTTTTTATATGCTTATTGGCCTTTTGTATATCTCCTTTAGAGAACTATCTATTCCAGGCCTTTGATCATTTTCAAATCAGGTTTTTGTTGTTGTTGTTTTTGAGTTGCAACAAATTTTTAAAGAAGTTTTAAAAATATTCTGGGTACTAATCCCTTATCATATATATGATTGAAAATGTTTTCTCCCATTCTATGGGTTGACTTTTCACTCTCTTGACAGTGTCCTTTGATTTCTAAAAATTTAAAATTTTAATTAGTCTAATGTATCTATTTTTTCTTCCGTTGCCTGTGTTTTTGGTGTCATATCCAAGAAATCATTGCCAAATCCAACGTCATGGAACTTCCCCCTATCTTTTCTTCCAAGAGTTTTATAGGTTCAGGTCTTTGACCCATTTTGAGTTAGTTTTTGTACATGGTGTACTGTAAGCATCCAACTTCATTGTTTTGCATGTCGATATCCAGTTTCTCCAGCAGTGTTTGTTGAAAAGACTGCCCTTTTCCCACTGAACAGTATTGGCACCCTTGTTGAAAATCACTTGACTATGTACGAGAGGGTCTATTTCTGGGCTCTTTATTCTATTCCATTGGTCTATATGTTGGTCTTTATGCCAGTACCACACTGTGTTGATTGCTGTAGCTTGGTAATAAGTTTTGAAATCAGGAAGTGATGAGTCTTCTAACTTTGTTTCGGCTCTTCCGGGTCCCTTGAGATTTCATATGAATTTTAGGATGGGTTTTTCTATTTCTGCAGAAAAATGTTGTTGGGATTTTGATAGGGATTGTTTGAATCTGTAAATCACTTTGGGTAGAACTGACTTCTTAATAACGTTAAGTCTTCCAATCCATGAACACAGGATGTCTTTCCATTTATTTATGCCTTCTTTAATTTCTTTCAGCAGTGTTTTGTTTTGCAGTTTTTAGTATACAGGTCATTTGCCTCCTTGGTTAGTTTATTCCTACTAAGTTTATTTTTAACAATACAATAATGCTTAACTTGTGCCTAGCATTATACTATAGAAGTCAAGGAAATCTTTCTAAAACTGAAATAGTGTTATGTCATTCTCCTGCTTAGAACTCTTTAGTATGGTCTAGAATGTCCTTCGAGATCTGGTTTTGGCTTGCCTTTCTAGTATTATCTCTTATTACACGCTCCCCCCTCAAAAAAAACCCCAAAACAACAGACAAACAAAACTCTCTAGCGATGCCACTGGGCCTTTGAACACACTGTTTCCAATATCTGGAATACTCTTTGACTCTCTCCCTCCTCACTGACTGCTGCTATCTCCTCTGAGTGTCCAGCCCTCACTTGCTAACTCTCCCCTTCCATCCTATAAACTCTTTGAAGGCAGGAAGCATAACTTACTCATCTTTGCATCCCAAGTGCTCTGGATGCTACCTAGAATTGAGTAAGAACGGAACTGAATTGAACTGACTTTTTTTTCCTGAGCCTGGAGAAGAAATAATGTGAGAAGCAGGAGGAAGAGGAGGACAGAGCTGCTGACTATAAGCGATTAAAATGCTCTTGTATGTAACAGGGAATTCTATGTTCCTCACAAAAGAGTAGAGTCCAAGGTAATAGGTAGATGTCCACAGAGATAAATTTGAAATCCAAATATAAAGGAGATTTTAACAGTTCCATCTGCTTAATAATGGCATAGATTATCTTGAAAAGTAGTGAGTACCCCCTACTGGAAAGGCTCAAAAGTAGGACCTCCATGTCCATTTCTCAGTGACTGGCAGGGTACTTGGAGCACATAGCTCTGAAAACCTCCTGACTCTAAAGTTCCATGATTCTAGATGCAACATAAACAGAATTATTTTACAGTGACTCGGAATTTGCCCTCTAAGAACTTATGGTTGTCTCACCAACATATTTTCTGGTGAACAATGACTTGAAGAAATGCCTTTGAGGACCAGAGTCTAGTTGGTAGCAGGTGGGCATCCCTGGGGGTAAATCTGCGATTCATAAATCTGGGAAGGCTTCCGGAGATGGTGACAAGGACACTCAGGATGGGCTGGTGGCCTGCCAGGGCTATGGCAGACCCAAGTCAGAGCACAGGTGGGCAAGGGCCTGACTTTGAGGAGTTCCTGCAGGGAGCTGTCCTGGGTGTGATCCTGTAAATAGGCAGAGAGGATTGTCATGGGAACCTGGCTACAGGCAAATGGCAGACCAGCATGGTTCTAGAGTGGTGTGACATTAAGTAGTACTGGAACTCCAGATTATAGAACAGCCAATAAGCCAAGACCCCACTCTCAGGCAACTGAAACGGGGGGAGGGGGCAGGTATAGCACTGTGTATAGCTCTGATTGCAGGGGCTGGGGAGTAAAAAGAGGGCTTGTTTACGAACATCCTTAATAATTACCAGATACGGTTAAAGATCAGAGTGGGAAGTTGGCTTAGAGGCCGAAGCAACGACCTGCTGGGGTGGACCTCTTCCTTCCCCCCACTTTTCAATGGGAACACGGTTGGTTTCTCTACTGGGATAGTTTGAGCTCCTTCTACCTGAGGCTAAGTGTCTGTACCTGTGGAGAGGGAGAAATGTGGAGACATAAGAGTTTCATCTTCACAGTGTAGAGATTAATCTCGTAGGCCATTGAGTTAATGAAGCCTCAGTTTGAGAAAGAGTTCCCTCTACTGGCTGATCTAAGCCAGAGTCTGTTGTCTCAGGATACCTGTTCATTGTTGAAGATGTATTTAAGATAAGGAAGTTAAACTATTGAGTATAAGAAACTCATTGCTAGGTTATATTTCATTTTCCTGATTTAGGTAGAGATTCTTGGAGTCTTCTTTTTTTCCCTCAATCAACTTTATTGAGGTATATTTTACCTAAAATAAAATACATACATACATACCTGTGTAACCACCGACATCACCCAATCAAGATATTGCATATTTCTATAACCCTAAAAAGTTCCATTGTGTATTTTTGCTGTCAGTCCCCGCTCCTGATCCCCCTTGTCTCCAGGCAACCACAGATCTGCTTTCTCTTGGTATAGATTGCATTGCCTGTTTTAGAATTTTAAATAAACGAAGTCACCTAGTATGTACTCTGTGTCTAAATTCTGTCACTTGTGATAATGTTTTTGAAATGTATTCATGTTTATGTGTCAGTGGTTTTAATCTTTCTATTGCTGAGTAGTATTCCATTGTATGAATGCATCAAAATTTGTTTATCCACTTGCTAGTTGATGGATATTTGGATTTTTTCCAGTTTGGGACTGTTTTGAATGAAGTGCTATCAACATTTGTATACAAGTCTTTTTTGTGGACATGTTTTTTGTTTTTTTTTTTTAAACCATGTCAGTGACTTTATTTACCATCTCATTTGATGAGCTAATAGCCCAGGGTCAGAGGGAAATGGGAGCTGTGAATCTGCCATCTCTCAGGAAGTGTGGACATGTTTTTATTTCTCTTGAGTAAATACCTGGGAGTGGAATTGCTAGGTCACGTGATAAGCGTATGTTTAACTTTATAAGAAATTGCCAAGCTGCTTTTGATAGTAGTTGTATATCCCACCAGCAGTGTGTGAGAGTTCTAGTTTCTTCATATCCTTGTCAACACATGATGTTGTCAGTCTTTTTAATTTTAGTCATTTTAGTGGATGTATTGAATATATGAAAATCATTGTTAGGTTTTGTTGTTCTGATGGTGAAAAGTTCCTAGAAGACTTTTTTTAATTAAATTTTTAATTTTGAAATAATTGTAGGTTCACAATATGACTGTAGATTCTCAGTAGTACAATAGAATCTATGGCTCTTTTACACATTTTCTTGAAAAACTGTAGCACAATATCACAACTAATTGGAGTCTTTTAAAAATACACACATCTCAAAGTTTAATAAGAAGTAAACAGAAACCAGACACCATCTGATCATGCCTTGTGCTCGATTATCAATGAGACGGGTAGAGTAAGGAGCATGGGAAGCTGTCGTAACCTTAATGCTGATGAATACTCTGAGCGTCACATTTCAGAAACTGGAAGAACCACTCATCTGCTAACATTGGCAGTGCTAACTCTTAGGTTTTCCAATCTGAAAACACAATATGTGGAATTTCAAATCAGACAGCGCCGATGAGAAAGCAAGGCTCAGAGTAAAGGGCAAGGAGATATCAAAGCTATGAGGCAAGAGGTATTAACTTTGAGCTCTGCCAGTAAGACTTTCACTAAGTGTGTCTTTTTTTTCTCACACAGACATCTTCATCTTTTTGACTTTGGGACTAATTGTGGGTGGTCGTTCTATTCAGGGATAATCAAATAACTGAACTTCAGATAGCCCCCAACCTCACTTGAGCTAATGGCTTCAAAATATTTGGCTATATCCCAAAATAAGTAGTAAAATGAACTGGTTTGGGTTTTAGCTTTTCCTGCTTCCCCTGCCCACATCTGGTGGAAGGCTTGATGAGCAGTAAAATAGCTAAGATGCAGGGAGTCTGAGTGGGGAGATACAGAAACACCCACATAATCTTCAGACTGGGTAGTTAGCCCTGACGGACTCTCGAGTTGTTGGTAGTAAGAGGAAGCAAATCCTTGAGATAAATATTATAAGATGCTCCTAAGGAGAAGTAAAGACAGGAAAAGTTGAAGAACCAAATCTACTGTAATTATAAATGTAACTTAAAAAAAAAAGCCAACAAGAAAGGAAAAGATGCAAATTTGCTTGATGAAGAATGAATGTAGTGAATCTTGCCCCATGACTTCTAGCAAATTCCTTCAGGAGATGACCATTTTAACACAGTCCCCACACTATTGCGACAGGACAGTCACTCCTTTGGAGGTCATTTTTGATATTATGACAAAGTCGAGGTTACCTGCTGTAAGTTCTTTCGACGTCCTCTTCTCCAGCTCAAAGCAGCTGCATCATCGCTTTCCCTCTTTCGTCGCTCCTGTCTCTGAAGTGTCTGCTCACTCTCCCAGTGTGAATTTGTCCCCCTGTGCCCTTGGTCCCTCCTGCCTGTCCTAGAGTCTCACCCCATCAGGAATACATGCCCTCCTTGCATCTTCCAGCTCTCCTTTCCTGGGACCTGCAAGCATGCTCAAATCTCCCCCATCCTTCAAAGCACGTCCCTCAGGGCTGCTGTCCCCTTACCTCATGGACCTACAGCTCTTCTCTCATTATGAAACATTTCTAAAGAGCAGTTAACACTCTTCCGCATCCCCCACCTGTCTCCTTGACCTTGGGCAAACTGCTGGTCACCCCTTACCAACAGTTTTCTAAGGGTTGCCAGCAACCTCCTGAACTCCAGAGCCCGTGGTCTTTTCTCCTGTATCATCATCCCAGTCTCATTGGACACTATGGACACACCCCCTGCCACTTGTCCCCCTGTGCTTCCTGGGGTCCTGAGCTGCTACTTCTTCCCTTGCTCCTTTTCTAGGATAGCTTTGCCAATCCCTCTGCCCCACAGATTTAGGTCTCTGCTGAAGCCTCCTTCTGAGCCTTTTCTTCATCTTTCCCTGTAGTCTCTTCCCAGTAATATCACCTGCTCCCTCCATTTCAACTAAAACCTCTAAGCAGATGTCTTTGAACTTCATTGTTTATACCTTCCTTCTAAGGGCACTTTTTCTTACTCTACTTGGCGCTCTACACATACCTGTCTAGACTGTAGGGTCACTTCAGGCTGAGATTGTGCTTCTGATTCACCTTTGTATCCCCAGGCATAAGGTCTTGAATATAGTAGAGGCTCAGATGCCATTTGGTGAATGGTGTTATCTTGCCCATTGGATGTCAGGAGCCCTCATTCTGATGGCCTACTGACATTGTGGTGAAGGAAGGCCAATTAAACCCATAATCCCTCCCTTCCAAAATACTGTCCCCAGTAGCACCCCTGGTCCAGGATGTGTGGTAGTCTTCCCTGCACCGGTTCTCATAAATGACAGGGAAGTAATTGAGTCATGACTGGCAACCCCTGCACTGTTCTAAGTTGACAACAAGAGAGCATGGCAGCATATGCCTCTTCCAAGTGACATCTCATTTCTTGGACGTGAGTTTATATTGCTTTACAGAGGCTGGCAGAGCCTACCGGGAGTTGCACCTGAGCCTGGTGCCTGACTGCAGCAGACAGCTGCCTAGTTAAGGTGAATTTTACAGTTAAATTGTGTTCTGCTCAGGAATTGGGAAACTACCACTGGAGGACAAATGCAAATGAGATTCCAGTTCAGGGCAGAAACTCATCAAGGGACAGGCACAGCCAAGTCTCTTGGGTTTGTCTTCAACTATTTTGGGGAAAAGTTATGGGCCGTCTTCCAAAGGGCTTTTGGAGAGAACAGAGGCAGCCTTGGCGCGATATGAAGAATGTGGGCTTTGGAGTATGGTTGTAGCGTTGTTCTAACAAGCACAGGCATGGCCACCTGTTCAAACGCTGGTCCTGCCACTTAGGGGCTGGGTAACCTGGGGCAAGTTACTTTGAATTTCTGAGCCTCAGTTTCGTCATCTGGAAGCTATAAATAATAATACTTACCTTGTTAGGATTAAAAAAAAAAACCTTAGCCCAGCACTTGGCATATAAGCCTTCAATCAATGCTAGCAATTTCCTCACGGTTATTACTTGATAAGTGTGAGACCTTGGGCAAGTCCCTTAGCCTCATGGTATCCTCCTCCATCTCTTGAGGTGGTTGTGCGGATTAAGCAATAAAAGATTGATGAGGCGTTTTGCACAGGATGGGCACTTGGTAGGTGATGGCTATTATGATGAACAAGATTATTCTAAGGAGCCAGATATTAGCAAGTCTGTGTCACTTACCTTAAGATAGTGGGTACCTGCTGGTTAAGACTACCTGGGGAGCAAAGTACCCCCCAAAGAGCAAGAGAAGGCAAAGTAAGTGTCGGGTTTAAGGGAAAAGGTTTTCAAGTCAGATGGGTCGGGCTCCACAGCTAATGACTTGACTTCCCTTAAACTTGGTTTCTTTCTTTGAAAAATGGGGCTAGTAATAAAATAATTGCCTTTATATGGAGTTAAGGTTATGTAGCCTGGCGCATGTAGGGTGCTGATAGGGGACTCACACTCATTGTTAGTCTCTATAAAATATCGCCATCGTTACTGAGAATGTGGAGATTCTTGGGGAAGGGCTGGAGAGAGGAAGAGGAGGTGGGGTGGGGAGGGGAGTATAACAGAAGAGGGAGGAGAGAGAAGCTGGTTAACAGCACCTAAAGGAGGTCCCAGCTTGGAAGAGACACACCTGAGTGTGAGCTGAGACCGCCTTTTACTCTCTGTATGTCCCGTGCGTGCATCTCCCATGATGCCAAGTGTAATGTCTTATACGTGGAAAGTTGTCAACAGATATTTATGGAAGTAGAGGTGCCCCAGTGAGAGTATATGTGTTTGACCACTGCTTCTGGAACTCAAGAGTGTGGGGTGCAGTGCCCTTCTGGAAACTCTGTGTCGGGCCTAGGGGACACTGGAACGGCAGCCCTTCTTCCCCATCTGTTCCCGTGGACCCAAGGATCTGACTAGGCCCCAAGGTAATGGTTTGATTCTTCCCCAGAGAGAACCCAGGAGTGGGTCTGTTGTGAGAGCAACAGTCAACCTCATCCAGAGTTCATATGCAGGGTGTCCCCACGGCCCAGCAGGTTACAACCCCAAAGGAGAAAGGAAGTGCAGAAAGGAAGGAGCCAGTCTTATTCAGTGCTGTGCTGGTGAGGCCGCTTGCTCACAGACAAGGAAAGCTTGTGAACCCAGGATGGAGGAGTCCTGCATCATCTGTTCATTGGCCAAATTGCAATGGGAAGGAAGGGCTGTTTGTTTTCCTCCCAGAACAGGAATTCTCAGAAAATCGATTCTCCCTCATTGACAATGCATACTAAGTGATTGAAAGGCCATTAAACCCATTAATGGGATGCTCTTTAAATAAAATAAGTCCCTGAAAGGGATCTTAGACTTGGCAAAGTCAGTAGAGCTGACAGTGTGCTGGGCCAGCCCAGGGACCATAAATACAACAGAACAAATATGGGGGGGGGGCAGGTAAACAGAGGAGAGGAATCAGGAACCTTGAATAGCTTGGGGCATAAAGGACAAATGTTGCCAGACAAGCTTAATGGCTTTTATTTTATTTTTGACAGGATTTACAAAACGAGTAGATGAGGGGAAGTTTGCATCTTGATTTCAGTTAAACATTTGGCACTGCCTCCCACCAAATTTCATGCACAAAATTAATTCAAATTGTCTTGGATGGGAGCGTGGTCACATGGGTTGAAAATTGGCTGGCGCTCCGTGAATAACAGGGGGAGGAGGGCGGCCCCCTGTGGCCGGCCTGGTGCTGAGGCCTCATTCTAATTCCTATCAGGTACTGGGGCTCCTCTTCTGCAGCTCTTAATAATAATATTATTATTATTATCTTAATAATAATAATAATAAATGACAACATCAACTAACACTAATTATTCACATACAGTGTTCTAGACACTTTATCTTATTGAGACCCTTTGTTCTTTTAGCCCCTGATGTTTCTCTTTACTCTCCATCTTCCCTTTCAAGCAGCTAGTCAGCTGTGTTGATTGCCTCAGGGGACAAATGTGATTAGCGCGTAGAGGATGCATAGTAGAGAGAAAGTATTTGGGAAAAGCAAGAAGAGAGAGGAGCTTCTGTCCTCTATCAAGACACCAATTCTCCTGAGAGATGATGTGTGTAAGTGGGGAGGACTTTGGGTCTGAGTGCTGTCATGAGAGCCCACATCTGGTTTCCCAGGCAGAGCTGCTGCCCGGGTCTCCCACACCCCCTGAGAGGGAATCTCTGGGGCAACTACGGATGCTGCCACCACCTGCATGGCTCAGAAGCAGAGAGCAGTCAGGTCCAGATGGACCATTTGGACAAGAATGTAGACCTCTCAGCAGGGACCTGCGGGGACTGTGGACGGTGAGTCAGCTGCCTGCTGTCTCTTCCTTCCTGGAGATGTGAGGACTCACAATCAGAAAGGCAGTCGAGTTATAGGAGTTTTATATCTGGAGGATTAGCTCAGTGAGTCCTCACAGAACTGCTATAAAATACAGATAAGGAAACTGAGGCACAGAGAGGTAAAGTAGTGTAGCCAGATAGAAACCTAGGCAGGAGCGCCCCCCCTACTGAGATTTTGCCCTCACTGGAGGACCTCCTGGTTTTAGTCCAAGCTGCTGTTTCATGTAAGGGAAGAACCACTTGGAGACTATGGTGAGTGCAATTAAATTTGGGGAAATAAATAGCTGCACCGGGGACAGCAGCAATATCCACGAAGCTCTGTTTTGTGTTATGGGCCACTGTAAATTCATTCATTCATTCACTCATTCATTCACTCATTCTTTTGTTTATTCAGTGAACGTGTGTATTGGGAACCTATCGTGTGTCAGGCATTGGGTAGACAAGCCTAAGTCTCTGAGTCAGGCCCCGTCTCTGCTCTCCCAAGGCTGGTGCCTGGTGAGGGCACATGTGCACGTGCACACACTCAGACACACACATACACACACACACACACACACACACACACAAGGGCAATTCCTTTCAAGGCTGTTTTTATTTTTCAAATGTCCTGAACATATTCCCTGATTTGATCCATTTTCAATAGCATTGAACTTTTTTTTTGAAATTTACCAGATTCAAAGCTTATTATTTGAAAAAACCAGTGAGCTCGATCAGCATATATTTGGTCGATTGCGTTTTGACAAAGGTATTGAAGCAGTTCAATTGGAAAAGGGTACTTTTTTTCAATAAATGATGCTGAAACAAATGGATATTTATATGGAAAAAAAACCAACCTTGAGCTTTATCCCACATTATACACAAGTGGTAACTGAAATGGCTCATAGACCTCAATGTAAAAGCTGGAATTATAAAATACAGAAGAAAAGAGAATATTTTTATAATTTTCTTTTAGGTAAAGTCGTCTTAGGACATAAAAAGCAATAATCATCAAAAAAGATAAATTTGACTTGATTAAAATAAGGCATTTTGATTCCTTGAAAGATACCATAAAAGATTGAATAAACAAGCCAGATATATGATTACAAAACATATATCTCACAAAAAATGCCTTTTATCAATATGTAAAGACTTCTTACAATTTAGTATTGAATGATAAGAAAAACAACTCAGTTTTTTTACTTTTTAAAAATTGAAGGATAGTTGATTGACAGTGCTGTGCCAATCCCTGCTGTACAGCAAAGTGACTCAGTTATACACATACAGACATTCTTTTTTAATATTCTTTTCCATTATGGTTTATCCCAGGAGATTGGATATATTACCTGTGCTATATAGTAGGACCTTGTTGTTTATCCATTCTAAATGTAATAGTTTGCATCTAACAACCCCAAATTCCCAGTCCATCCTTCTCCCTCCCCCCTCCCCCTTGGCAACCACAAGTCTGATCTCTATGTTTGTGAGTCCATTTCTGTTATGAAGACAAGTTCATTTGTGCCATATTTTAGATTCCACATATAAGTGATATCATATGGTATTTGTCTTTCTCTTTCTAACTTACTTCACTTTGTATTATAATCTCTAGTTGCATCCATGTTGCTGCAAATGGTATTATCTTGTTCTTTTTTATTGCTGAGCAGTATTCCACTGTATATATGTACCACATCTTCTTTATCCATTTATCTGTCAACGGACATTTAGGTTGCTTCCATGTCTTGGCTATTGTGAATAGTGCTGCTATGACCATAGGAGTGCGTGTATCTTTTTGAACTATACTTTTGTCCGGGTATACGCCCAGGAGTGAGATTGCTGGATCATACGGTAATTCTACTTTTAGTTTTCTGAGGAACCTCCATACTGTTTTCCACAGTGGCTGCACCAACCTACATTCCCACCAACAGTGTAGGAGGGTTCTCTTTTCTCCACACCCTCTCCAGCATTTGTTATTTGCAGCCTTTTTAATGATGGCCATTCTGACCAGTGTGAGGTGGTACCTCACTGTAGTTTTGATTTGCATTTCTCTAATAATTAGTGATGTTGAGCATCTTTTCATGTGCCTACTGGCCATCTGTATATCTTCTTTGGAGAAATGTCTATTAAGCTCTTCTGCCCATTTTTCGATTGGGTTGAGTTGAGTTGTATGAGCTGTTTGTATATTTTGGAGATTAAGCCCTTGTTGGTTGCATCATTTGAAAATATCTTCTCGCATTCCATAGGAACAACTCAGTTTTAAAATGGGCAAAAAATATGTACAGAAATTTCACAAAGAAAATATATAAATGGCACAAAAGATCCAGAAAAGCTGTTCAACATCTTTAGTCATGAGGAAAATGGAAATCAAAACCACAATGAGCAATTACTGCATGCCCATGAGAACAGCTAAAATTTAAAAGGACTGACAATACTAAGTGTTGGTGAGTATATGGAGCAACTGGAACTCTCATACACTGTTGTGTTTGACCATTATATTTCATTGAGAAATAGCGTGTGGTGTATAACACAGGCTGCTGCCATCTATTATAAACAAGGCTCTGGAAAAGCTTTGGGGCACACTGCCCCCTTGCCGAAAGCTAGATCAAAATGCCTTAGTGCTGTGGACTGGATGCCCGTGGTGTGCTGTGGAACACACATAGACAACAAAAACTTCACTGAGGGCTTCCTGGAGGAGGAGTCCTGGTGGTTCTGAAGGAGAAGGAATTCACTGTGAAACTAAGCTAAGTCACCCTTTTAGAATTGGGTAAGTTGGCAGTGGTAAATTTTTTGGTTTTCTTTTCAAAGCAAATGGCCTCTTGTGTGACCCATGTTTTAGAGAACAGGGGCAAACTCCAAACTGTGAGTCTCGTTGGTATCTTAGATTGTGAAACAGCAGATTTGATTCTTCCTTTGCAAGTTCCTTGAACAAAGATCCCCTCCATTCACCTGGGCCCCCATCATTGGTGATTTGCTTGTGTTTCTGGATAAGGGCCCCATGGATCAATGTTTGCCTTCACCCCTGCCTGTTTGAGGGTGGCAAACAGAGCCAGCTGATGCCTGGACAATAGAATAGCAACACTGCCCTACATGGCTGTTCACTAATGTGTTGGGGGGAAAGGGTTTGTGTGTGGCAGGAGGCAAGGATCTTTGCATCTTCGCCGCGGAGATCTGCTCCTGAGCAGATCTCCTCGTGAACACAGGGGAGCTATTTTCCTCCTATGTAAGAATGAGTAAGAAAAGCCTCAAAGATGTTCAAGGTCACCTCCTGTGGCCACACCTGGGCAAGCAGGGCTTCTCCCTGGATTACACCTGCTTTTGTTTTCCTCTTTGCGGTCTTCAAAAGATAGGCAGTTTCCGAAGATCTATCCTAGGCCCTTGTCTCTGCTCTCGACTCTCGGCACTCCCATACACCCCATGGCTTCATCTTTTACCTTTGTCCATCTAGTGCCTGCTCTGGCCTGACATTGAGTCTGTGAAGGTGAATCTAGCCCAGGCGGGGCCCTCTGGATGCACGCACAATCGTACAAAAAGAAGCCATCACAGACCCCTGACTGGGTGGCGAGTGTGTGACAGAGGCCTGCACAGAGTGCAGACCCCAGTGATAGCATGACGGAGGCGTCAGGGGCGTGTTTGTCAAGAGGTGATGAGCTTGAAAGACAAATAGGGAGATGGTTGGGGGGAAGGGGTTGAAGAGGGGAGGTGTATTCCAGGTGAAAGGAATATCATGAACAAAGGCATGGAATTGCTTTGGGGAATTACCAATATATTGGCTTGATTTATAATCTTAACAGCAAACTGCCATATAGCTCTATGTGTAAAACTCTGTCCAAGCTTTTTTCATACTCCTACCTATCCTTCAAAGCCCAGCGCAAACGATGCTTCCCCTGTGAAACCTTTCCTGATCATTCTTCTTGGAAACAATCTCACTTTCCTCTGGACTTTCCTAGCAGTTGACTATGACATTTATTTATTTATCTTGTAGTGTAGTTAATAAAGTATATTGGATATCCTTTATTTGGCTTTAAGCCCCAAGGGCCTGGATACGGGCAGAGGCATGTTTCATCCTTCCCTTATACACTTAACACAATAACTAGTACATATTTTCATATTTGCTACTAAAAAATTTTTGCTCTGTCAGTGAATGAATGTAAGAGTGAACAGTCTTTTCAGGTACTATTGTGGTAACTACATCACAGGGAATTTATCCCAGGACCCCTGCGGATACCAAAATCCACTGATCTTCAAGTTCCTTATGTAAAATGGCATAGTATTTGCATAGAGCCTACACACATCCTCCTGCATACTTTAAATCATCTCTATATTACTTATAATACCTAATACGATATAAGTGCTATGTAAATACTTGCCAAAGCAAGGCAAATCCACGTTTTGCTTTTTGCAATTTTCTGGAATTTTTTTCACCAATATATTTGATCCTTGGTTGGTTGAACCTGAGGATGTGGAAGCCGCAATTACGCACAGCTGACCGCACTATCACTTTTTCCTTCTCTAAATCACTAGTTGAGATTTAACATTCAAAGCCCTTTTCTGAAGTGCAGAACTTCTTTATAGAGGACAAGGTATTCCTTGCACTTTGAAATCGGCCCAGGTTAACCTTGTGAATCACGCTGTTTTAGTTGTTCGTCACTATCCTACATTCACCCTTTTTCTATAAGCTCATCCCTGGAAAAGTTCTTGCTGGGACTTTCCTGTCCTTCTATCTGCTGGCTTCCAGGTTCCTCCTTGATTCTGGGGTGACAATGCCTTTTTTTGAAATCACCTCACTCCAGCTGCTGAACTCCCTGAAGTTTGCCCAGAGAATGTCCAGATAGTCACACTGGTGGTGCACCGTGTTTCTCTCCTCCCCTTTGTGATCTTGAACCTAATTCCCTGAAGGGCTCCAAAGCCTTCTTCCATCTGCCCGTGCTTTCCACATCTCCTTGACCTCACCTTCCCCACTGCTCCCCGAGAGTCTCCTGCCATCTCGGTGACACAGACATCATGTCCATTTCCAGACCTCATTGTTTTCCTCCCGGAAAGCTTTAGTGCATCTAAAATTAACTTTCTTTTGTTTTACATTTTGAGCAGTCCTAGGTTCTTTTCCATGCTATGTATCATGAAAAGCACTTGGCTTAAATGTGCCACATGGTCAAGGAGTATTTACCTCAATTCACCTCCGTGTCAAACGATCCTCTGTATCTCCCTCCGATAAATCAGAGCCCAGACTTTCACGTCATGGACATCACTATTAATTGAGCACACATTATGTGCCAAGCATTGTGAATAGTTTGGTGGGGAAGACAGGTGTGAAGGGAGGACTCCATGAGTTTAGTGCCCCGGGAACAGGGATCAGGGGAGAGAGGTGTGTGTTGGCAGAGTTCATCCGGGAATCGATACCTGAGTTCAGTCCCAAAGAGAAGATGGTGATCACAGGTGCAAGGCATGGGATGGCAGAAGGCGGGCGGACAGTGGCGGAAGAGGATGGAATGTTCCAGGCGGAGTGGAGAGAATATAGGACTGGCCTCATTTATGAAGCCATTTCTCTCTCTCAGCATTTCTGCTCTATTGCCTTGGGCGTTTCGCTTAATGGACATCTGGTCTCCCCTGCTCTATTTTAAGTGTCTTAGGAACAAAGATGCTGCCACTTCCTTGGCATTTCATGAAATTCCTAAAAGGAGCAGGCACTATTAAGAAGAACAGATGCTGGGTAGGTGTTGGAGGAGTGAGCAAAAGGTCTGCAGGGTGGGCTCCTTTAAATGGAATGGAAGGTTTTGTCTTCCTGTGTAAAGATAACTCCACTCTTGCCTTAAAATGAAGCGTGAACAGACGATCAACAGCTTCTTGCTTTGGCCTGGGTGTGGTAACATCTAGTCCATTAATATGTTTTGGGGCCCTTTCCACTGACATTTTTTCCTGAAGCTGCGCTGCAGCATTTCTGAGGTCCTCGGCTTCCTCTCCAGTCGTTTGCACACCCCCGGGCAGGAAGGGCTTTCTCTCTCTGTTTATGAACAAGGTGATGTGTGTCAAATTGCCTTGGCTTAACCAGGCAATTGTGCACCTTTAAAAGGTATGGGGAAATGTTTCTCTGTGGTCAGATTGGCCCACTATGCACATCTGTTCTCCTGACCAAACTCCGGCAATCTGCCCTCGCTTAGCTGCAAATTCCACAACCTGCTCCTGGCCGGCAGCCCAGGCCCCGCAGGAGCGTATGTGTGTGGCCAGCCGGCTGGGTTTTTGGCCGTCTAGAGACCCTGGAGGGTGGCAGTCAAAGGAATCAAAGTTCATGGGTCCCCACAGCTTCAAGACATCCCTGGGAAATCTACAAAGATCTTAGGAGGGACCCAGAGGAAAAGGAGGGGAGAAGGGAAGAGAATTTGCCTAGAGAGAAGGCGTGTGCACTGCTTTGGGGAAGTTTGAGTGGGAACTGAATCCAATATCCACATGGTTTTTCCTTTTAGAAGATGACCTACACGGGGGTTAATTTGATTAAAAGCCAGACACGTTTTTGTCTTTCCCCAAACTCTGGCTTTCCCCCAAATTCTATGCACGTGTTCCACACTTTAGTAAATCCCCGTGAATAACACGCAACCGTGATGGGGAACGGTGCAGAATTAAGCCTAGTTGCCTTCATGGAGGATTTTATTTCCAAAGACCACCAAAGATACCCAGCGCCCCATGACTTCTCCCCAGCCCTACGACCTCCACCCCTTTCCCAGCCGTCCTCGCTGCTCCCCTGGATTATCACACCTGCTCTCCTTGCCTCTGCTCTTTCCCACCAGTCTCTTCTCAGCACAGGTGCCAGAGTTTGCCTCTTAAAATAGGGCAGCCTGGGAACATAGCAAATATTTTATAATAACTATAAATGGAGTATAACCTTTACAAGTTGTGAATCACTATATTGTACACCTATAATTTATATAATATTAGACATCAGCTATACTTCAATCAGTTGACCAATAGGGTGGCTTGTGTCATGTCTCTGCCCAAAACTCTCCAATGACTTCTCATCTGACGCAGAATAAAAGCCTAGATCCTCATATTGGCCATCAGGGCCCTCAGCCACCCCTCCCCTTGTTACCTCTCTGTCATTCCTCCTCTCCCCGTAGCTCACTCTGCTCCAGGCACGTTGACCTTCTGGTCCTTTTGCTGGAATGCTCATCCCCCAGGTGTCTCTGGGTCTTTGCTCATCCCCCAGTGGGTCACTCCCTTGCTGTCTTCCGGTCTTCACTCAGATGCTGCTTCCCCCCGCCTCCCCCCTGGCCTTCTCATCATCCCCGTTTGAGATGGCTCTCATGCCCACCCAGCACTTCCTCTTCCACTTCCCTGGTTTAGTTTTTCCACAGTACTTCTCACCCTTTGACATACTATAGATGCTGCTGCTTGGTTTTCTATTTATCTCCAACTTAGGTGTAGGGGGCCAAGTAAACTAAGGAATCTTCATTCCAGGCTGGGAACACGGGTTGTGGGGTGATGGTTCCTGAGAACGTGCTGGTCTTTTCTTCTCCACCCTTGGGAGAAAGCTGTGCTTTCCTGCTGTTCTTGTCACTGTGCTGTAAATGCCTGTGTGGAATCAGTGCCCGGTGGGAGAGGCGCCCACACGGGCTGGGAGGTGAGTAGGCAGGTGGCCCGAGGACTGGCTACTGCAGGCACTTTAAGACACTTAATTATAGCCACTTAACTGGCCTCTTCGTCATTAGAAACATGGGGAAGGTGCTTGATGCCCCCACGGGCCTCTTACGTGGTTGATAACATCTCCCCATCTGTCTCCAGCAACTGACCCCTCCAGCTTCTTAAGAGCTCAGTCAGAGCTTTGCCTTAACCAGGAGAGAGCTGGGCTGTGGAGAGGTTAAATGTGGGGCATCTCTGCTTTCTTCAGTGGAGTGATTTCTGGAATTCAGTGGCTTTGGCTTTTTTTTTTAATTTAAACAAACTGACTCTGAGGTTAACTTCCTTTTTAATTGATTAATCTCATATGCTTGGAAATTACATGTACTTCTGGGATTTGGTTCTCCCAGAATTGAATAAATTTGCCATTTATGGTTAAGAGCAAAGCTCAAGAGATCGTTGTGAGCAAAGCAAAGCACACGCGTTTTTCCTTTCTGAGACATGGATCCTTGCCGTATTATTCTCCCACCAATTGTAGATAAACTGACTGAGTTAGACTGAGTGAGACTGCCTGGGTTCCAAGCCCAGCTTACCCGCTCCACATTACAAGTTCCTCACTGATACAATTGGGATACCAGTAGTATCTACCTCTTAGCTATTATGAGTTAAGGCAGGTATCACCATAACGTGTGTGAGTGCAGAGTAAAACTCAATAAATGTTAGCTGTCATTATGGCTAGCCCCTAAGTACACACCTTCTGACGGCAGATCAAAACCAGCTAATCATAGTCTATAAACTTGGAAGTGAACAAGAGGGTTTACAATCCTGAGTCCGTGTCACAATATATTATTCGTGAAACATGGCTCTAAGGTGCTCTTTTTATTTGGAAAGTGATTACTGGCATTGGATTTTATGGGTTTTGTTTGTTCTGCTTTATAGAGTGTATAACTTGGGAAAAGTGTACTTTAAGCTCTTTCTTCTTTGCAATACTTCTTTCATTCTCTTGCCCGATGCCAAATATTTGTGTCGTATTAGATGTGTTCATTTATTTGTTCAACAAATATTGAGCCCCGACTTCATCTTCCTAGGGCCTCAGACCTGAATCCCCTATGTTCCCGTGCATAGGGAGGCCCAGTTTTGTGCAGGCAGACATCTACCTACGTCAAGAGTCATATCACTTCATATCACAGATAGGAAATATGTCGGAGTTGGGAGAGGCAGCAGCTCCCTGTGTCTCGAGGAAAGGAGGAGCGCCAGGGAGACTTTGCATGCAGAAAGCACAGGGAGAGGAATGGGAAGCACGTGACATTCTTTGTTCTAAGACTGTGAGTGGTGTGATAGGGCCCAAAGCAGGTTACACACTGGGAGGCAGAAGACAAGCCAACAGAGTCCAGATTATAAAGGAATTTCCAGGCCACGCCAAGGATCTGGGGCTTTATGTGTGTACACTAAGAAAATTTCCACGGGTTTAATGGAGTAAGATAGCATCAGATTTCCATTGTAGAAGGAAAGGGGCTGCGACTAGAGGCAGGACACCAGTTAATAGTAATAGCTCATTTTTTTTTTTAACAGCTTTATCGGAGTATAATTGCTTTACAATGGTGTGTTAGTTTCTGCTTTATAACAAAGTAAATCAGCTATACATATACATATATCCCCATACCTCCTCCCTCTTGCGTCTCCCTCCCACCCTCCCTACCCCACCCCTCTAGGTGGTCACAAAGCACCGAGCTGATCTCCCTGTGAATAGCTCATGTTTTAACTCACAAGTCCCCTGTGACATGGGCACTACTGTTACCACTTTACTGATGAAGAAACTGAAATACAGAGAAGAAACTATCCCAAGGTCACACAACAAAGAGGAACCACTTGGATTTGAACCCTATCAACATGACTCCAGAGTCTGGATATGGAAACACTAGGCAATGGAATCTTTCTAGATATCTACTATCTAAGAAACTATAATAATAGTTCTCATGAGAAATGATGACTACCCAAACCACCTGTGTAGTACTGAAGCTGCAGGATACGGGACAGTTGTCCTCTGGAGCAGAGATTTCTACATGTCCACTCAATATCCATTCTCTCTCTTAGAACTCCCAATTTTTATTGGAGCATCTGACTGACTGGAATATAGACTCTCTTTCCCCGCTATCCCTGCACTAGATGTGGCCATGAGACAAAGTTCTGGCAAATGAGATATGGCAGCTTCTAGAAATTTTCCTAATAATTGGCACATGCCCCTTGCCTCTTTCTTCCTTATCACTTTCTCCATCCTGCTGCGTGGAATGTGGACGTGGTGGCTACCATCTTGGATCATGACAGCAGGAGCTACTCACTGCTGTCACTGCTGAAGGAGCATGGCTACCTGAAGTCTTTGTGGAGCAGGGCTGCCACACCAGCCTGAACTGCCTACTCTGGGATTTTCCCTGAGAGACAGGTAAACTTCTATTTTGCTTCAGACAGTGTTATTTTGGGTCTCAGTTATTTTCAGCCAAACTTGATTCTTACCAATACATCCGCCAACTTCTCAGAAGAAAATTATAAAGTATTAGAAATATGATAAGATAGAATTATCAAAGTAGATGAAGTCAATTATGCAAGTTGTGAAACATAAAAATCATGGTTCAATTTATTTTGCAACAGTTTAAAACTCCCAAGACTTTTGTCGACATACAAAATAAAAACAAGGAAAACTATGATCTGTGGAAGCGGTGGATCTGAGTTCCCAGTGTGGCAGAGCCAGGAGACATGAGTGTGTCAGCATTCCATTGTGTTAGGGCCACACTCACCCATTGCTACCCCCAGAAAGAAAACAGCCACCTGTAATGGATTTATCATTTCAAACTCCCCACCTTGTCCCATAGTAGGATTATATATCCACACCCTTTGTCACATGACATTGGCAATGCTTCCTGGTGGAGTCGACAGAAAGGACACTCTCTCATCATTGATTTTAGGCTTGGCCGTGCTTAGTCTATGGAATGTTAATGGATGCGATACAGGTAGAGGCTTGAAACGTGCTATGGTGGTTTTGCTTGCCCTCTTACACTCCTGCCATCTCCTGTGAGAAGCACACATCGTTAAGTGAAATGCTCATGTATGAAAATATACGAATGCTCCTTTTGCGTCTAGTTCGAAGATACGAAGATATCAACCGAGAAGCACTACGATCCAAAATGATCTCAGTGATCCTTTTTTGGTAGCAGCTTTATTCAGACATAATTCAATACCATACAATTTATCCATTAAAAGGATACAGTTCAAAGGGTCTTCATATATTCACAGATTTGTGCAGTCATCACCACAATCAATTTTAGAACATTTTCATCAGCCCAAAAAGAAACCCCGTACCCTTTAGTAGTTACCACCACTCCCCAACTCCCAGCCCCTTTCTCCATCCCTAGGCCACCACTAATCTATTTTCTGTCGCTGTAGACTTGTCTATTCTGGGCTTTTCATATAAATGGAATCACACGTTATGTGATCTTTTGGGACTGGCTTCTTTCACTTTGCGTAATGTTTTCAAAGTTTATCCATGTTGTAGCATGTACCATTGTTTCCTTACTTTTTATTGACAAATAATATTCTATTGTGTGGGTATGCCACATTTTAGTTATCCATTCGTCAGTTGATGAACTCAGTGGTACTTTTGAGTACCCACAGAAATACACAGAAGGAAGAAGAGTGGTGCAGTGTGCTAATGACTTTATGGGACAAAAGACTATTGGAATGTACTGGCCATGTACATACGATGGTTCCATCCACACACAGTTCCATTTCTCATAGTAAATAAAGAAGTTGGCATATGATTTGATATGTCTCTCTGAGACTTGCTAGCATGTACCAGTGCCTCCAGGTGCAATCAACTTGTAGTCACAAATGCAATGATGTTTCTATAGCACTGAGGCCAGACTCTAGGTGGGTGAATTCACCAAGGCAAATGCCACCTTCAGTCTGAGTGACCAGGTGGTCTTTCTGGGCCACAGCCAGTGGCATTTATTTATTTTTTTTTAAATTCTGTATAACTCATGGAGACTGAAAGTTTCTTTCCTTGAAACCCAGGTAATTAAGTCATTTCTTCTCTGTGGTCCATTGTATATGGTGATGATATCAAAATTCCGAGTGTTACTTCCTCCTTCACGGCCTGAATTCTTGGACATCTTTATTTTACTGAACCAGCAGGTTTACTGATGCCCAGGGTCAAACATATTTGTCTCTATCACTCACATTACACCAAGGAGCTTGGTCATCTCTATTACAGTGAGCACACTGCAGTGACTAAGGAGTCCTGGAGTCCCACCAGACTAGAAACGTGACATGTCAGACTAGAGGAATTTTCTCTGGAGCAGTGACTGCCGACCCTAAGGACGAGGGGTCACTATTTCAGGAGTGTGTACTTTGAAAGCAGAGCAACATTTTGTCCCATTGTTTTGATTTAGTTTCATCTTAATATTTAATTTAGATCAAAGATCAATTATTATTAAAGGAGGGGAAGAGGATTTTATCTCATCAAAAGTGTTCAGGGACTTGCAATTTGTAGATAAATAAGTCTTGGAGGTCTAATCCAAAGCATAGTGATTATAGATAACAATACTGTATTACAAACTTCCAAGTTGCTAAGAGACTAGATCTTAATTGTTCTCACCACACAAAAAAGAAATAATCATTATGTGACATGATAGAAGTGTTGGCTAATGCTACAGTGGTAATCATACTGCAGTATAGGAACATATCAAATCAATATGTTTTTGTACACCTTAAACTTACTTAATGTTATATGACAATCATCTCTCAATTAAAAAAATGAAAGTCTTTAATGGCAAAAAAGTGTTCAGGGGAACATGGGTTTAGAAAGTTTAAAAACTACTACATGACAAAAAAAATAAATAAATAATAACGTGTGGGTAGTAAACCCCAGTGCCTCCAGGACCAGACAGGAAGAGCCAGCCAGATGGATTGGGAGGGACAACCTCAAGCTGGGGAAAGGAGATCGGCCACATTCTCTTATTAAGCTGATAACATTAGACACGAATAATCAAGAGGTGGGTAAAAATATACTTAGCATGAAATACAATCTTGAGTAACCCCTTGATAAAAGAGAAAATTGAAAAGTAAATTATGAAGTATCTAAGAAACAAGGGAAAGTAGAATACTTCCTATGGCTCTGTGGGGCAGAGTGAAAGCTGTACTCAGAGGGCAAAGTATAGCCCAGCGGTCCCCAACCTTTTTTGGCACCAGGGACAGGTTTCATGGAAGACAATTTTTCCACAGACCGGGCCGGGGTAGGAGGGATGGTTCAGGCAGTAACGCTAGCGATGGGGAGAGGCAGATGAAGCTTCGTTCGCTGGCCCGCCGCTCACCTCCTACTGTCTGGTTCCTAACAGCCCTGGACCTGTAGCGGTCCGCAGCCCGGGGGTTGGGGACCCCTGGTATAGCCAATGCTTTTATCAGGGTTAGCCAACTTTTTCTGTAAAGGGCTAGGGCTTTGTGGGCCATATGGTCTCTGTTACAGACTTTTTTTCTGACGGTGCTTTAAAAATGTAGAAACCGTTCTTAGCTGCCAAGTTGTACAATAACAAGTTGTGGGTCCAATTTGGCTCATGTGTAATAGGTTGGTGACCCCTGCTTTTATTATTAAGGAGAACTCCTCCCCGCCAAAACTTCAGTACTAATCTTAAGAAGCAGAAAAAAAATTTTAACAGCAACAAATGAAACTACAAAGAGAAATTAATAAAGACAAAAGCTGAAATAAATGGCATAAGAAACAAAAAGAAAATAATAGAAAGAATTCATAAATCCAAAAGCTGGGTGTTAAGACCAATAAAATAGAGAAACCCTTGGAAGTTTGACTACGAAAAGAAGAGAGAGCAAAAATGTACAAAATTAGCAGTGAAAGAGGAGATATGACTACAGCTACAGGAAGGATTTTTTTTAAATCGAAGAGAATACTACATGCAACAAAATGGCAATAAATTTGAAAAGCTAAAATAAACAATCTCCTAGCACACACCATCAAAATTGATCCAAGAAGAAATGAAAACTGAGGAGACCAAGTGCCACAGAAGAAAGACGATGAAAGGTTTACCATTGGAAAAGACACCAGTATCAGATGGGTTCACAGGTTTACATACTCTTTAAAAAATAAATAATTCTACTAGTTTAAAAGAAAACCTTCCAGGTAATAGAAAAAGATGGAAAATTCTGTAAATTCCTCTTCTTAGAAAGGAAGGAGTTAAAAGTTCTAGAATAGGAGCAGCATCTAAATTTTATCTTGAATGCCAACCCAGATCAATGGGTAGTGTCTGCTTGGAGGCCCTGTGAAAGAGATTGTGAGACCCAGTTGAGATCCCGTGAAGAAAAATTGGGGTCTGATTTACCATCCCTGACTCAGCCTGGAATATAAATCAAATGGATCTTATGGGATTTTTTCCACTGGCATAACCAGGAACTACTATATGATATCTTATGGGTTTCTGATCAATTTATTTGAGAAAACTTACACGTTCAGTAAAATTTATATTCCTCTAATGACAATTCAGCAGACATATGAAAATCATCTAGATTAAACCTCGAGACCCAAATCTAACTGCATTAATCCTCACTGCTCTGGGTGTAGCAAATGTATCGGAAGAAACCAATAAGCTCATGGGATACTTTCCAGTTTGAGAACCATCATGGGAAGATTATCTTCCCATCGTTGGTACTTTTGCTGATTTGTAGCTGAAAGGAAATCTTGCCATTCCATTGATTGAAAAGTGACCTCAGAGCTTTCTTTTCCTAATTCACCAAGGGCAAAAGTAAACAGAGGACATCTCTTCCATTCCCAAGAGGCAGCTAGTTCAAGTGTCTGCAGTGGCCAGCCCTGCCTGGGCTTCCATAGTCTATCACAGCGCCCCCTGCAGGTAGACAGAGGAAAAAAGGGCCAGACTCAGTAGAGAGGATAACAGGAACTGCCAGGGCAATGAGTACCTCTTCATCATTATACAAAAGGGAATTGTAGTTTTACTCTCCTTGTTTTTATGATGAAGTAAGATAAAATAGAAAAGAAGAGCGAGAGAAATGATTGCTTAGGAAACGGCCTCAAACCTAGCACATGTTTACTTAAGCGTTTCTGTGCAAACATAACCCTGGGTGTCCATTAAATCAGTAGGCATGTCAGTTGGCACTTCTGGTTACAGACCATTTTACGGTCATACATCATTCATAGCCGTAAAAGCCATTTGCCCTCTGTCACCCAACCAATCAGGATCCAGCCCAGAGGAAGCAGAGCAGGAGCCTAGCGGTCTTCTCTGGGCTCCTCTGAATTTCCACAACTAGGTTCAGCAGAATGTCACAGAAAATTAACTCTCCTGGGTTATTAAGAACCTCTTCCCTACCCTCTCTCCACTGAAGAGCAATATATGATTTCAGGCTAATATTTACCCCATCACAAGCAACAATTTGTGACGTACCCGACAAAAGTACACTGGGCATCACACACAAATCCAGCGTCATCCCTGCTGCTCTGAGCCACTCGAATGAAAGGACACGAATAGGGAGCTGATCGCCCGTGCCTCTGCAATTCACTCCTAATGCCCACTTTGAGCAGATTTGAAATTGCTGTCATCATCTAAGCCACCCAGCGACTAACCTTGATCTGCCCTCGCTTCACTCTTGCGAGTTCACATGTTTTCACTCTTCACCTCCTCACTGTTATTTTGTTATTGACACTGAGAAGCCTGCTGAGGCCTGATGATGGCCTCAGGCCTTGCAAACCATGCGTCTTTGGGTTCTTGCCAAATGCTGTTGCCTCTGAGATGGTATTTCACCTGAAATGCCTCCCCAGATCTAGGGTCTCCCCTTTATATTTATTACTGCTTAACTCTTTCTTAGTGCACACCTTCATTTATGAATAAGGCTCATGGCGGTTGTCATAACCCCAGTGGGCACCAGGACAGCCCCATCTGGTCACCCCACTCCATCTCTGCTTGGGCATTTCGCATGTCTTCAGCCTCTCCAGTCGTAACAGGCTAGGATCAATTTTCCAGTGGCAGCTTGGAAATAATAGTGTGAGATGTACATTAATACAGAAATATATTGTGAAACTGTCCTTAAACAAACAAATGAGCCACTTTAAAATATTACTGCTATAAATGACCATGACAGTAGCACAGCACATATAATAAAAAATAACTGCTGAAGAGAAGCTGCTGAATTACTATAGTAATAAACCAGATGTGATTATTATCATTTAACACGGTCATTGAATATCATGAATCCCTGAAGCCATTAAAATATTTATGATTAAACATTTGCTATTTCTTAGAACATATAGTTGGGTACTAAAAAACTGTTAAAGTATTATTTCAGCTAATATATGCCAGTTCTATCATAGAGGTCAACCGACATTGCCTGAATCCTTTTAAAGAGGGATGAACAGCTGTCTCCATAGCTGGACATATTTCAGGATGTGTATGCTAGTACTGTATACTCTCGTGGTTCTGGGGAGGATGTATATACTACACACTACTAAGGTAAAAATATGTTCCTATTCTGTATGAACAGGTGTGGGCTTGGGGGCTGTACTGGTCATTCTTCTAGAAAAAAAGCACATGTAGCAGATGCTTTCAAAGGCTTGCTCATAATCGCCTTTTCCCTTGGTACTTGCCCTGAGCATCCTTCAGCAAGCCTCTCAACCAGAAGGCCTTCACTGGGCCAGCAGGAGCCTGAAACACTAGGGCATTAATGCCCCAGGGAGCAGCCCTCAGCCCTGGTGGATAGAAGTTGGAGAATAAATATCTTGGCCAAATTTACAGACATACCTCTCTTTTGAAATCTGTCCCTTGGCCATGCTCTTGATACCCTCGTCTTTTCCCTGATGATTGTTTTGAGTTCAAACTTCAGTTCAGTTAAACATTAGGTGGGATTTGTCGTGCTGAACAAAAATAGTACAACCAGTGTCTTCTCAAATTTAACTAGAGACACTTCTGTACCATAAGGTCAGTCTTCCCGGGTGTTTGCTTCTCATCTCTTTCCCTGTTTCCCGGCAGTTCCAGCTCCATCAGCAGATGAGGGTTGTTGCCAGGAAAGGAGCTCATCCATCCGTGGAGCATCCTGGTGATAGCCCAGGAGTGTCGGGCTCCGTGCAGGAAAGAAGAGATGAATGAGAATTCTTCAGCACTATGGCCTGGGGCTTACCTGAATATTTTAATTATTCATGCTACCAGAATTGACTGCTTTTTAAAAATGAATACCAACAGTAATCACCTTTCCCTATATCTTTAGAGACAAACATTATCCAAGAAATAAGATGCCTGAGTTGTTTGAACCCTGCTAGGGCACAATGTGTTGAGAAATAAAAAAGCAGGGATTTTAGAGAGAGACCTAGATTTGAGCCCCAGATCTGTCCCTGACCTGGTGTGTAGATATAAAGCACATGTTATATAACTCTTTCGAGCCTCCTAACTTGCCAGAGGCTCAGTGTTCTTATAAGTGAGGTGACCATTGCAATCGTATAAATTGATATAATGTGTGTAAAGCATTTATATATACTACCATATTAGTGATAGGTATTTAATAAACGTTAATTTATTAGATGAGGAATGAATGGTGAATTTACCCACACTCTCATGGTGACAATTTAATTCTTGGCATAAGATATCACCTATTGGGAACCCATTTGGTTCCCAGCATGTCTCTCTCTAGTTTCCCATCATATGATTTTGGCAGTGTTATACATCTCTGTCATGTGGGTTCCATGTTTGCCCTTATACTCCCAAGTTATAGTTGTAGGTCCATCCTGTTCTTGCTGTGGTTTCACGTTTGTAGGTTTAATAACCTAGGCCATGGTCTGATGTATGTACAGGAAAACTCACAAAGCCTCAGAGTGGAATAAAAAACATTTTCGAAGACCCCTGCTGGCTCAGTCAACCCTAATGAGCTATTAGGTCATTAGAGACTCTTTGCCATCAATTAATCATTAGATCAGCAACCATTCATTGAGGACAGTGGGGGAATTCATCTTAAAGGGATAGTAATATTAGCATACAAAGGAGCCGTTGCTGGCATCTCTGAAAATCTGAAAAGTAGCCCCATGTGGTCTTTTCAACTTGTCAGTTCCTCCGAAGTCTGACACGAGGGCTCATCCAGTATAGTGGCTTAAATTTGCAGGTTACCTTGCCTTGGGAAGAATTTCCAGTGAAAGAAGAATTAAGGGCTTGTTATAGTTTATATGTAGGCATATAGCCCAGGTGGGGTAAAACAGGCTAAAATCCTCTCGTTCACGTGCTGTATGAGTATCACTGCCTTGCCCATGATTTCTGTGACTTCCTAGGGGCTTGTGTTCTTGGGGATCTCTTCCTCCAATACATTGTTCCTGCTGACCTCTGGATCTCTCTTGGACACCAATGCTGCTCTCCTCTGCCCGGTAGCCACCAAGACACCCTCAGTTTCCTTGAGGGCTTCCAGTATCTACTCATATAATGCAATATATAGAGACCTATGGTGACAATTCCATGTATTTGTGTGCTCACACATAGCAAGTGCTACTTAGCAATCCAGCTTGGCAGACTACTAACTGCTAACTAAAAACTGAATATTGGACATCATCTTTGGTGATGTTGCCTCTGTCATACCCACATCAAGGTAACCTCTTTGCCAGCTCTCCTCCTAAACATCTCCCACCAGCTGCTCTGTCCCTATCCCTCAAAATATTCTTCCCCTCTCTCTGTTTTTTAGGCTGCTCCCAGCACCTCAAAATTACTAAGCAGAGCATTTCACTAACGTTACTCCTATGTTACTAAGCAGGACAATTGTCTTGGACCCCATCTAAAGGCCCCAAAATGGCCAGCCAAGTATTTGCTAAAATGAAGACGGTTCTTCTCCTAAGATGAATTCTGTTGTGACTAACAGATGATTTTCTCCAAATATTTGTGACATTTGTATAAGTAATCAAAGATCATGCTCATTAATGCTTGATTATTTTATTATTTTCAGGAATTGCACTGGAGAACTTCATTACCCACACTGCATCCACTGAGTTCATAGCACCTCCTGGAATGAACCATGGTCTCCTAAGGGCGGGTAGGTGAAGCCAAAGTTTGTCTCTGTGGGAATTTCATTTCTGAAGTTACAATGAGCAAATATAATTTACAATTATATGTACAATTCTCAATGTATGAATACTCATTTAAAAATGCTTCCTGGCTCGCTTTAAGTGAAAGTAAATGTTATTACCTTTTATAAACTGGTAAGAACGCTTTGGAGGAGGATTATTCTGCTGGAAATGTCCAAGACTCCACGTGGAGGACGAGTCCTATTTTTAAGTGGGTAGAACCGAGCTGTCTGATCCTTTCTGCCCTAGAGAAGCTGGTGTTTGAAACAGACTCAATTGTTAGTGACTTTTACTTGAGAGAGCCTATTAATTTTAGTTCATTTATCTTCAAATTTACTTTAATGTTCTACAGGCAACATTATTGTTTACTCCTTTCTATTAAAAAAAGAACTATGTGGGGCTTCCCTGGTGGCGCAGTGGTTGGGAGTCCGCCTGCCGATGCAGGGGACACGGGTTCGTGCCCCGGTCCAGGAAGATCCCACATGCCGCGGAGCGGCTGGGCCCATGAGCCATGGCTGCTGAGCCTGCGCGTCTGGAGCCTGTGCTCCGCAACGGGAGAGGCCACAACAGTGAGAGGCCCGCGTACCGCAAAAAAAAAGAAAAAAGAACTATGTGGTTCTCCAATGTTAATTTCTTGGGGAATCCTGGAATGGTACTTAGCAATGATGACAATAATTGCTTTCCCACTTTTTTTTAACAGAGTTTTCACTTCATGTAGGAGCAATGCAAGGGCCCATTGTACTCACTTAATCTCATAGTGCCCCCATGAGGCAGGTAATATATTAACCCCTTTTTACAGTGGAGGAAACTGATTTCATGTCACTTATATATCACTTTTTTCCAAAATGCTTTCCTGGCTTCTCCTATTATCATGCCTGACACATTTTACTGTAAATGTTTGCCCATCTGTAGGCCTCACTAGATCAGTGCAGTCAGGAACCATGCCTATGTTGTTACCTGTTACCCACTGTGCCTAACTCAGTGCCTGGCATAGAGTAGGTGCCTAAGAAGGTTTTGCTGACTGACTGGCTGGATCAATGAATCAGTGTGGAGGGGACTAACTTGCTCAAGGCCCCTGGGTAAGAAGTGGAACAGATACTCAAACCCATGGCTCTAAACTGTCAAATCCCAACTCTTAAATGTCATGTAGAAGTTTCCTCCATCCCATACCCAGTGTCCAAACAAAAACAATATGTCAGTTTGAGCAATAACATATGGAAATTTAAGCTCTGTGGCAGAACACCCTTCATCATTAGGGAAAGGCTGAGTTCTTCCAGGGCTCTGTCTAAGGAGCTCTGTAGTGGGCTGGGCATGAAGTGATAAAGGAAAAAAGAGATAGAGCTTGTCCTCAAGAAGGTGGAAATGTAAAGCACTGGGGTGTTGCCACCCTGAGTGGTGTGAAGAGCCTCCCCCAGCCCTCCCTTGGAGCCCCCAGAAGCACCCCAGGCCAAGCCTCCTCCAGACTGGTCAAAGCTCCGAAGAAATCCATTTAATACTCCAAAGTCTGGCCTTAAGAAAATCTTAATGGTCCAAATACAAAGGGGTGGAGTGGGGTGAGATGATGCAGAATCGAGGGCTGTGGGGAGTGTTTCTTTGCTTAAATGAAAAGCCCAAATAAAATAAATAAATGAAAACATAAATCACAGTGTCTTCTCCGGGCTCCTGGCTGGAGGAAAACGAATTAGAAAGGGCTTGAAGGAAAGGAGTATTGAAAAAGCTTGACTTGAATTAAGTGGTTATATATTTTAAAAGCACTTTGTTGGGTCCTGTAAAAATAGCAAATAAAAAGGTGTAATATCCCTTGGCCCTTGGAGGCAAATACCAGTAATAAAATAAGCTTGGATCGGGGGGATTTAAGAGTATAAACTTCAGTAGAAGGGAAAGGAGAAGCACTGGGTTTAGAAACACTTTCACTTCTCCCTTAATAATTAATGATGAGGTGTTACGTTTTCAAATAGATATCATGTGTCTTTCTAACACCACTCACTTTCCTCTTAAAATGGCCCAAAATGAAATTTAAGGGCATAACTTGAAATTTCTTTCTTTTGACAGGCAACCTAAAGGAGTGATTTCAGGGCTATCGAATAGATATATTTAGGGTCCGCTTTACAATCCCTTTATACATAGTCTGAGAAAAATTTCATAGTGAAAATTGTCACAAGCATCTACCCCAGGTGTCAATAGCCAATTTGCAACTCCTTTTTGACCGGCTGTGTAGTTATCAATTTAAAAATAAACTTTGGGCTTCGCTGGTGGCGCAGTGGTTGAGAGTCTGTCTGCGATGCAGGGGACGCGGGTTCGTGTCCCGGTCCGGGAAGATCCCACATGCCGCGGAGCGGCTGGGCCCGTGAGCCATGGCCGCTGAGCCTGCGCGTCCGGAGCCTGTGCTCCGCAACGCGAGAGGCCACAACAGTGAGAAGCCCGCGTACCGCAAAAACAAACAAACAAACAAACAAAAACCTTAACTTGAGAGCTTAGATATTTTTACAAAAATAGAGGCTTGATCAATGAGTCTTGTAAAAATGGCCATGGAAGAAAATAACACGAGAAAAGTTACCAGGAAAGAGCTCAATGAACTTTCTCCTTGTTAAGAAATGCTTAAATTCCTTTGTTTGAAAATGGCAGGTGGGTTGTACAATTCCAATGTAATTTCAGAAAGCCATCTTCTGAATGTAATAAACATGTCTGTAATAATAGGATTCAGAAAATAGCAAAATGCATTCCAGACACCCTTTGATTGTGCGTACAGAACAGAGAATTTAGCTATAATTGGCTATAACACAGTTATGGACAGCAAATGACACACTGTGGGTTTGGGTGACGTAGCAGTTCTGATTAGGGATGGTACGTTTCAGCCGAACACCCGAAATAAAATAGTGAGTCTACAGTGACACAGCACCTTTTCTTCCTCCCTCCCTGCCTTCCTCACTTTATTCCCTTCTGTTTAACTGAAGTATCGCAACTTAGGCTAGAAAACTTATTCTCTTATTACTCAACTAATCAATTGTCAGCCAAGTCTCCATTCTTTTCAGAGATGAACAGTTGTATGGAAAGGGGGTAGTAAGAGTCCATGGAGAATTGACTTTTGGAGAACTAGATGTAATTTGAACCAAGAGTTATAATAGGAAATAAACCATTACAATAAACAAGGAAACATGTATACAATTACTTTCCCGGTGTAATTTTATTCACGCTAGTTGAGAAAATAAAGAGATAATACTGACCGTAGCACCTGGGTATTTAATGCAAACTGTAAAATCTATTATATTAAACAAAGTCAAAAGCTATGTGAAAGATCTTGAATCTATTCAAGGCATGCACCTCATTACAGACTTAGCAAATTAAAACACAAATAGGATTAGAAAAGAATAATGTAACAATCTCTCACTATGGTCCCTAGAGCATTAAGTCATAAATTGAGTTTGCATTAAATTGTGCCTGCAGTATTGAATTCAGGGAAAGAGCTGTGGGCTGGAGGTAAACCGCACTGGGCTGCTCACCAACTTTGGAAAAGCTATGTGTTTTCTGAGATGTGTAGTAAATTTGTTAGAATATAGCAGGTCCACAAAAAAATGAGCACTTCATATCTTAATTTTAAAAATGTCGGTGTCACGCCATATGTGGCCTGCAGAGATATAAATGCAGACAAAAATCCGCATGTGAAATGGAGCTGTGTTACCTACGTGTGTATGTAGAGAGCCATTCCACTAAATGCATTGCTTAATACCAGATGCAATGTTTCTTTTTTAAAAAAACTCTCAACACAGAGTTTTTGATGAATTTTGTTTTGTTTTTATTTGTTTGATTTTGCAAAAGGAGAAAGAAAAGGAGAAAGCAAACCATCCTTTTTTAGAGAACACATGTGGGCTTTCAGATCATTCAGAGGAATGTTCTCTTTCATTCCATATGAAGATTCGACCTTAACTATTCTGGCTGAACCATAGAAAAATACATATGACTTATTTTTTAAAAGCAAGTGGATGTACTTAAATCAGTTTTTTAAGTGATTCAAAATTGAAAACTACTGTCTACCATGTTCCTTCCATTCCAGGCTTACTGCATTTGGTTTGTTTCCTAACCCCTGCGTGAGGGAGGCTAAATCAGGAAAAAAGGAAATGCTTCTGATTATTTGTATGGCGCCCTCATGTTAATTCCTATCTGCTGCCTCTTTGCACATGGGCAGGCCAAAGGCAGAAAGTGGGCCGTTGGTCCCGTTTCCTCAGGGCCCTGTCCCAGGGCAGGACTCAATTTATTTTCTCTGACTTCTTAAAGCTGTTATGAGAATTAATGAAAATTGATGTAAAATGCTCAGAAATGTTAGTCTGCCTGCTCCCACTTCATCACTGAGTATGTCACAGAAGCAACCTCTGTGAGGCCACCCAACTTCACTGGTTCCCCCAGTGGAAGTGTGACCTTCCCGGCTCAAGGATGGGCGGTCGTGAAATCTATCCAGACCTCCTTGATGGGGGAAGTCCATGCGCTTCTTTCTTGCCAGCCACTTCTTTACCCTTCCTCGCCTCTGGCTCCCATCCTCTCCCTCTCAGCCCTTGCAGCTGTCCTGGCCTCCAGGCAAAGGGTTTCTACATCACACTAAGCAGCAGACAGTCTGTTTAAACTGGCATTGTCTATTTTCAAGAGCTGTTTCGAAAGTCTGAACAGCTCCCATTTTGGCTTTAGTAAGGCAAATATGGGCTAAAACACACGATGCCCCTTAAGTACCCAGGACCCACTGAAGTTTCCCATAGCCACAGTCTGGCTCGACCTGGTGACAATTTTTCTGCCGTGTTATTTATGTGGTGGTTTTACTTCTAATTATGGCTCATGATGACTGTTAGTGCTGAGCAGTAAGAGAGCAAACTGCCTTGTACTGCCATTTAACTCCAGCCCATAAAACGGGTGATAAAGCCGAGGGCTTAAAACCAAAACAAACCCCCCCCCCCCCCAAAACGTAACTTTCTGTGACACGCTCACATCCGTTGCTGCCATTCTGAGGCTGGAAACTTTCACTGAGGAAGCGCATGGAGGCAGGTGGCTCCTGAGGCCTGGGAGCCTCAAATTTCAGCTCTGGCTTCATTCTTAAGTCATCCTCTATCGCAGACAAAACAACCCCGGACCGCGGATGTAATTAACACATGCCAGGTTTAATCAGAACCAGTGTACTTGTTGTTTAGAAACTACTGAAAGCAAATAGATGTTACTTAACTCCGTACATAGTGAAAGGTCTTTTGTGGTTCTCAGTTTTGATTACTATTTTTTGATGTTAAGAAGAATGCCACTTGCTGTGTATATAAACAAAGAAGATGAATGGCGGGGCTGAGAATGAGTTGTCCATAATCTGATTAAAGCAATAGAGCTGGCTCCTAGGAGAACCGCATGGGGTTTAATGATTGGGTTGTTGTTCTTAACATGTCTCATGTTCACTCTTAAAGAAATCAAGAAAAATTGTTAAGAGGTTACTGATATTTCACTCTGGCATTGGGTTATCAGAGCTTCTGACAGGAAAAGAACATTCTCTGTGGCTGGAATCCAATGTCCAGCCACATAAGCTAATTTGCCCAAATGATATTAGGAGGCATTTAAAACTGATATCTGCCCCAATCCACTCATTCTGCTCGCAGAGCTGTCATGGATGAGGCAAGGACGGGCTTGGTTTTGTTGAAGTTGCGATGTGATGAAATAGCTGAGAAATGCCACTCATCTTCTGTTTAGTTAGTTCCTTTTCCTTCTTGACAAAACGCTTCTGAATTTTGGGAAAATGTCTGCTAGTGTTTGGATTAAAAAATACGTTATTTTAAAGCTCGGGAATACTCTAGCCTGTTGGGATATTAGGGGGGAAACTCACTTGCATTCTTGAGCTCTGCAGGAGCTCACGATAGTTGAATATAATGATTTGCTACTCTACTCCTGCCTGTTAGTGAGTTCTGCGGTCCTGTGTGTGAGCGAGTGCAGACGTGTGTGTGTGTGTGTGTGTGTGTGTGTGTGTGTACATTCACGCATACATTACTCATAAGTGAGTGGTCCTGCAAATTTAAGTCGTTCTAACACCTTGAACAACATAGAGAGGGCTAACTCTGTGCATCGTGCGTTGCCTCCAGAATACCGTCAACATAAGCTCTCCGATACGTAATAAATTTCTGGAGGACCTCAGTGATGTTCAGCCATTAAGATCTTTGCTGCCTTTGAAACTACACGCTGGATAGGATTCCAGATGGACAGGAATTGGGTTATTCTTATTTTAAAACAGTAATCCAAATGATTTTGAGTACTCTAAAATCAGTTCATTAAATACATATTTGAGCACCCACTGTGCGCTAGTATCCCATTTTACAGATGAGAAAGCTGAGGTTCAGAGAGGATAAATAACTTCCTCAAGACCCCTAGCCGAGTGGTTAGTCGGTAGCTTAGTTCTAACTCTGAGCAAAATCCGTCTGATTCTCAAGTTCGTGCTCTTTCTACCACCCTATGTGTCTCCATCAACAGTCAAACCTCCATGTTTCAACAAATAGTAAATGTATTTTCTTGATAAGGTCTATGAATCTTACAGAAACCAGCGATTGGCTCTCTCCTGCGCAAGGAGAAGCATCGGCAGGCTGGGGCTTGGCCTACCTGCTCCCTGCACCTGGGCAGGTCAGGGTGTGATTTCCATGTACTTCTCAGCTCCCTGGTGTATCTGCCTCCTCTTTCCCTCACAGACCAGCCGTTGGCTTCAGTCACTTCCCAAGCCCACAGACTGAGGTTGGATTCCAGGGACACAGGAAGGACATGGGTTGGAAATGAATGGAGAGAGAGAGAGCTAATCCTCTTCCTGTCTTTTCCAAGAATTTTCCTTCTCCCGCTGGCCCATCTGGAGCCACGTGGTCACACGTTGACACCGCCACTTGAGGGCAGGGAGAGGAAATGAAAGGAGTTGGAATAAAACCACAGCTGTGCTATTTATTAAAAGAAAAATGATGGAGAAAGAGGTTGGAACTAAGCTGCTTTCTCTTAGAAAATGCTGGCAGTAATTTTAGTGGCAGGTTTTGAGCATCTGAATGTATTAGCTAAAGAGTTCGAATATAATGAGCTATGCAGTATGGTAGCGTGCAGAGCCCCAGGCTAACTGGCAGGGTCAGGGTGACCTTGAGCAAGCCACTTCACCTCTCTGGGCTTCTGTTTCCTCTTCTGCACCAGGTGCACATGGAGCCAGGCGATCCCTACGACTTCCTGGGAAAGCAGTGAGGGGTAGGGCAGATCGCCTGCTCTGGAGTCAGCTGATGCTCTGAATCTTAGCCCTGTCACTCAGTCCTTGCACGAGCTGTGTGACCTGGGGTCAGTTATTCAACTTCTCTGAAGCTCAATTTCCACTGCTGTGAAATGAGGATAAGAGGTCCCTCTCAAAGGGTCATTAAGAGGTTTAGATTGGTTAATGCATGGACAGCTTCTGGAGAAGGCATTTTCTCAGGACCGGAAGGAAGTACTGGTGAGTAGGATGCTTTGAAGGCCAGTGAGGGAGGATAACTGGTCTCGGAAGAAGTACAGGCTGGGAGAGGCTGGGGGTGGGGCGTGGGGCTCTGGGTGACCCTTTCCAAGGGAGGAGAAAATGAAGTAACTGTTAGTAGCAAGACAGAAAACAGGACGCCTGAATGCCAAGCTTCGTCAGGAATGTTGCCTTGGGGGAAAAAATGAAGTCTCGGAACACTCTTGTCTCCCTGCCTACAGCTTTTCATTTCTTAACTCTATTTTTAATGAAGATGGGAAGGTTTACAATTTTGACAGTTACATTTATTTCTACCATTTTCATCTAAAACAATACAATGAACAGCAATTATTCCACCTGGGTTTCAACTGCAGCAGGATAAATGTCGGTATTAATTAAACATGTTCTGTGTACTCTGTGTTGTCTCTTCTGTTCTCTGTCTGTCTGTCTGTCTGTATCTTTCTTTACCACCAACCACCAAACCATCCCTCTCTCCTTCTTCCTTCTCGTCCCCATCCTCCATCTTCACAGTGGGTCACAGAAAAATATCGAATAGGGACCCAGTTGAACTGAAGGGGCTGAACCATGTGCGTGAAGCAGCCCAGAAGAGCAAATCTTCCTCCGAAGGGCGCACAGAGCATCCCAGTGAAGGAAAGGGGATGCCTTGCATTCCTGGGCTCACCGTCCAATGCCTTCAGGCCACAGGGGGACACCCCAGCTGCTCCTCCAGGCAGGGAAGCTGACCTGTCCCTATCAGTGCCAAGCAGAGGCTAGAGGACCATGCACCTGAGCAAGAGGAATGAGATGAGTCCCAAGCTCCTGAGGGTTCCTCCTCAGGTGTCACTCACCCAGCATGATGTCTCTATGGACATCGAGAAAGCAACAGGAGCTTTCTTTGCATAATCATGGTCAAATATTTATATTTGTTTAGGATTTGCTTCTATAGGATTTTTTTTGTAATTTTTTTTGTAATTCAAATCAAAAGATTTCCAAAATAAATCTGAATCTCTTTTACAAGTAAACACAGTAAAAAAACAAACAAACAAACAAAAAAAACAAAGAAGAAAGTAGAACTGAAATTGCTGAAGAGGAGCAGAGGCATTAGATGTTCCCAGACATCTGAAATGAGATCATTGGAACACCTAGGCATGGCTCTGAGCTAAAGCAAAAAGGAAAATCTGGGGTGACATAGTTCATTTCATCTAACAAAATAAAGTGGGCACATCTTTTTTTTTTTTTTTTTTTTTTGCTGAGCCACTGCTTCCTGGAACAAACTCAAGGAGGAATTTATTACCTGGGTTCTTGTATAAGTGTATGTTGGATGACCAGTTGAACAAAGCCTTCAAATAGAATCGCGCACAAAGACAAAAAATGTGACATGGACCCTTTCTGAAAAGATAGCAGAGTTAAGATGACAGAGGCACACCCAATATTTGGCCACTACATTTTAGATTGGACTTAACAACATCCCTTAAAAAATAATCACTTTTAGGGACTTCCCTGGTGGCGCAGTGGTTAAGAATCCGCCTGCCAATGCAGGGTACATGGGTTCAATCCCTGGTCCGGAAGGATCCCACATGCTGTGGAGCAACTAAGCCCGTGCGCCACAACTACTGAGCCTGTGCTCTACAGCCCGCGAGCCACAACTACTGAGCCCACATGCCACAACTACTGAAGCCCACGAGCTCTAGGGCCCATGCTCCGCAACAAGAGAAGGCACCATAAGGAGAAGCCCGCACTTGCAACGAAGAGTAGCCCCCACTCGCTGCAACTAGAGAAAGCCCGTGTGCAGCAATGAAGACCCAGTACAGACAAAAATAAATAAAAAGTTTTAAAAATCACTTTTAAAGTAAATTTTTCTTATATCAAAAGTGATATATGCTTATTGTAGGAAATTTGTCAATTACAGATTAAAAAAAGAGAAATTTATAACCCCTCCACTCAGTTAACCACTATTAACATTTTAGTGTCGTCTGTCCATCTATGCAAAGGAATGCATGTCTACTTTACAAAAATAAGAAATTACTATATATAATATTTCGTTAAACATTTTTTCATTTAATCATATACCATGAACATTTCCCATTTAATAAATCTCTCCACAATATCACCTTGAATGCTTGCAATACTGTGTTGGTATTAATACTATAGAATACATTAGGAAGATGGCATTACAATACATTTAACCAGGCCCCTCCATGCTAATTATTCAAGTTTCTAACATCTCACCTTTATAAACAATTCTGTCGTGAACATCTGGGGCTAACTGTTCTCAAGGGGTCCTCTGTGACTAGATGTGTTTCAGGGATGGTGGGTCTAGTTCATTCAAGGCCAGGGTGCTCTAGAGGTCAATGAATTATTTGCCCAATGACTTGTGGGCACAATCTGTACGTTTTGCACTTTTCTAGACAGGAAGAGGAAACAGTGAAGGGAACCCACAGTCTTGATTTAGAGAGTATCTTCTGGGCTGCTTCATGAAGGGAGTAGAATTCTGTTCGATCCCTACGACCTGCAGCCTCTGGGTAGGATAGAGGCAGAGAAGACAGAGGGTGGGATCACTGCAGAGGCAGACAGGGTGGAGTTCACGCTGGCCATGGATTAGAGCCCTAATGTTCCCTGATGGGGAGGATTCTAATTTCTCCAGATGTTCTCCTCTACCTGAGAGTTTGCACATGGCAGGAGCATGGTGGCCCTGGGTAGAGGTGGAATGCATGTGGATACTCTTGCTTGTATGTAGTAAGTGAGTTTGTTACTCTGCAAAAGGTGCGTGGTATTTGGAAGTAGTTCTGCCTCTCCACGGTTCTTCAGAAGACTCAAAGGTGTTTTGTGATCTAAGCACCAACATTGAAATCTCCTCCAAAGAGCCATACGAATACCCAACTCCCCATTCCATCAGGTTAGCCCTAAGCATGAGAATCCCTAGTGGACCTCAGACAGATGAGAATTTATGTGTTTGAACACTGATAAGGAAGATTTTTTCTGGGTAATGGGGTATAATAGCACAGCTACAGAATGTCCCCAAGCATGTCTGTGTGTTCATACATGTCCAAAACCTTCACGCTAAGTATACACGGGTAGACTTAAGTATTTAATCATTACAAGTCTGAATTTATTGTAATCGTATTCCCAGCACTGTTCTTTTTCCCTAAGTGTTTTTTATTTTCTAGATTGTACTTCAACCCCAAAGGACATACTTTTGAGAAAATACTCCATTAAAGACATTGTTGGAGCAACTTTTATTATCCATTAGCGTGTTTTAAAGTGGGCTTGAATAGAAATGCTTTTTGCTAAAGTAAAAATACGTCTGTTCTATGATCTAATTGTACAATTGGTTAGAATTTTTATCTATCAGTTCAAAGGGAAACTCAGTTTCAGTGAATTTGTTTTTTAATAAAACTGTGTTATCTATGATAAGTATATTTCACTTTGTTCACATGGATTTGATTGGGAAAACATATTGAGCAGAAGTACTGGTAGAGCTTAATTTCATTGCTTTGAGAAAATGTATTGAATGCTGGTTTGAATTAAATTCTGTTTGTTTTAATAAAAGTGTATTGGCCTGAGTGTACATATATTTGTTTTAGTGGCAGTGCATTGGATCCAATAAAACTATATTGGCTTCCCTGCTTATGTCTCCTTTTCAGTGAAAATGGATTGAATGGGAAAACGAAATAGGCATGAAGCAGCCATACTCTCTGCTTGGCGAGAGTATCCAAATAACTGGGAGGGAGCGGGTTTCCATAGACTTTATATCAAAATACGCTTTTAAATTTAAATACCTTTTACCGTCAAGGACTCAGATGCGAGACTGAATTGCCACCATAAAAAGTGCAATTTTCTGAAGCAGCCCTTTCCATGGACAGGTTATGGGGCTGTCCAGAACACCAGAGGAAGAAAGTTTATGAAAGCCAAGAACAGGTTTGTCCACATCCCTTAAGCTTTATATGGGTCTCATTGGTTCCAGTAAGAGACTGTCTACCAGGCATTCCTAAGTCCCTTAAACGAGCAGAAAAGAGATCATGAATGCTCCCTACGGATGGTGCTGGCCCATCAGCGCTGAAACGGGTCTGCCTTTGAACTGATTAAAAGGGGGAAGAATTGGAATAAATGTTACCCTGAGACACACATCCGAATTGCCAGCCTTCTCATGGACCCTCAGAGAGGCATCAACTCTCCAGAGGGAGTTGACACTGGTCCTACCATCAGAGAACGGCAGCCTGTGCAAAGCGCCATGACTGCATTGTGTAGCTGTACATGGCTCCCAGATGCCCAGGCCCACAAAAACTCTTTTGCATAGGTGCCCTGACCCAAAGACTCAAGTTAAAATAATGAGGATTAATAATAATAGCAGCTGTTATTCTTTCTTTTTTTTTTTTAGATGTTGGAGGTAGGAGTTTATTTATTTATTTGCTGTGTTGGGCCTTCGTTTCTGTGCGAGGGCTTTCTCTAGCTGCGGCGAGCGGGGGCCACTCTTCATCGCGGTACGCGGGCCTCTCCCTATCGCGGCCTCTCTTGTTGTGGAGCACAGGCTCCAGACGCGCAGGCTCAGTAGTTGTGGCTCATGGGCCTAGTTGCTCTGCGGCATGTGGGATCCTCCCAGACCAGGGCTCGAACCCGTGTCCCCTGCATTAGCAGGCAGATTCTCAACCACTGCGCCACCAGGGAAGCCCTCAGCTGCTATTCTTATGTGACTGTCTCTCTGTTAAGAAAGTGTGTGCTTTGAATTGTTTTTTCCCCCAGAAGATGAACTTGATCTGACTCTTCTACCCAGTTTCATTTAGCCTTGATGAGAAATAAATGCAAATACTACTTTCATTAACACCTTTTCTCCAACTAAAGTGTTAACAAGCTGTAGACTTCAACCTTCCCATGAATAAGTGCTAATTCACAACAAGTACCATTACCAAGGAACTCTAAGCCTTTGGTGTATAGTTGCTCATTTTTTGAATGCCTAAATTCTTACAAGATCCTACAAGGTTAAAAGAGCAAAACTGATTCATGGATTTTTTTTTTCCCCTGAAATATTCCCAATTATATACTGGAAGTCAAGAATAAAATGGATTTTGTGATTTTTAAAATTTGCTGCGCTGTCCTTGGAGATAGCAAATGGTTCACTTGGTCGGAATGTAGTATTGATCTACCACATTTTAGAAGCTGTGGGGTTGAGTGTACCAGTTTCAGAAAGGAAATAGCAATGTGCAACTTAATTCACTGTCCTAATAATGGAGTTTTCAAATGATAATGCTAGGATATTTCTAGTATCAAACAACATGCATGCAGAAACATAGTACTTTGGGAAGGCTCACTGCTGGATTTTGAGGATGGCTGTGAAGTGAGACCAAATATATCTGGGAACCAGAAAATCTCATATGTAGATTTGCAGGGTCTCCCTGATCATGGGCTTAAAAAAAAGCACATCTACGGGGGTGGGGGCAATTAGAAACAGACATTTTCTCATTGGAGAGACCAATGAGAAAAAGGCAGCCCCCATCCTTCCACAAGACCAGTGAGAAAAAAGGTGCCCTCTGAAATTATCTGGGAGATGATTCCAGGAAACCCCAGAAGGTGAGTGGGAAAGTGAGGCAAAGAAAGGAGGCAGCTAGCAAAGGGTTTGCTATTAAGCAAGTGGCCGCTGAGGTCAACTGCAGATTGATCCACTGTAGCAATCTGGGTGTCAGTAGAGAACCTGTGTCTTAGGGTTGTCCTACTCAAGGGGCAAGGGAGTTGAGGTATTTATATACCATCATCGATTTATACACCAACTCCCATTCTCACTGGTCGAGAGCTGCTCCTAGGGAGTATTAATTCTCTGGTGCATCCAGCCTGCCAGGTGAGCAGAGAGTGGGCTCTGACCACCAGAAAAAGCTTTAGGGCAAGAAACGCAGTGGGAAGCAGTCAGGTTGAAGGTAAGGGCAAGGCGCTGACAAGATCTGCTCTCCCCATGAAGCTCATTTTACAGATGAGTAAACTGAGATACAGAGATTAAGTAGTTTTCCCCGTGACAGAGCTACTAAGCAGCACAGGGCGGAATGCAACCCAGCCCATTTCACTAGAAAGTCAGTGACTTAACCACTGAGCCACACTGTCTTGGCCATGCTGTCCAGCTTAAGAAGCTGGCATGTCTCCTAAGGCTTAACAACCATGTCTTGAGGAGGTTTACACTGCATCAGGGCTGAGGCTGAGTGTGGCAGGGTGGAGAAGGGCTCTGGAAGTGCTCTATTGTCTGAGCTTCTGCCTCTAGCAGTGGCCGGATAGTGATCTATCGAAGGCTGAACTGAACCTTAGTATATAGGTATCTGTTTACTAGGTGCCAAACTCAACTTGTCCTGTGGTTATATCTTCGCGAATAACCGTATGGCCAGGGCTCCTGGGTCATTTGCAGTGAGCCACGGGGGGCCCCTAGCTAGCTCCAGATTCCACCTGCCCCTGGGTCGTCCCCCTTTCAAGTTCCTCCTTTTTGCAGTCGGCTTTTCCGTTTCAGCTGCACTTGCTGGCTGCTAGCTGCTTTGTAAAGTAAGTTATGATGACTTTGTGCTAGAAAATAAAACAGCAATCCTCACAGCTGTTTTGATTCCATTTAATGAAACGGTGGTGACATCTGAATGTCACAGTTGCAGAGAGGTGGATGGGTCTGGCTGCTGAGAGTGGAAAGATCAGTATTACTCCCCAGGCTAACAGCTCCTGTGACAATTCTGCCGTTATCACTGTTCTGTGTCAGCTCGTGGTTGCTGCTACGTCCCTCTTACTAGGGAGAGACTTCAGGTGTAGCAATAGACCTCTAGCTGTTTTTCGTTACCTATAAATACAAATGGACAGCCAGGGTAGAGAGGATGCACGCAGTATTGGGAAGATGAGTAAGATCTGTCAGTAGAAAGGAACACTCAGCTAACAGTTCCTGCCATTCAAGAATCCAAAAAGCATGCTGTCTCAGGATGGCCAGTAGAATAGGTGTCATCCCATCAGAAAGTGCCAGAAAAATCTTTGGTTTCTCCTTCCCCGTCACAAATAAAGTGGAGAGAGCGGTGTTGGGAAGGTATCAGACAGCAAACATGGAGGCAAGTCAAGAAGCCAGTCTCCTCAGTCAATTATGCTAGAGTATCATCAAATCAATGAATTCACAGTGTGAGCACTTGCGGCAGATGGACAACACTTGTCGGCTCTCAGGAGCCACGAGAGTCAGATTTATTTTCAAAGCTTGTTTGTCTCATTTCTCCTGCCTGGTGCTGGAAGGCAGAGCATGCATCTGTGATTTTTCAAATGCAAGAGATATCCAATGATATTCTAGCTTGTGAGATTGGGCTCTGTGAGCTAAAATCTCCAGGACTTTTGGCTTTTTTCTCCTCAGAAGGAGGACAAAAGGGTGCAGGTTTTAGCAAGGGGTATCTCTCCATGCCTGTGGGTCTCAGCAATAGCAGCCCGAGGTTGTTTTGTTCCATGAACTGGCCTCTCGGACTTGGCCGTGATGTTGGGGGTTTGCTCCGCTGTGACCTCAGGGATGGGCTGTCAGGCCTCTTCTGCCAGAGGTGTAGCCCGAGTCAGGATGACGTGCCCTCCAGTACACGGGGGTGTTTCCAGTGGTCACTGGGCAGTGCTGTTACCCCTTCCAACCACCAACGGTTCTGGGATTCTTAGCTGGCAGAGAACTTGAGATGAGCTCTCATCCCAGCTGGTCGAGGAGGAAAGGGGTATCTGTTGAGGAGGAATTGGTAATTTCACAGCATCTGACATCAGCTCCATGGAGAGGTTCCTTTATGTGGGAGGAATCATCTTTCCCATTTTGTGTACTGGAACAAGTGGCAGTCCATTCTTGTTCTTGAAGTCAGACGAGGACTCTGTGAACTTTCAGGATCTGAATTCGCAGCCCCCAACCTAGTGCGTGACCAAGGAGCCTCCTTAGACAAATTCTAATTATTTTAGGGCAGAGCAAGTCATAGTCTCCAGGGTTGGTGGAAGCAGGTCAGAATCTCAGGCTCTGTGCCTCAGTGTGTTCATTCATTCATTCATGCATCCATCCATTCAGTTAGTTGGTCAGCAAACCTTAATGAAGCCAGAAGTGAGGTTCTCAACCCTAGCCCTCCACTGATGAATTAAATCAGACTTTCTGGGTGATCCTATCATGCATCGTTGAATCACTGTGGCAGGCTCTGAGGAGACCGTCACGTGGAGAAGGGTGATGAAATGGGACAAGGGCCATGAAAGAAATAAACCCAGGCTTCAATGGGGGCAGAGAGAAGCAGCCCCAAATACAGGTAGGGCGAGGAGATGAAGTCCACAGGGACTTTCTGGAGGAGGTGACACGGAGCTGCTTTCAAAGAAGAAGCAGGAATTGTGCGTCATCCAGTCAAAGAATGGAGCAGGCAGATCACGCAAAGTCCTGGAGACTCTCCTAGCAGCTTGCTGTGGTTGATGTCTAAGATGCAAGTGAGAGGGAGAGGGTGGGCAGACAGGAGGAGTGGTGAACAGGGCCCCACGGTGAGTGCACCACGCTGGGGTGGTCGGCCCACATTTTACAGGAAAACCCAATGAAGGGACTGAGCTGATCAGATTTCAGTTTCAGAAAAGGTCTTCTGGCAGCTGAATGAAAAAATAAATAGGAAGGGTGTTATAAATAGAGAATGAACAAACCAAAATCATTAAAATTTGCCACCTTTTCTGATTAGGGTTTATATATGAATCTTGAAGAAAAAGATACAAGGTGAAGCTTTCTTGAAAAAAAAATTACTGTAAAACTCCCACTGGATTGTTTTAGGGAAGTACTCTTTAAAAATTGAAAAACTGAATTTGAAATTGAAAAAGTAAAGGTTTGCTCCAAATATATATCTTTGGATATATATATTTTATTGCTCGAGTCTCTAAACAAATCAGTTCTGATGGGCTTTTTTTGGGTGATGATATTTGATGAGCTCTGCTGTGCCCCACCTTCCAGCTGAAAGGATAGTACTTTGGAGGGATAAGAACCCAGCTTCTGGAGTCAGAGAAATTTGGATTTAAATTCTAGCTGTGGCCCCAGTTAGCTGAGTGACCTTGAGAAATTTACTTAACCTCTCTGTGCCCCAGATTATGCATCTGTAAAGTAGGATGAAAATAGCATCTCCTTCCCAGGGTTACATGATGGTGTACATGTAAATAACACGTGCATACATGTAAAGAGCCTGGCGCTCAAAAATGACAGAAGGAACCAAAGGGCAAATAACTAAAAACAAATGGCTCAGAAAGGAAAAGTGATGATCTACTAGGTGACCCCTAGTTCTATTTTATTCCACTCTGGTGTGATCTAGCAACTTTTATTTTTTAACAAAAAGGGAAAGAAACTCATCGTCATTGTGTGGGTCAGTCTTTCCAGCCAGTCATTATAACCTCTGTGCAGGAGCACTGCATTAACCTGATAATTTCTGCTCGGAGCTCCTGAGCCAAAACCCAGGCGCAAAATGACCGTGTCTGTTCCTGCAACTCTCATGCTCTGGTGCAGGCAGAGGAGAATTTAGCTCCTTCACTTAAGATATCTACGGTAACCCATCAGCTGCTGAGCTGAAGGATGTGTCTGCGCTCCCCTTTCCCCTTTAATGTGCCATTAAATCAAATACTCTATTAGCAGAATTAGTTCATTCAGTGTCTGCACTGAAATGTCCTGCGAATTGCGTGATGTCTCTCGCAAATGGCCCTGCACTCTGGGGTCTACTTCAGCAGTTTATATCCCGAGGAGGAGGGCCACGCTGCCCAAGGATCTGCCTGCCTTCCTCTAAGTAAAATATTATGGCTTCCACAAAGGATAATTATTTCGATCATTTTGCCATGTGCAAACCTGGTGAATTCAAACACTGTCGATCTGGCTCTGGCCCAAGGCCTGCTGTCCTCACACCTGCAGCCCAGGATCTGCCTTGGCCACGGACTTGCCACTCTCTCGGCCTCTCTGCTCTGCGTGGGTCCACTCCAGGTGCTGGTGCCAAAACGTATGCTTTTGCTGAGAGTTAAAACATGGAGAAATTTTCTTCCTCAAAGAACTTGGGCTGGAACGCAGAACATCTTCACTTTTGTATTCTCCAGCAAGAGCTGTGGGTTGAAACTTAGCACCCTTATTTCCATTCCCTCTTATTTACACTTGTCACCCAATAAATGTGAAAGCAGGCAATGACAGCTGCTGTGCCTCCGTCATCACACGCTCGTGCTCTGAAGATGAGCGGGGTCTCAAGCACACGATGCCACTGACATTCACCTTGAGTATGTTGAGCGTTGGTGTGACTCTTCACGTGCCACGGCTCTAGACAGCTGCTGTGGCCACTGTGGCTGCTTTTCCTTTATGCTGAGCTGATGCACTTAGCTAATGTGCATTTAATCTGTTATCTTTTCCTAAAGTAGAAAGTCAGTGTGTTAGGGAAGCATTTGCTCCTGTAACAGACAAGCCTTAGACTGGTGTGTTGGCAAATGTTTAACCTTTTCCGGGGCGGGGGAAAGCCTGGTTTGTAGTATTTGCCAATTTCTACAGTGTAAGTACTGCTACTGTGGCTGATTTCAAGACACAATGTGACATCATTAAATGCAGAGTTGGGAAGAGATATTTGTAACCCTCCCATTACACAGTATTTCCACAAAAATAACCTCAAGAAAAGTACATAATAAATATGGTAAAATTATTAGGTTGGGATGAGTTTTGAATATTATTACCTTTAAAAAATATAATGTGTTTGTTAGTTTATGAGACTTAACTCTTAATCATGGCTGTATTTAACAACTGACTTGCAAAATTCTTCCAAATTTAATCATTGGTTTTCACAAGTCAGAATAAGCCAGCTCCAGCACATCACTGAGTTTAAGAGTATAAAATGACATTTCTTATTTACAACCCAGTCCAATGTGGATGTCTGTAGTGGCTCTCCACACGGTGAGTCAGGAACCTGGGGTCTTCCATATTGACTCTCTATTACCCCCCTGGGGACCTCAGAGCCCTCTCACTTCCAACCAGGCGTTGGGGAAAGAGCACACAGGATCTCACATGGGTGGTTTTCATGGGCCAGACTTGGAAATTGTATCTATCACTTTCATCCATGTTCCGTTGGCTGGAATTGTCACATGGTCACACCTAACTTCAAGAGAGACTGGGAAATATAATTGAGCTGTGTGCCCAAGAGGAAAGGAAACGGGGTTGGTGGGCAGGTAGCCAGTTTCTGCCACAGCACGAAGAGTGACTCCTGCCCTGGCTGCCGTCAGGAAGCAGGTAGACTAAGGGAAAAGAGCAACTGGCCCTGTTTTCCTTTCCTTATAAAGCATTCAAGAGTTTAACAGGCATAGACAGTGAAATGGATTGTTATGAAATTGGCAATTAATAAATAGAATTATGCCCGTGTAAGAACCAGGTTGTATGTTATTCAACCGTCACTGTGACTCAACAGGGATGCCAGCTGGGCCAGGATGCTGTGGCAGGTGTGGGAGCTGGTTTTTCTAAGCACAATGGTCCATCTGTCCATTGGTCTGTCCATCCATCCATCCATCCACCCATCCAATAAGCCTTTATTCAGGCCCTGTGTTAGCTCTGGATATACAGAGGTGCTTAGGGGTGTGCTTATAGCCCAGTGAGGAAGGGAGAATCACACAAGCCCAGGTTAAGATATGTGTGTAGCTGAGGAGAAAGAAGCTAAAAATCTGGTAAGTGAAAACCCTCCTGAGGAGGCGACATCTGATGTGGATCTAGAGAGAAGCATGGGTAGAGTTTTCTAGGCATAGGAGGGGGAAGTGCATTCTAGACAAGGGGAACAGTTGGTACAAAGACCCAGAGGAGTGGGAGAGCAGGGCTTGTTCCAGAAATGGCAAGAAACTCAGGGTGGCAAGAGATGGGGCTGAAAAGATGAGTTTGCAATAAATTGTGAAGACCTTTATACGGAGTACGCAGGAGTTTGGAATTTGCCTGTAGGACTATGCTTCTCAAAATGGGGCCATGTACCTCTAGGGGTACCCAGTGGTATGTCAGGACGTATGCAAATGTGGATGAAAATTTTCTTTGTTTGCTCTGTTGATGGTAAGCAATTAAAAATGATTTTTTGAGAAGTCCTGGCAAAAGTATCTCTCCATCTCAGTGGGCCAGTGCCTAGTCCTGGACCAATCCTGTGGTCAGTGGAATGCAATGCTCTGATTGGCTGGGGCTGAGTCACATGGTGTGCCCTTGAGCCTGGGGTGAGTGGTGCTACCCGAAGCTCAAGGGCTGAGAGAAGAGAAGCAGTGACGCCACAGAGGAAAATTCAGACGGGGACAGAAGAGGAGGGAGTGGCTGCCAGGAAGCCCACCAGCAGCTGACCTATACAGGTGGAAAACAGTAACTGGACGACTGTCCCTAGAACTGTCATTTGTAATAGAGAGTGAAACAGGTTTGATAGAGGGAAAAATCATTTTCTTTCAGTTTTCAGTTCGTGAAATAATGGGAGAACCAAAAGAATCAAGAGCTGCTTTTCTGAGATAGAACCAGGTGGGAAGCTGGGGAACACACCCCTTTATCTCCAGCCTTTGAAATCTAAACCAAGGCCCCATCCTGCTTCCTCTCAGGCTCCTGGCCTGGGAGGCTCCTCAGCAAAGCCAGTGGTGTCATTGTGGTCACCGCAATTATGCCAAATCATGAACCCACAAGGCCAGAGCCAGGAAGGCCCTGCCCCAAAGCAGATAAGCCAGGCTGGTAAGCGAACACCCCACACCTCACATCCTGCTTAGCAAATGGCTGCACGGAACCACAGAGCCTGAGGCAGACCCTGCAGGGCTGCTCGTGGGAAAGGACCCACAGCCAAGCAAAGGTCACTGTCTACAGGCCCTGAGCCCCACCAGAGATGTGCTATTTATGAAGCCTCTGCATGGGGGGTGTGGTAGGAGAAGTAAGACCCTGAAATCAGACAGGCCGAGTTGGTGTTGCACTCTTATCCCCTGTGGGTCCAAAGAGAGGGGACTTTACCCCTGAAACTCGTTCCCTCACACGTACGCGGGATGACACTGGCTGCCCTTCAGGGTGGCAGAGTTTCAACGAGATAGCCCAAGTAAGCACCTGGCACGGGGGTGACCCAGAACAGGTGCTCAGGAAATGCCAGTCTGCTCCATGATAAAGTGGGCGCTTAGGAGGAATCACTGTGGATGCCTAGAGCTTTCTCGAACACGATGTCATTTCATTTTCAGCACCGTGGGAGGCGAGTCTCATTGTTATTCTCACTTTACAGGTAAGGAACAGCGGCTCACAGAGGTCAAGCCATTATCCAGGGTGACACAGCTGGAAAGCGGAGAGCTGGACTTGACCCCAGGCAGCTGGGGTCTAAGGAGGCCAAGAGAGAAGGGCTTCCCCATGACGGTGGACGCAGCTGGAGATGATGCCTGGAAAGGGGCCTGGGTCTCCTGCCCTGCCCAGCGTTCAATGCCATCGGCCGCTGCTTCTCAGCGAGTAGAACTGACCGCAAATCAGGCTGGCAGCTTGGAGCCGTCCCAGCTGAGTGGAGCACAGGAGGTAAAGCGAGGGTATGAACGGTGCAGGGCACCCATAAAAAATTTACGGCCACCATCTAATTTTAGAGCCTTCATTTTTCAATAGAAAAACACTACTGTTTGTGCCACCAAACTGTGAAACAAACAGAATAATTGCCCTCAGAAAGGGTCCTCCTTAAGTATGATGCTGTAAAAATGGCCAGTGGGGAAAACCTCCTTAGGGTTAAAGTACCTCATGACCTACCTTGCCTCTCATTTTAGATCAGAAACCCTACTGGAAATTTTGCAGGCTGGGCTAGGAGAATTCTGGAGAATTGTAGTGAAGGCATTGACTACAAGGTTTCTTGTATATTTGCGGCTGGGTGGGGAGCCTTGGAGACGCCACCGGAAATACCAGATTTGACATAACGCCGGTATTCAGCAGCCCTCACACGAGAGGAAACCAAGGTGGCAGCAAAGGACGGCAAACCCGCCGTCAAGAACCAGATTGGCAGTTTCTTGCCATTGTAATGATAGATTGTTACACAGGCTGAACTAACCATTGTAATAATAATAACAGTTAACATTTATGCAGCATGTACTATGCTCCAGTAACATATTTTGATAAGGTCACAATGTCTCTTTATCATGACATTGTCAGTAGTGTATCTATAATAGCAGCAATACTCGCTAACATGTATTGACTCATTACTGTGGTTACTTTAACCCCACGATCATATTAATCTTCAAAACTTCAAAACAATGCTTTGATGCTTTTATTATTCCCATTGTACAGATAATAAAACTGGCTGACATAGTTAGTAAATGGCTGAGCTGGATTGTAAGCTAAGATGTGTCTGAATCCCAAGCTGGAGGTCCTACCCACAGCAGATGCTGCCTCCCAGAGAAACCCCAGAGCGATGCCCAGTCTTTTTATTTTTTGGAAGCACTTACCATTCTAAAAGCATGTCTTCCTGCGTGTGTGTGTGTGTGTGTGTGTGTGTGTGTGTGTGTGTGTGAGAGAGAGAGAGAGAGAGAGAGAGAGAGAGAGAGAGAGGGAGAGTTGTACATGCATGTGTGTTTTGTTTTCTTTTTTTTAAAAATTTATCAGATTCCAAGCCCATAACTGCTTATTTGCGTGGTATGTTGGTATCAAAGGTAGGTCTAATGTCTTCTCCATACCCTTAGTTTCATTCCCACTCTAGGAAGTAGCTTAACTTGTCAGATGTTGCTGTGGTGTCCTGGGACCTCAGCTTCTCTCTCCCCTTCATCTGGGAACCCACCTAAAGCTGGAGCTACAGTGTGAAGCTTCAATGGCCTTGAGAAGTTCAGTGGGGAGAGGTGGGATTCTGGGACTAGTAAAGCTGGTTTTAGCTTTAAGCAAAGGAAATGGAAGGAGGGATGGAAAAGACAGGGGACCCAGGTTGAGATAAGAGGACTGCTCAGAGACAGCAAGACCAGGAAGGCACCACGGCTGCTGTGCACAAGGACGAACGGGCTGCTCTCTCCTTTGGACCTGGCAAGATACAGGCTTTGCTCTAGCCTACAATGACCATATGGCTGATCAGTCAAAATCAGATACTGAGTGAAGGTGGGAGGGTGCTATTAATAATAGGTAGAACAGAAGAGATCAACCAGACTGTCTTGGGCGTACAGGATGCCTGTCTCTCTGCTGTGCTCCCTTCCTTGCAAACTGATGTGAGAAGAACAATGAATTACAAGTGAGTTTCAATTGGAAACTCTGTCATGCCTCGGCATATCAGGGGAGCCCTGTTACTAAAGGTGTGAAGTTGTGGGGTGCAGCCAGGAGAAACCCGGCAATAGACAGTGGGCACTTAACTGTTGGTTGCCTTTTTTCAAAAAATCTTTTAAGGTTAGATGCCTTATCTCAATCCTGGATCATTTCTTCTACATTTACCAAGTTTTGCAGATTTGCTTCCTGGAATCTATAAAGCTTTTGTGAAATTCTTCCTTTAGTGAAGTGAGGGATAATTAGCTGCCCTGCTATATACAGCTGCGGCCTGCCATCCTGGTGAGGTGCCCTGCCCATGTATATCTGTGGACACACACAGACATACATAGATACTATTTAGTTACACTGGAATTATTTCCTTGCCTGCATAACACTAATTGTAAAAATGTGTTTATAGTATTGGATAACTAGGACTTCCTTATTTCTGCCTAAAAACCTGAAGTTTCTGTTTCTATATATTTTTTAAAATTCATTTTTAAATTTGAAAATTAATACATGAATACAATATCATTATAAAAGATTCAAACGATATAGTACGGACATAGGGGAAAATGTGAAAAATTCCCTTTTACATGACCCAAACTCCAAAAGGCTCTCATTCTCACCCACCCCACCCAATCCCCCTGCAAGACAATGGTTTGGTGTTTATCAGTGCCCTCCTTTTGTAATTATCAACTCCTATATGTAATTATCAACTTAATGTGCAAAGAAAATCTAAGAAAAATCTTTTTTGAAAGTGCCTCCTTTCATACAAGTTTTATATTCTAGGAAGAGAAAACTCTGCTTAGTGTCACCCGGGTTCACTGCAAAATTGCTTCTCTGAACCCTGGACAACTTTTACCCCCAAGCAGTGATTGAACCTGGTCTTTGAATTGCTAATGTCGTCTCTGGGGTCGGCTGGGGAATAAAGGAAAGAGCCTGGGCTTTGGCATCTGACCTGGGTTTGAATCCCAATGTGATCACCATTCAGCTGTGACCTTGGGAAGATTGCGTAGTGTTCATCCCTTCCCAGGGGTCAAGGACCAGGACTCTGGAGGCCCGCTGCCTGGGCTCAAATCCCCGCTTCCCCACTTACTCAGTGAGTAGCTTTCAAAAAGCCATTTGACCTCTCAGTGCCTTAGTTTCCCCATCTGTGAAATGGGGAAAAGGATAGTATCCACCTCTCAGGGTTGCTGTGAGAACTAAGGAAGTTAATTTAGTACCTGGCATACACACAGTGAGTATTCAATAAACACCAGCTGCTTTTTATTACACTCCCATACATACAGAATTCAGTTATGTGAACCTACACAGAGGTAATAAATATCCTGCCTTGTGGAACACAGATGAGTACAATCAAATTATTACAAAGCTAAAAGGAGAGCACAACCTTAAAAATTCCGGCAGAAATTTTCATCACCAGGGCCTGCACAAAATTCTCTTTGGACTCAAAACACAGAACCCTCAATCCCACATTCTGTCTCACCCTCCAGCCCTTCAACTTGTTCTTTAAACTTCAGAGTCACCCTCACACCTCGCTCTTTCCTTCTAGTCTCACTGCCGACCCCCACCTCCTTCCCAGGCCAAGGCCACCTGACCCCACACCCCTGCTACGTACTACCTTTCCGTGTGTTCTACGCCCAGCAGTCGGGTCAGGTCTCAAATTGATGCTTGGAACATGTAACACCCATGAAGGAAACTTTACCTTAACCAGTTCCCTTGTTGATTACAGTGACATTCAAAATTCTTTGTCAAGGTTATCTCCAAGCCTTTCCTCAAGCTGGTCTTCTCTCCCTGCTGTCTAAACATGTCTTCCATAATCAATAAGCCAACACATTCAAGTTTCCAATGGGATATGCGTGAGATGCTGGAGGGAGGGCTGGATTTGAACACCTTTAAAATCCTTTCCAGTTCTGTAGACCTTGTTTTTTTAAGGAGGTCTACAGATCTATAAATAATAATGGCTTAGCACTCACTATGTACTAAACATTGTTAATTGCCTTCATTTTACATTTGTTAACTCATTTAATTCTCCTAAATTTAATGAAGGAGGTAATAGATTGTCCTGTTTTACATATGAGAAAGCTGAATCTTGGAGAAGATAAATTGAGGGTCCAAGTTTGCCCAGCTAAGATGGGGAGGACTCGAACACAGACCCACTCTCAGGGTCGGGGGCCATGTCTGTCACAGAGCTGCCTCTCTCCAGCTTTTGTTAGCATGGGTTAAATATTTCCAAGTGTATTCTTCACCCCCACCCTCAGCCCTACATTTTCTTTCTAGTACATAAACAGATGAATAATAAAACATGAGTGATCCCTCCCCAGGGTTGCACACCATCATCACCAGAGGACAGACACCTGGCTCCCGTGGACCCTGGAATCAGAATCGCTGCAAATAGATATTTTGGAAGGGACACTCCAGGAATCCTGCTAGACCTGGTTAGGACTCTGCCCAGGGACCAAGCCAGCTGAATCGATGGTTTCCTTTCTGGTCTGTATTACCTGGTTTTGTTGAATCCTTTTATTAATTCTTTTGTTTTGCTACAATCCTGAAAGTAGACCGACCAACTGCTTGCTTGCAGGAAATTTAAATATTTTGACAGTACAGAAGAGGGGTGCATCTGGAGATTTCTGGACCCAGTTGTAACCAGACTTGCCCTTCCTGAGCAAATTGATTGCTTCCGGTTTCATCACTTCTGTACAGCGACTGACTTCCGGAGCTTAACTCCCCGACAGCCAGGAGGAAGGAGGCAAAAGGAAACCTTTTAATTTATAGTAAGCAGAGATCAGTTTTGTTTTTTGTGGTTTTGGGGGGCTCATTTAAAATACCAGGCCCAGTTGAAACAATAAAATCTTGTTTAGTTTTCCCTTATAAAAAACTTCTCGGGTATTTATCAAAATCCTAGAAAAATACATATTTGTTAACATACTGCAATTCCCACAAGAGGTTAAGTATTTATAAAATTTGCTTTGGGCATTGATGCTACAAGAATATTAAAAAGTATTGACTTCACCACTTAATGAATCCTTTATCAATTAAAAAAAAATTCAGATCACAATAGGTTTGAGAAGCTACAGCAGTAGGAAAACACCTTCGCTTTAAACAAAAGCTATCTTTCTCAGCAAGAATAGAGTTACTAGGGTGGAAAATCAGGTTAATTTCCATTTCACTAATAATATCTGAAATGAAATAGCATTATAACTCTCCCCTCCAAACTTGGAGCTAGACACCTGGAATATTTATTTATTTCCCCTCCAGAGAAAATAAGGGTGGATGTTACCTTTAAGCTACCTACACATTTAATTAACAAATGGAGGGAAAATTATTATGGCTGCATTTAAATAAGGCACAGGCACGTAGACTTTAAGAGATCTGACCTTAAAAATGAAGAAAATATTATTGTAATTACTCCATTTGCTAAAAACAAATGATGTGGCATTTGAATTTAAGACTTCTATCAAAAGCAGCTGAGTGTCTAATCAGTTCACACCTTTCCATTTTAATGGAGTTGGGCTTGAGCCATTGCATTTACAATTATCCAGGCCGACTTCATCCCTTTGAAATGACTTAAAAAGATGAGCATTCATGGATTATTTATTAGCTCCTCGTGACTGTATTTCCAAGAATGGAAACAACACATTGCATCAAAGTCTAACTTCCAAGTTTAACTCTTTTAATTAACAGCATGACTGTGCGCGGTTGCAAAAGGCGTCTCTGTAGTCACAGAACATCTTATCATGCTTTTTCCTCCACGTGAGTCTTTCGGAGTAGTCTTTGTTCCCCTGCAAACTCAGAGAGAATGCTGATCCCAGTCCTGGCGGCTGCCTGTGATGCTGCAAAAAGCAGGCTGCTTGGAGAGGCAGCTGATCCCAGCCTGCTGTAGCCATCACTGATAGGGAAGGGCTCAGCAGAGAACTCGGTGACACGATGACACTGACAGTTTAACCCAGACACACATTCTGCCTAGATAACAAAAATGTCCTGTGTGAGTCCCTGACAGCAACCCCAGAGGAGCTGCACGTCTGAGGCGGTGCTGGCGGCACACGGCCTATCTGCCATCTGAAGCCCATCATCGCCCGCCTGGCTGCGAATCTCACCTCCGTGTGAGTGAAAAGCAGTCCAAGCATCGTGGCCAGACCTCCTCGCAGGCAGGCAAGGGACAGTGAATCTTGCAGGGAGGGACTCTTGCAAAAGCCAGCCAGGCCCTCTAGTTAAAGTTGACAAAGACGTTTGAGGCCGGCTTTTCAGGGGGAGTTCAGAGTCTTCCAAGAGAAAACAGAATGAGAGAAAAATAAACAGCTGTGGTGGAAGCCCTGGAAGAAAGCGGTGCTCAGGCCTGGATCCTGCAAGAATCTCCTCTGGAAAGGCAGGGGAGATGAAAGCAAGGAAAGAGTGACAGTCACTGCAAGCCTGGGATCTGTCTTACAGAATCCTGATTCTTTGTGGTGATTAGACTTATGTACGCCTTATGTGCAGAGGCTGAGAATGTATTTTGCTACCTTTTTTTTAACCTAATGCCAAAACCATTGGATAAAACCTCATACTGCACTTTTAGAAAATCTTATATAGCAAAGTTTACAAACAGTACAAATGATGTCTGGTTACTTGCTTTGCAAAGCTTGTTTTTACAGAACCCTTCTGGAAAGTTCCATTGAAATAGTGGTGCCCCTATGATATCCCAGCTATAATTTGATTTATGAAAAATTTATTTACACAAAGAGACATCTCTAATATACAAAATAGGACCCACCTGTAACTTTTCCCCAGGGACCAGGTTGGAGACATGATAAAACCATTTTTATAAAGCATATATCCTGTCTTTGTATAAAAGTCTGAGATTCCCTGCTAACGCAAATTTAACAATGAAAATTTGCCTTTATTGAGGTAAAAATGGATTCATATTATTTAAAATATGGGGCTGAGATGACATAGTTATAATTATTATTGTAATTCTTTTTATAATTCTTATTAAGTACAAAGAATAAAAATTCCTTGATCAAAAAGAAGTTTTGAGGATAAGGATTGCTGCTTTGGATAAAATAAGAACCAATCCAGAACTCGTGGGAAAAATTTTGTCCTAGCTGACTTGACTTGTTGATTTGCTCATTGAGAGTTCAGTGATCATGTCATTCATTGATTCACTCACTGATTTGTTCATTCATTGTCATTCATTTAGCGGCTACCCCTCCAGGGGTCGCCATGAGTCGACACTGTGTTTGGAGATACACAAATGCAGCAAACATGGATCTTACCCTCAAAGAGTTTATCATCTAATGAGAAAGAGAAAACAGGTTCACAAAGAACTATTAACAAGGCAGGGTATGGTAAATGCAAAAAGAGAGATGAGAGGAAGTTCCGTGATGAGTGGCATCCCACTGGGAGGTTTTACTTGAGCTGACTCTGGGCAGATGGGGCACTGGGTGGTGGTAAAGAAAATCCTAAGAATGCCTTGGTAGAGAATGTCCAGCGAATCCTACTGTGAAATAATTTACGTCACTGGATGTGGAGCAAGACAGGAGCATACTTGCGTGTTTACCCACCTTGCTGGGTGAGCAAATGACTCAACATTCCTCCTGGTTTGCTGCTGACTCTCTGTGTCCTTGGGCAAGACACCTGTGGGCCTGGGGCTATTTTTAGAAAAGGTAGTTACTATGATAAGCTAACTTCTGGACAGAATTCCAATATATATCATTATAGAGAAAAATTACAAATATAGGTATATGAGAACAAAAAAATTAGAAAATATTCCCCATAATTCTAACACTGTAAACATTGTGTGGATATTCCTCTAGACTTTTCGATTTATATATCTGTCTATATGTATTTTGTATTGTGGTGAAAACCACATACCATTAAATTTACCATCTTAACCATTTTAAGTGTACAGTTTAGTAGTAAGTACATTCACGATGCTGTGCAACAGATCTCTAGAATGTTTTCATCTTGCAAAACTGAAACTCTATACCCACTGAACAGGAATTCCCATTCCCCTTCCCTACCCTTTGTACTTTCTGTTTCTATGACTTTGACTTTAGATACTTCATATGAGGGGGAGCATTCAGCATTCGTCCTTTTGCAGCTGACTTCTTTTGCTTAGCATAACATCTTCAAGGCTCATCCATGTTGTAGCCTGTGACAGGATTTCCTTCCTTTTAAAGGCTGCGTATTTAAAGGCTGTAGTATTCCATTGTATTTATATAGTACCACGTTTTCTTTATTCATTCGTCTGTCGATGGACATTTGGTTGCTTCCGGCTCCTGGCTACTGTAAATAACGCTGCTTTGAACATAGATGTATAAATATCTCTTAGAGATCCTGCTCTCAATTCTTTCAGATATGTACCTAGAAGTGGAATTGCTGTATATATGGTAGCTCTATTTTTAATTTTTTGAGGGACTACCATATTGTTCGCCGTAGCGGCTGCACCATTTTACATTCCCACCAGCAGTGCTCAAGTGTTCCGATTTCTCCACATCCTTGCCAACACTTACTGATAGTGGCCATCCTAATGCGTGTGAGATGATATCTCATTGTGGTTTTGATTTGCATTTCTCTTACTTAGAATGAATCCTGCAGAGGAAGAGGAAGTACCTCTTCAGGGAGAGCCAGACTCAAGGGCCAACATTTGGCCTTGAGTCCTAGTTGCAGCTTTGATGTTGGCTCATAATTCAACACAGCCTCATCATCATCTCATTTCTCTCAGCCAATCGACTCTAATACCCACCCTACCTCTTTTTTCTGTGTTACCACTGAGAAGCTTTGAGCTAATCTTTGAGGATAACAAAGCTAATAACTTCGTTCCAAAGAGCCAGTCTTGTATAAACACAAGGTACTATGAGCAACTTGTCAAGATCTCCCAAAGGTCCACAGAGCAGGGCAGGACCCTGAAATCACATCACAGTAAACATTACTAGCGGCTCACTCTACATCCTGTGATGACATCTATCTTCAGATATAATCCACACTGAACCAAGTACTTATCACTTCATCGGAACCATGAGTTTGACCATTTGTCTCCATTTTCTCCCCCTCCAATGGCTAGGAACAAATTCAGAGTTTTGAGTTTCAACTGTTTGATTCTTGCAGTCGCTAAGACAATAACAGATTAAATAGGATGAACCAAGCGGCCATACTTCATGTAACGTTATCCCCAGAGATAAATGTACAACGTTGTTTCGGAGGCTGTGGTGGTGTCTGCAGTGTAACTAAGGTTGACAGACTGCCTGCATGTGGGTGGCTGTCTCCTTTCCAGCTGTGACCAACTGAATTATATCACCTGTCCCGTTTGATGTATTAGGATATGCCCAAGCTCAAGATGCATGTTGCTGCAATAGGGAAATTAATGTCCACCACTGGAGGCAATTAATAATGATTAGAAGCAAAACGGCTGGGTTAAATCTGTGCGTTTAACAGAGTGTTCATACGCTTTTATACTATATTTCAGTCTAGTTGCTCAAAAGAAAAAAAATACCCTTTGGGGGGGACTAGAACAATCTTAATTAATGTGTAAACTTAGATGAAACGTCAAAGTCCCTTCAATGAGACATGTTTATTCATTATTTATTTAATCGTCCCTTCCCAGGGTTAGAGAAAAACACTGCACAAAAAGTAGCATCCTAAGGAGAGAAATGTTCGGATTCAGTTGAGTTGCTGGCAGAACTCCTGGGCTTTTTGAACTGCCACATACAACTCATGGACTGGGGTGAGAAATTCTCGCCTCTTTCATTTTACAATTCTGTAGTTAATATACTGAAAAAAACCCCAGCAACAAATTGGCACACCATAGATTGCAATGGTTGGTTTAGTGCAACTCCATAAAAATCTGCATGTAAAATACATAGCGGTGGTTAAATAATTTCCCTCTGGTTACCAACATCTAGATATAAATTTGAATATTAGAAATTTAAACTGAACAAGGGATTTTGCTCAAAAAATGCAGGAAACATTGAAAGCAAATTGGGTATAAATCTATAAGGTTGAAAAGCCTGAACAGTATTGATGTATGCAAGCACACACGCACCTCTGACTAGGCATTTATGTCACCATGTATTAGTGTAAAGCGTGCACAATACAAATATTCATTGATCAGATATTTTATTAGGAAATTTCATTAAACAGATTAAAATGTAATTGGCCATCAGCTGGACTTTATAGCTCCGAGAAGATTATATACTTCAGTGATAATGCAGTTCTCCTTAATTAAAAACTACGAGATAAAGGTCTTGGAAAACTTCAAAGCCCTATTTTACTATGATGGAATCTAAAAATAGAAACTCTGAAATGATCCCTTCACTGTGAACCTGCAATGACTGTGGTGACATTGAAATTCTCTTTGCAACTTGAACTCACGAGACAGTCCAAGGCTACCCATGGGCATGATGCCTCCTCGCATTTCTCCTTCACTGTGTCCTCAAGAGTGACTCAGGCTACACCATCTCAAAAGAGACTCAATTAAAATGAAAAATTCAGTCAAGAATCAGTCATTTGATGAACTTAACCCAGATATCCAGATATTTGGATTTACTGAAATAGTTAATTGACTTTTAATAGCAAACATACTCTTTTGGCATCATTTTTCATGTGGGTACTTAGCATCCTGTGACTGAACGTCTACACATTAATTTAGTTTTAAAAATCCATTCATTGAATCATTCATTTGTTCGCTAAATAGTCTTTAGGTCCTTACCACTGTTATTTATCCATTTGCCTCGAAATCTTGCCTTGCTGAGCACGGCTGAGTTAAGTTTCAGAGACAGGACAAGCCTGCTGTTTATCAATGGATCACATCACACTGATTACTTTCTTTTGATTATTTTTAGAATCTGCTCATTCAACGGGTATTTTCTGGGTACTAACTGTATTTAAACCTTGGTGATCAATCACAAAAATATAAAAAGCAAAACCATGAGGAGTCTGCTCTCAAATGTACCAACACTGACCAAGGGCTGACTTGGTCAGCCCTGGGGAGATGACTTCGGCCTGTCCAAGGTCACAGCGTGGTGATGGCAGAGTCAGGATTCCAACCTCTGCTTCTGTTTTCAGGGTCCCAAAGTATTACCTCTTAAGGAGCTGGCCGACCCAATAGCAGATCAAATAGTTATGTTCAGGCAGCTCCTCTCTCCACCAGTTTCTCAGTCAATAATTCCTGGAAAAATCACAGATTGATTGAGTCTGTTCCAGCTGTCAGACAATGCTGAAGCTTAAGGTGTAACTGCCCCACCTGTACCCTAGCCACAAGTAGAAGACAACACTTGACCTTCACAGTGGCCCTGGCCTCTCCCTTGGACACATGCTTTTGCTTCTCAGCTTCCACTGGATTCCTGACTTCCCAGTCATGGCCTCATTGGTGCTGGCAACAGGTTGGGCGATTTCTTATCAGCTTGGTGAACTTGAGCTGTTCTTCCCTCTCCCCTGGTTTTGGTATCCCCTGTAGGATGACAGTTATCACCCACCAGACCAGCCCTGGAGAACTCACCTGGTGTGGCAGCCCCATGCCCTCCTGCCCTTCCCTATCTTGACAAGGAGGAAGCATGAATAATCCAGGAAGAAAATGCACTGGTTTTTCATCTTGGAAGGCATTACAAGCTTCTGGGGACTTAATAAAAATACAGATACCTGAACCCTTCTCTAAGCCTCCTGAATCTACAGGAGTATGTTTTGGGAATCTAGAGGAGTGTGGTATGGGAACCCACTTCCCAGGGAATGCAGATGCACACCCAGACCTGAGAGCCACAGGTGTGATGAGAGGGTGCTGTCTACAAGCACACACCTTCGGACACTGGAACAGGAAACTTCATCAGCCTCAACTTTTTTTTCCTCAAGAGAAGGAAAAAAGGAAATAGCTAATTTGCTAATTATTTCAGAAGATTATTAATCTTTCAGGGTGTCACCACAGAGACTTTGAGCATGGGCAGAGTCATAGAAATGGTAGCCCTTTACTTATAGCAATTAGTATAAGAAAATTATATTTCAATTTAGCAGAATTCCTTATTTCTCTACTTATGAAAGAAAGAAAAAACTTACCCATTAGAGGACTGTTAGACCAGACCTAAATTTTTAAGCAGCTGTCCAGGAAGCTTAGGAAGCAAGATTTTATGAACTCAGTGTATCTATACTACTCATCTCTGAATCCAATTCAGCTCAATATTAGCAGGATATATAGCGAAACTATATAGCTTTTTTTTTTTTTTTTTTTTTTGAGGTACGCGGGCCTCTCACTGTTGTGGCCTCTCCCGTTGCGGAGCACAGGCTCCGGATGCACAGGCTCAGCGGCCATGGCTCACGGGCCCAGCCGCTCCGCGGCATGTGGGATCTTCCCGGACCGGGGCATGAACTCGTGTCCCCTGCATCAGCAAGCGGACTCTCAACCACTGCGCCACCAGGGAAGCCCTATATAGCTAATTTAAAAATTTTAAAATGTCAGTGATAAGATACACTTGGAACAGAATTTAGTAGGAAGCCAAGGGAACACATTTTAAAACTCTTAGTGGACATTTTGCTTGCCTATTTTCTGCTTTAGTCAAGAATGTTAGGCTTCAAACATTGCTGGAAAATTAAAGTTGTGCTTGGACCAGATTTGAGGAATGCAGGAAGGATGAATTGTGCAGATTCCTAACCTCATGGGCATCAGGCCCCTGATGCCATCTGGGAGCTATCTAACATGGGCAGTGACACTAGACAGGCCTGATGTTCCCCAGGGAGGATTCTGGGACCAGAGCTTTCTGTCTGGTCCATTGGCTTAGAGTGGAAAGCAGGCCATCGGCCCATGGAGATGGGCCAGCTGTGGCTTGACCTTCAAACTGTTGGCCATATTTACTGTTGAGGACTCATGGACCGATTTGTCAATGGTTACCTAATACCTGAGAGCAACTAGCCTTATGTGGGTGCCTCTGGCTCTTTCTATCTTTTGGTTCACAATAGGTAGCCTTGTCTCAGATGGTCCCAGATGGCAGCATCTGCATTCCAGGATTCAGGATAAAGGAAGGGTGAAGAAGAAGAAATGGCACATCCTGTACTTCCTCTTAAGGTAGGTTCTTGAAAGCTGTCAAACAACCCAACATTTTCATCTCGTTGGCCGGAAATGAGTCACATGGCCACACCTAGCTGCTGAGTTTTTACTCAGGAGATCAAGGCTCCAGCTAAAAATGGGAGAGAGGAAAAATCATGTCATAAGAGAGGGGAGAACAAACCTGAGGAACAACAGGCAGATGGTATCCAAAAGACAGCTAGTATAATAGCACCAGATAAAACAGACCTTAGGTAAAAGGCATTACTATAGATAATGAGTATTAGTACATATTTTTTATTTTAATTAATTTATTTATTTGTTTTTAGCCGCCTTGGGTCTTTGTTGCTGCGTGCAGCCTTTCTCTAGTTGCGGCGAGCGAGGGCTACTCTTCGTTGCGATGCGCGGGCCTGCAGTGGCTTCCCTTGTTGCGGAGCATAGGCTCTAGATGCACGGGCTTCAGTAACTGTGGCTCGCAGGCTCTAGAGCGCAGGCTCAGTAGTTGTGGTGCACAGGCTTAGTTGCTCCATGGCATGTGGGATCTTCCCGGACCAGGGCTCGAACCCACGTCCCCTGCATTGGCAGGCAGATTCTTAACCACTGCACCAGCAGGGAAGCCCCATATTTTTAAAAGTATTGAATTCACCAGGACCCTGTATGTACTCAGTAACAAATCATCAAAATACAAAAGACAAGAATTGATAGAAGATAAAAAGAAACTATCAAATCGATCATGATTGAGGGAGACATTCAGTGGTTGGTAAGTCAAGCAGAGAAAAAATATCAATTAGAATACAGAAGAATTGAACATCACAAGCTTAATCTAATGGATAAACTTAAAAACTATCCCTAATAATCAGAAAATAGAGATTCGTCTGAAGCACACAGAAAGCATATATGAAAGTTGACCACATTATAAACCAAAAGCAAGTATTGAAAACTTCCAAATAATTGGTATGAGTCAAGTCACAGTCACTGACTGCCATGAAATTAAGTTATAAATAAATGACAAAAAGATAATTTCTAAAAATCCATTTGTTTTGAACTTTTAAAGAATATAAAGTAACCCATGGTTACTCATGGTTCTTGATGGAAATGGGAAGATGCTTAAAATGACAAAAAATAAGGGAAATGTTATCAATTGAATTTGTGGAATGAAGAACTAGTATCTAGAATGTATGAAGAACTCTCAAAGCTCAACAGAAAAATATCAAATCAATTAGAACATGGGCAAATAACATGAAGAGGTATTTTACTAAAAAGGATATACAGATGGCAAATAAGCAAATGAAAAGATGGACAACAGCATTAGACTAGGAAAATGCAGATTAAAACCACAGTGAGGGGCTTCCCTGGTGGCGCAGTGGTTGAGAGTCCGCCTGCCGATGCAGGGGACACGGGTTCGTGCCCCGGTCTGGGAAGATCCCACATGCCGCGGAGCGGCTGGGCCCGTGAGCCATGGCCGCTGAGCCTGCGTGTCTGGAGCCTGTGCTCCGCAACGGGAGAGGCCACAACAGTAAGAGGCCCGCGTACCGCAAAAAAAAAAAACAAACAAAACAACCCACAGTGAGATATTGCTACAAGCCTATCAGAGTGGCTAAAATACAAAATAATGACAGTACCAAATGCTGTTGAGGATGCAGAGAAACTGGATGGCTCAGACATTGCTGGTGGGAGCATAAAATGTACAAGTACTCTGAAAAACAGTTCAGCAATTTCTTAAAAAAACTAAATATGCAACTACCATTTGACCCAACAATTGTGCTCCTGGGCTAAAACAGTTTATCCCAGAGAAATAAAAACTTATGCTCAGACAAAAACTTGTACACAAATGTTTATAGCAGCTTTACTTGTAATAGGTAAAAACAACAAAAACTCCAGGTCCATCAACCTTTCAAAACATAAATGGTTGTCCTCTTACACAAGCTCTTCTCAAGCATTAAAAAAAAAAGAAAAGAAAAGAAAAGAGAGAGAGAAGAAGGAAAGGAGGAAGGATGGGAAGGAGAGTGGGGAGAAGGAAATAGTAATTTATTGATGCTGGTGTAATCTTGATACCAAATCTAGGTGAAGGTGAATCATGATCTATAAATACTAAATAAAATAGAAGTAAACCCTATTGTGCAACAAAGAGATAAAGTAGGGTTTATGGGATGTGAGGGCGATCTGGCTGCGACATCTGTCACCCCATTGATCGCCAGGGTTGATTCGGCTGAGCTGGCAGCCTAGGCGGGTGTCCCCTTCCCTCCTCACAGCTCCATGTGCATCCGTCGCCAAGCTGTATGCTCCGTCGAAGAGGATGACCTTCCCCCACAGAGGAGGACTGTTCTTCCGTCAAGGGTATGTGAGTAGCTGCACTGCCCTGCTAGAACCTCCAAACAAGCTCTCAAGTAGGTTTTATGCCAGAAATGCACCATTGGTTCAATATTAGAAAAAAATTGTTACTTTAATTTACCACATTGAGAGATGAAAGGAGAAAAACCACAACATCATCTCAATAGGTACAGGATTCAGTAAAATTCTAAAGTCATTCATCATAAGGACCCTGGAAACATTGTTGCATGCTCCTAGTGGATATGAATGCTCAGAGGAGCAAAGACTGGAAACAATGCAGATGCCCCAAAACAATAGATTGGAAAAACACACTGGAGTATATTTGTACCAAGGAATACAGCCCTGAAAGCGAATAAATTGTGGCCACATGGATGACTCTCACAAACGTAATATCCTGCAAAAGAAGATGATGAGGCAGATCTAAAAATACGTCTTTCAGGGAGAGGCAGGAAACTTTGGATAAAGCAGAGGAGTGATGAACACAAAACACACTACGGTATCCTCAGGGCAGTGGGGAAGGGAATGTGGGAGGGTGGCTTCTTTTGAAAACCAAACTAAGAAGGAAGAGAAAGAGTGAATAACGCTTCTTGGGCTTTTCCTTCTTACTTTGGGTCTCAAATCTGTGGGCCGGCATTATTTCTATGGCTTTTCCAAAGGCTTTTTAAATCTACCTTGAGAAGTCCCAGCCTAAAACAAGTCTAACTCAGCTAAAATTAATTACCCATTATGTTTCTATTAGAATCCATACAACCTATCTATGAGTAGCTACCATTTATTCCATCGTTTTAGTGGGCACTTACTAGGAACCAGGCCCTGGACAAAATATATCACAGGCATTAACTCGTTGAATTACTCTCATTAACAAAGACTCTCATTTCTCAGTCGAGGGAGCTGGTCACACGTGTAGAAGGTGACAGACAGGATTGGGATCAAAAGCTGTTTGTCCACATGCTATACTATTGCCTGTGAGTACAGAAAATAGAACTGTCACTTTTAGGGCCTTGATTTGGGTAAAGCAAATGGCATTTGAAATACCATCCAATGCTGAGGAATGTGGTCATAGCCCTCGTGTGGTGGACAGGACATCTAATGCAGTAGGAAAACCACATTATCTCAAACTTTTATTGAATGAAGTACTGTTTTTTTTTGTTTTTTTTTTTTGTGGTACACGGGCCTCTCATTGCTGTGGCTTCTCCCGTTGCGGAGCACAGGCTCCGGACGCGCAGGCTCAGTGGCCATGGCTTACAGGCCCAGCCGCTCCAAGGCATGTGGGATCCTCCCGGACCGGGGCACGAACCCGCGTCCCCTGCATCGGCAGGCGGCCTCTCAACCACTGCGCCACCAGGGAAGCCCAAGAATAAATTGTTTTCGAATGGGCTGGGCTTTTGTGTTTGGACATATAAAAGCATTTTTTGTAGAGGCTGGTCTACTCTTCCAATATTTTAAGCAATTTACAGGTAGTGATAAATACTTGGTTTAAATCCTTCTAAAGTGTCTGGTAATCATTTTAGCTGTTAAAGCATGATATGAGTTCAGGCATACAGTTATACTAAAATCTTTCCCACTTGCCTACCTCTCACACAGATTATGGAGGGAATGCATTCTAGACAATAAAATCTAAGGGGAAAAATATCGCCATCCTGTTTCAGCACTGCCATTAAAACCAACGGTGGTGGCCATTGTTGTGTAAAGGGAAGAAAACAAGTTTACAGTTCCTCATTTCCCACGGTAAACAGATTGCTCATTTTAATTTTGAAAATAAAGCGATGGAGGCTATGTAGGTCTGTAAATAAGAATGTGCATCTCAATTTTCTGTAAATGCTTAAGTGGTTTACATCTGTTTCCTCCCAGTTGTATTTCTCAAACATGAATTTCCATTTTAAAAAGAGTCGTAAAATCACTACTGTTTCTCTGTGGATCTATTAGCAATAAAATAGCCTACAGAGGTTTGCACAGCCATGGAAAATGTACAGTGATAATAGGCTGTCCTGCTGTTACATGGCTTATGCAAACTTTACATTTATCACGGCAGAACCATCTATCCGCAGGGTTGTAGCACAGCAAACAATGGAATGAAAAAGACCAAGAGAAGGAAGACGAGTCCAAAATCTCTGTGTACACATCATTAATCAGACAAGATGAATTCTCAAACTTGGAAGCATGTTTCCTCAGAGCCAACTGAGAAAAGGAGCAGGAGGGCGGAGGATGTGCTGGGTTGGTCGCAATCTGCAAAGTACAACTTTCCATAAAAATCACCTCCAACAAGCAAAATCACTTGCTTGTCTCATTGACACGTTGTGGGGTTCACTCACACTTTTGTATTTTTTTAAAAGAACCAAGCCAGGTCATTTGTTGAAAACTTTTAGTCCAGCAGAGGATGCAATTATTCTTTCTTTGAGCCTTTCAAGTAAAAGGGCTCAAAATAGACCATTGCTTCCTCACGCACCGGTGGGGCCTCCCTAATCCTCCTCTACTCGCCCTGTCTAGGAAGCAGCTGGGTGACACACAGCGTGTTTATCCAGCCCCTAAAATCCTGCATCGTAAGTCAGACTGAGTGGTCATATTCCTCCAACCCCACTTTGCATCCCAGTGAAATTCTACCATGTACAGGGAAGGTGAGTTTTTTCCATTCTTTTCTTTTTCTTTTTTACTCCTTAAATCCAAATTAATTCGCTAAAAGTCTAGAGTGACGGCAAGGAGCAGGTTTCAAAATAGCCTCCTTCCAAAACAGGCTTCGTGCACAGGGGAGCTGCGCCCAATCCAGGAGGCCCATGTGTTTCCCAGTCTGCTAAGTTGCTCTGTTGCCCTGAAATAGAAAAGACTCAATAAAATATAGCAATGGAATTTAAATTGCTTGGCATATCACAGCCTGTTCTATTTAGTGGGGTATTTTTTTACTTGTTTAAAAGCGTTTTTGTTTTGTTTTATTAGCTCAAAAGAGAGAGAAGTTTGAGAAACAATTCTTCAGCCTTTAAGAGGGAAGATGGAAGAGGTACCTTTCAATTAAATGCTCTGATGAGTGATGATACTCCACCCTGGAAGTTCGACTACTTCAGGAATATACCAAGATAGAGATGAATCTAAGGTAAACAGTTAGTGTGGGAAATACGAGATGAGGGGTGTGGCTTGTACATACAACAGCCCATAATTCCTGCCACTCAGATACCATGGTTTTTATTCAGGGTGAAGCTTATTCTTTTGAGTTAATTCATATCACTCAATTTCTTGGTTGGGGGAGTACTTTTAGATACATGTCCCCAAATCATCAGACCACTTCAAACAATTGGGTGGGAAACAATCCAACTACCACCCTCAACCCACTTGTGGATCAAGCAACAAGTTATTGAGACGCAATCATTTGTAATCTGACAGCATGTGCACATCACCTAAGTGTATCTTTGTGGGAGGGGGAGTGTTTATTTGTATTCTAGATCAAATGTTCTAGCACAGGGAACTATATTCAATATACTGTAATAGTAACCTATAATGGAAAAGAATCTGAAAAAGAATATATATATATATATATATATATATATATATAAAACTGAATCACTTTGCTGTATACCTGAAACTAACACAAATTGTAAATCAACCATGCTTCAATTAAAAAAAAATAGATAGCATGTTCTCTAGTGAGTTGCCCCATGGTCTCTCAGGAAGCAGTGACCTGTCCTCTGACCACTGAAGCTTTCAGGAATCCAAACCCCGGACTCTCCAGTCATTTCTCACCGTGTACGGTTAGTCATATTTCCCTGGATGCTTTGTCTTATGTCCTCTGTCATATGAGTCTTATGTCTCTGTGGCAGCACCATGTTTGATGCTTCTTATAGTAGACTCTCCCGGGCTTAGTAAACTAGTCCCGTCACTGAGTCACCACAGAGGTCATCCCAGCCTTGTGTGGTGCGCTTGAGGTGGAGATGGATAAGTCTCAGTAAAGCTCACCCAGCCCCACATCTGCCCCTGATGCCTTGGAGAAGAACTGAATGCACAGTGTTCAGCTGTGGTTTCCAGAAGAGTCTCAGGACTTCTTGGTGGAGAGACGGACTGAGCACTCATAGGACATATTGGCTGCTCTTTCATAAACAGAAGCCCAGAGTTCATTAGCGATACTGCCACCTCTCAAGAACTACTTTTAGGTTGAATTTAGACTCCCCGCCTCGCCCCCAGTGGAGGTCCTTAGCAATTGTGGGAGGTGTCCATTTGATCTCCTTTGGTGGTTCCACACTGCATGTGGGTTCCCCTTTCTCCTGGGAAATCCTGACTCTCAAAACGATGCTTCAGACTCTGTACTGGTCCTGCAAATCATAGACAACTGGACCAAGGCCTAATAATAGCTGTAGTAATAGTAGTAATAAGAATTGCTACAACTGTGTGGAGCTTTCTATGTGGCAGCTTCCGCAAACCAAGGCCACACAGGCTCATGAGCTTGTCCAAGGCACACAGTTATAAGTGTTGGAGTTGGGATTGAAATCCATGCCTTTGAGCCCCGTGTTGTGCGTCCTTTACAATCCTAGCATCTTCGTGTTGTCTTCCGTTTGCTGGGTGGAAAGAGGTCATTTGTTCTGGCCATAAGAGTGTGCCTGGTGGAGACCCTAAGCATGGGATGCTCCCGGGCCCGGCCCCTCTTTAGTACGTTTCATTACGCCTCCTCCCGCCTCCCCCCTCCACACTTCCCCATTCCTCTGTGCATCTTTTACACAGCAGGGCAGGGTAATTCGCTGCATGCTAGGCAGTAACTACATAGTAATAACAATAATTCTTGCTACTTAGAGCTCCTTATCCAAGGATGTCACCCAAGCTTCAAGAAATTTAAACATATCTGTTCACAGCAGCGTGGTGGGGTGAGGTGGGCCTCATTTTCAGGCCTGGAGAGAGACATTCATGTGTAAAGAAACACCCAGCCTTTCCTAATGAGGGCCTCCCGGCCAGACATGGAACTAAGAAAGAAAGGGGACCTAATAGGGGAAGGGCCAGACAGTCCTGGTCTCTGGTTTCCCTAAAGTCTCTTTGCATTTGAATCTTGTTTTCTATCTCTAAGAACCCTCTGACTTCGAGGCATTGACGAGAAAAGGCTGTTCACTAGCTGAGTCTCTGTGATGAAATTAGCCACCAGTGTCCAGGTATTCTCCCCAGAAACCCTCCCCAAGGGGACTACCGCCTGGCTTTGGTGACTCTTCCCCATAACCATCTACCTTGGATCCCCACTCCCTCTGCCCTTGTGGGCTGGTGCCCTATCCTGACTCCAAGGATGAATTCACATACAGGTTTCCCCTGGCAATATCTCTACTCAAGGCCCCAAGGGCAGCCTGGGCTGGGATGGGGGCTCTTTAGCTAAGGGCCAAAGTCCCTAGAACCTCATTTTCTCCTCCTGCCCTCCAGCTGCCCCTTCCTTGCTAGGGTTGAGCCTCTGGGCTTGCTTCTCACCCACCTGGACCCATAGGATATGCCACTCTCCACTTGTTTGGTCCAACATCTGCACCCCCATAGGACTCACTGGAGGGATGGATGCATTTAGAGGGGGAACATTTAGCGTGGAAGTTAAGTTAATCAGCTAGGGAAATACTCTTGTATTCTTGGATTATGAGTAAGTCACTGCTAAGTCAGTCAGATAGAGAAAGGCAAATATCATGATATCACTTACATGTGGAATCTTAAAAAATGATACAAGTGAGCTTAGTTACAAAACAGAAATAGACTCACAGACATAGAAAACAAATTTATGGTTACCAAAGTGGGGGAGGGATAAATTAGGAGTTTGGGATTAACAGATTCAGACTACTATACATAAAATAGATAAACAACAAAGACCTAATCTATAGCACAGAAATATATTCGATATCTTGTAATAAACTAAAATGGAAAAGAATCTGAAAAATATATAGTTATATATATATATAAAACTGAATTACTTTGCTGTACACCTGAAAGTAACACATTCTAAATCAGCTATACTTCAATTTTTAAAAAAGAGCAACTTACAGCTGATTCTCAGACATGTTGAAGTGAAACACCATCTCACAGCACATAGCATGTGTCTGCTTCCCTAAAGACCACACCAGCACCCTGGCAAAAGAATAACATCGTCCTATGAGGCACCCCTTACATGCAAACCACTGTTCTGGAGGCAGAAAGATCTGTGTGGAAGTAACAGACATTGCTCTTTCTCTCAGGGCGCACATAGTCTTAGAGGGGAGACAGGATATAAACACACACAGATACCAGGACATCTTGATTTTCAAGTATGCTCCAAATCCTCATTCCAAGCAGGTACCACACTCTGAGACCAAAAGGTGGTTTCCACTTCAGACTTGGTCACAGTGAGAAACCCAGAAGAAAGACGAGCGATTTAGTCCAGGTAGATGAGAAGCATTAAAATCGCTGGAGCTTTTCCTTCTGACTCAAAGCAAATACATTTGTCAAATACACCATAAATATACATTTGCACTATTTATTACCTCTGCCTATAAAAGAAAATTGTATTAGGTGATTGGGCTGAAAATGTGTCAAAAATATAATTTGCATCTGTTTTATGTGGGTGTTTTTGTGTGTATTTGCTATATTTCAATTTGCTAATATACATATATATCTCTGTAGAGACATGTATAAATGCTGTTTAGTTCTTCTGATATTTGTTTTTATTTTCTTGGTATAAAAATTTCAATATAATTTGTGATTCTAAAAATATTGCTTTTGAAAAATATGGTGTGGATCCTTCACTCCCTTAATTCCCATAATCCAATACAATAAAACATTTACTAAAAGTATATTAAAGAGAATTTCCTGAAGGATTTGCTTCTCTTTGACAAACTGTTGCTAGAAGATTGTGCACAATGTTTTCTGTGTTTTTCATGGAATTCATCTCTCTTCAGTTAGGAGAATTTCCCCAAGCTTTCCCTTCCCTCCCTAGATGGGAAGACTCATTTTCCCTCTTAGCAACCCTACCAAAGGGAACTGAGATTCCAGCTATTGGACCACATATTTTACTCTGCAAATGTCATGGATTTTGAAAGGAGGTATATTCTTCTGTGTTATTATTATTTACAGCATGTAAAAGCATCTTCATGTTTACAAAAAAGACTTTTGCAATTATGTCTTTTGCCAGTTCCCCTCAATCACTTTAAGAAGCAGGTCAACAGCCTCCTTTGTTAGGGAAAAGGGGATAAAGCCCAAGGGGAGATTATGTCCCTTTAGGGTCACACAGAAAATCATTAAAAAATTATAACCTAGGTATCCCAAGTCTTAAGTGCTCTGCTTTGCCATTAGAAATGTCATGTTAGCTTCTTTTCCTCATCTACAAGCCACATACATATTATTTTTCCTGAACTAGATGACATCTAGGGCAAAGAGAGGCCACTGTCCCTTCTACCCTATTTTGAACTAGATTCAAAGGAAAGTGACCCCTTCTCAGAGTCCTCCTGGGAGAACTGGCCAGAGTTCTCCTGGCTACAGTGTGGCCAGGCAGAGAGGATGCTGTGGCCTGAATGGTGTGTCCACCACCCTCCCCCCACATTCTTGTGTTGAAGCCCTAATGCCCAAGGTGACTGTATTTGGAGAGAGGGCTTTCAGGGGGTAATTAAGATTGAGGTAATAAAGGTGGGGCCCTTATCTGATAGAGTTAGTGACCTTAAAAGAAGAGGAAGAGAGACGGATACCTCTTTCTCATGTGCACACACTGAGGAAAGGTCGTGTGAGGACACATGAAAAGGCAAACCAGGAAAGGAATTCCCACCAGAAACCGACACTGCCAGACCTTGATCTAGGACTTCCAGCCTCCAGGATTTTGAGAAGTAAATTTCTGTTGTTTCAGTCGTCTAGTTTACGGTATTTTGTTATGGCAGCCCCAAAAGACTAAAACCTTAAGGTTTTCCTTTCAAGTCAGTCTTGGAGTCCATGTGGCACAGGCAGGACCTAGAAGCTACTCAGAGTCTGGCTGGCAAAAGCTTGCTAGAGGTGGGTCCCTGGGGATGAGGTGGCACCATAGCAAAGGCTGGATGCTGAGTCAGGGCCAGGGGCTGCTGCAGAGCCCTGCCCAAGCGAAGCTCCAGACTAAGAATTCCACCAGCCGCAGACTTGAGCCACCACAGCCAACAGGGCAAGCAGCTCCCAGGCATCACCTTAGAGACCAGGAGGCCGAGGACCTCATGTCCAAGGCTCTCCAATCTACCCTGCTCAGTGTGACCTCATTGGTCTCCCCACTCCAGCCACACATCAGAACACCCCCAGAGGGGAAGAAGATGGGGGTAGGAAGGTGTCTCTGAGAGATGGAACATTTTTATTAAAAAGAGTCTTGACACCACCTTAAGGGACTGTTAAGTCATCTAGAAATGGAACTGGACAGCTAGTTCATTTTCCCCTCCTGCTTGTAGGGGCTCAGGAGGAAGGCCAGTGTAGTTACAGGCAAATAGAGGTATAATCTGTTCTCTGCCCACACAAGTTGTAATCTAAGTTGAATCTTAGATTTGTTAGATTAGATTTGCCAGAGCAAACTGTGGGCGGTGTGCTTCTTCCCCGGGAGAGGTGGGATTGGTGACTGGGTCAACTACAGCCATATTCTCTGAAAGTAAGCATCTTGGGAGTTTGTGTAAATGATGCCTGCCCCACTCCACCCTTTGTTCTGTCTCCCATGTCTTTTCATATGTAGGCTGTGCTGTGTTATTTACTACAATTGGTGATATTTGCATTAATTCTCATATATTTTTATCTTCCCAACTGCATTATAAACTCCTCTTGAGCAGAGGAGGGTGCCAAGGTCAGAGCTCGCTCTGTTAAATATTTGTCAACTAAGCAGTGGTGTTGCTGCCCTGCATGGTGGGACCTGAGTGTGTCTGCGGATTTTGCAGCGTGTTTCAAAATCCTAGCCGAGGACTCCTGGGCGGGGCCAGCCGTGATGTCAGCTATGCGACCTCTCACATGTCAGCTTCCATTTCAGGACCCCAGACTGCACAACTGTGAAATGAAAAAGTTGATCTAGGAGCCCATGAAGATTCCCTTTGAGGTTTCTCTTGTATGAGAGTGTGAGATCTCTTAGTTCATCTTTTATTATCTTGCCAACGGGCCATCTGGAGAAATGGAGCATAGCTATACTATAGTTATGGACTACTGAGAGCTGTTCTAAGTGCTTTATGTAACAACCTGATGAAGAAGACCTTGTTATTGCCCTCACCATTTTACTGGCAAGAAAACTGAGGCACAGGGTGTAACCTGCCCAAGGAAACAGAGTAGGTGAGGGTTAGAGCTGGCTTGGATGCAGACAGACGGCTCTGGAATCCTGCCTCAGCCCTCACACTGTGCTGCCTCCAGCATCAAGAATTATTAGCCAGTAGGTTGGCTTTGGAAGAGACAGGAACCCATACTTCCTGAGCTTGGAAGCCTCCAGAGTCCCTACAGCCAAGGCCCACTTTCACTCCAAGATGCTCTTTTTTTCCCCCCCAACAGGTTAATTTCTAATTTAGTCATTTCAGAAACATGTACTGACTGCCTGCCATGCGGTAGGCTGTCTTTGTCTTGGGCAGGGATTTGAGGTGCAGGCCATTAACGGGGACGGGTTTGGTAGTGGGGAAGGCTCTCTGCAGAAGGTGAGTTTCCAAGGTATTTCTTAGGGAGAGACTCATTCAAATTCGTCATGTTCATTCCAGAAAACCAAATTCTATCATCTCACCGAATGCTGTGGGATTTTCCATGGGGCTATCAGCTGGGCCCCCAAATGGGCCCTTCTTACCCTGTGATTTATAATCTTCCTAATCTTTAATTGATTTACTTGGCTTTTGTGAGGAGATGGTAGGAGGAAAGTGGGAACTATTTGTCTGATCGATGGATTTGCTTGTAATTCCCTGTGATGAGAAAACTGTGCATTTATTCTTTTGAGCACAGCGACTTTTCACAATAGTCATTCCTCAAATAGCTGATAAGGGCTGAACTAGCGGCAATGTCTTCTGTGGAGGAAACAACAGTAACATGGTTACTTTTCTAAGCAATGCCTTGGGCACCTATGGATGAGGCACCTTGCTCTTGATCCCAAAGAACTTAAGCCGGTTCAGCCACATGACCCTCCCCAGAGGCCCTCTGCTGCCTGCAGATCCAGCGGGGAGGGCAGGCACCCCTGCTTCTCAGACTGAATCCTGACTGCGCTGGGTCCCCCAGGAGGCCAAGGAGCTGCCCAGGTAACTGCAAAGGCGTGTGGACGGCATCAGTGCTGCAGACCCTGCTGAGGTTTCTCTGGTCAGGATGGAGAAAACAGACCCTTTTACCCAGCTGGACCCCACCCTACCCCACAGTCCAGTGGCCACCAGTCCGGTAAATACCCAGGGCTGAGGACGCGCTGGGGCAAGGCACGTACTCTCAGCTACTTCCTATGCCCAGGGCCGAGGGAAGAGGTGGAAGGGACAGACCAAGGGGCAGGGCTGCCATGCTGAGAGCTGGAAGGCGGAGAGCTCAGGTCCTGCGGGTGGACGCAGACCCCAGGAAGAGCCCCCTGGTGTGGGCTGAGTCCACACCCGAAGAGAACTGGCCAGAGCTCCAGGAGTGGCCTCTTCTCAGTCACAGCGACATGTGTTGAGTTGGACAGGAAGGGCCAGGACCACAAAGAGGCCCCAAGTGGGAACTGACGTTTCCTCAGCCCAGTGTGGTCCGGGGAGGTGAGATGGAGGTTGGGGAGCGGGGATGCGGAGCAGGGGAGGTTGGTGCCCACCGGGCCTCTAGCAATAGCCGGCGGGCAGTCCTGACTTGGAGAGAAGGTGGTCTGCTCTCCTCCACGCTCTCTTGGCAGAACATTCATGGGAATGTCAGTCTGGAAGACATCTCTGGACTGCGTAACTTCCTTAATGCTGGCTGTGGTGGAGGCCAGGAGCCAGCCGCCCTCACCCACTCTCTGGAAGGGGACCGTTTTGTCTGCCTGGTGACGTGTCAGCCCTGCGGCCGACCTGTGGCCCTGAAGGAGAGGCTCCAGGGATGCTGCCCTCAGGTGAGAGCGGATGCTCCAGAAAATGTGCCCTCCGTTTGTCTCTAGGAGAAGCAAAAATCCTTCAATCATCTACAAAACGGTGCCTTTTCCTTCTAGAAGATGGCTGCATGTAGAGAGGGCAGAAAAAAAAAAAAAAGGACAAAACACCAAGTGCAGAATAATGTCACAGTAAGCTGGGCTCCCTCTCCATTTTTCACATTGTTTCCTATTTGCAATAGCTACTGGGTGCCAGAGAGGAGAGGAACAACTTTAAAAAACAATTAGCAGGACATGTGGTGTTCATTCTTGGCTGGCACTCTGCAGGCCTCATCTTCCGGCAAATACTCCGTCTCTCATGAAAAATGTTTTAGAGCTAATGATCTATATTCGCATTCCCCGTAGAATGGATTCAGAATTTTTCATCTACGCCGCACCATGAAAAATGGATGTGTTTGGCACAGAAGTCATTTGAACATAAAGCCCGGCCTCAGTGGAAAGACAACCTTCAGAACAACTTTTCAAGTAACTTAGTTCATTCGTACTTGCTTCCACCCGGGAAGGTCAGGTTCGTGTGAAAGATGGAAATTTCTCGCACAAACCTGGATGCTGATGAGATTTGTTTTTGCAGATAATCTGCAGCAGTGAAATTTTTCATAATGTCACTGCAAAATAAATTAAAATGTTCATCTTCATATGGCTGGTTCCATTGCATTAAAATAAATGTTGCAAGCTCATTTAATTAGTATAGTTAGGAATGTCTCTTCCCTGCTTCACTGACTCTCCAAATCACAAGTTAATTTGTCAAAATCAGACCATTGTTTTTCCTTCATTCTTCATTACTAGAGACAGCCCCATTTAAATAAATGTTTATGCTACAGAGAGCAGAGCAGTGAACAACCCCAAATATTTTCACAAGCTAGTGTTGGAAAAGTTTAAAACACAGGGAGTGAGGATGCATTTTTTTCCCTCCCTTTGCGGTTATTGGATATTTGACTGGCTGAAAAGGTACAAAATTGAGCAGTCTGCTGTAACCGATGATGCTGCATCCGCCGTTGCTCATGTCGGCGGGCTACATCCCGCCGCAGTTTTCTTCTCTGTTTTCAAAGACAAATGATGACAAAAGATACCATCTCTATCAATTACCCTTATCAGATCGTTCTCTTCAAGAAGCCTTGGTTAATCAATTAGATGGTGTTTTTTGGGCGTGGAGGTCTGAACTAGGTGGGGAAGAGGGGGTTCTGGTTTTTATAGCCGTTTGCTCACCATTCCTAGCTGCGAGTAGCCACTCTTCCTGCTGAAAATTCAAGGGATAACCAAATTCCAGGGTTTCCTTCTTTCCTCTCTCACTTCCCAACCCTCCCAAACCTCCAAGAAAATATTAGAAGTACCAATGACCATTGATAAAGCATGAGTTCCTGGCTCATAGAAGTATGTTGGGGTTAATGATGAAGACCAGGGAAAAGGGGTTCACATAATTAGCTGAGGTGTTACATCTGTGGAGGTCTTCTGGAAGGCATCCATCAGTAATGGATGAAAGCACTTATCAGATCATTATCAGTGCCCCATACTAATGAGACATCGCATTCCTGCACCCTAGAGGCTTCTCCACGAGAAAATGCCGCAGCGCTCAGCTCCAGATTCAGCCTCAACGGGGGGAAGGCCAACTTTCCTCCCCGAAGCTTTGTCTTTCACCAGCATGGAGTGACCCGACCTCCTTCCTCCGTAAAGAAGCCAAAAGATAGGTTAGCCTTTTTCTTCTTACTGGGTAGGGTTTTCTTGTCCTGTGACCCATTTTCCTACGCTGCTCTTGCTTTGCACGGCTTTTCTCCCCTGGGGCAGAGGAGTTCAAGGAAATGGATGTGGTTCTTCAGATTTCTCGGTAGGTGGTGGGTTGAAAAGGCTTTCAAAGTTGTCCTCAGTATGGTTCTGATGAAGTCTAATCTGAAGAATGAAACTTTCATTTTTTTCTTTTCTTTTTTTCTCTTTTATTTTTTGGTACAATTCCTCAGGACCAACATTGCTTCATTAGTAAATTATTTAATGAACAAGAAGATTTAATTACTATGTATTATACAAATGTGCCTGTTTGACTTTCAAAAATCAGACTCAGGCAGGCAGGAAGCAGCAGCATCCCTGGCTTCCCTCCTTGACAGCTGGGAGTTGCCTGAAAGTAGTAGCTGAGCAGGGCACTGCGCCTGCATTCATTCATTCACTCTTTCATCTCATAAACCTCTGTTGGTGGCCCTGGACTAGGCACTGGGTGTGCAGAGCCAATCTCCTTTTCTTACATGAAAGAAGTGGAGCCTTCTGACTAGACCAGGGCCAATATTCCTGTCGCCTACTATTCAACCCCTGAACCAGGCCACCTTATCTACAATGGTCCAATTTTACTGGAAACAGCATTTGTGCCTCTGGTTGGCCATGGAGCAGCCTTTGGGAAACTGGAAATCAAGCCATGCACATAAAAGACAAGTAAATTGAACGAAGGGTAAGTCAAGCACTGGGCCTGGGTAGCAGCCTAACATACATGCATGACTGTCACTTGGAGTCCCTTCGCCTTGGGTCAGCTCCTTCTACAATGTGTTTCTTGGCCAGTATGAGAAAGACTGATATGTACTTTTGACACTGAGAAGACCTGAGCAGAGGAATCCTGATGTGGAAGAGCCAACTAGAGAGCTAGAGGAATGTTTTCTTAGTAAAAACTATGCTGCCACACGATTTTGGTCTGGTTCTCTGTCCCCAGACCAAAAGCCAGGCTGCAATTACGGAGCCAGATACACACCACCTACGACAAACAGAGCAGGCTGATTTCAGACAAACTAGCTAAGCTCTGCGAGCCTTCTGCCACTGCGAGAGGGAGACCTCAGTTCAAATCCCAGACTCCACTTACCAGCTGTGACCTGGGGCAAATGAAACCTTCTGAGAGACCTTTTCTCACACACAGAGTGGTCATAATAATTATATCTTTTGCATGGTGTCTGTGGAAATTAAATGAGGCACTATGTGTGAACATGAGCTGGTGCCTGTCAAGTGTTTGACAAATGTTAATTCTCTTCTGGGGGCTTTTAGAAGGAATAAGGTAGCAAAGGATGAGGGCAGGCTGATGCATCAGAATGAGTGTGGGGTAAACTTTTAAGAAAAATTAATTTTTTGATGGAATTGATTTTTAATGAACTTTAGCTGCTGAACAATTCTTGAACTGAACACTAAGACTGAATATGTCTCTGGTTTATGCAGGTTACACAATTCATAGCTTATTTCTGGAATGAAGTTAGTGATCATGTGGTCAAAACCCATTCACAACTTGCAAAAAGATCAGATGCCTGCCCAGACCATTCACTCGTTAGTAGCTCTGCTCTGTCCTAACTCTCACCCCTCTTCAGAAAACCAGAGACCGCCTCTGACTAAGGATGCCCAGACCCTCCAACCGTTCCTCCTATGACAACGAGGTTTCCTGATCACTTATTATCCTTTTCACCTTTTTTTAACCCTCCCTAGTTTTATCATGTTCCTTTTTAAATGTGATGATCAAAAGCAAATAAAATACACCAGATGCTTCTGACTATGGCAGAAAAAAGAACAGAAACCTCTTTTGCTCTGGACGACTCTATGATGAAAGTAGTCTGTTGGCAGCCGTGCCACATTGCCCTTACAGTCAACTGAAACCCCTAGGACTTTTTTTTTTTTGCGGTACGCGGGCCTCTCACTGTTGTGGCCTCTCCCGTTGCGGAGCACAGGCTCCGGACGCGCAGGCTCAGCGGTCATGGCTCACGGGCCCAGCCGCTCCGCGGCATGTGGGATCTTCCCAGACCGGGGCACGAACCCGTGTCCCCTGCATCGGCAGGCGGACTCTCAACCACTGCGCCACCAGGGAAGCCCCTTAGCTTTATTTTTTAAATGTCATGAGTATAAAAAGAATATCCATTTACATAAAGTTCAAAATTACCTGTGGTGTTAGAAGTCAGGATAGTGGTTGGCATTGGAGAGAAGGATGGGATATTGATCAGGAGACCCCCAGGGGGATATGGGGGACTGGTCCTTTGTGGTTTTTGATTTTATGGTGATCACACAGGTGTACTCACTTTGTAGGCATTCATCAAACCATACAGGTGTGAATTGTGCACTCCTCTATATGTGAATAGTAAACAGAAACCAATTTGCAATGATCAGAAAGCCCTTTATAAAAGTCTCTTCTTTTCTTTTCTCCCTGAGCACAGAGAACAGAAGAGCATATAATTTAATTCATTCATCAAACTGGTTTTGTGAGAAGCTTTTAGGTACAAAGCATTGTACTCTGTAGAGTACAGGGCTTTAGGGCTCTGGAGACAAAGATGAAGCAGACACAGCCCCTGCCCACAAAGAACTTACAGATCAGTGAAGGATGAACATGTATCAGATATCACTGTATACCAGGGGAAAATGTCCTGGGGTACTAAGAGGGGTCAGGCAGCTGGTTTTCATGAAAAGCCATTTGAATAGCATTTCATACATTCAAGAATCATACGTAATCTTCGTGAATTTATAGTTAGTGAATGACGTTGTTTTACTACTCATACAATGAAGAGCTTCTTAGATTCTATTTTTGTCTCATTTTGTGACAAGATCATGAAGAAATTTATACATACATAATCAATAAGAGATATGTGATTGTTGTTACTGAAGATATTAAAATAATATATACTTTATAACATTTTTTCAAAGATCTAACTTTAAAGTATTTCCAACAGGGGAATGCCTGGGGAATTCATTATAAGGCAACTTTTGAACATATAGATGAAATTTTTAAATGAAAATCAATCCAAAAGCTAAGCAGGTAAGCAAACTGTGGTATATCCATACAACTGGATGTTATTCAGCCACAAAAAGGAATGAAGTAGTAATACATGCTACAACGTGGATGAACCTTGGAAACATTGTGCTAAAGGTAAGAAGATACAAAAGAGCACATCTTGTATAATTCCATTTATATTAAATATGAAGAATAGGCAAATTCATAGAGATGGAATGTAGATTAGTGGTCTCCAGGGGCTGGGGGAAGGGAGGCATGGTGAGTGACCACTTATAGGTACAGTGTATGTTTGGGGGTCGTGTTTCGGGTGATGAAAATGTTCTGGAATTAGAGAGTGGTAATGGTTGCTTGACCTTATGAATACTAAAACCCACTGAATCGTACACTTTAAAATGGTGAATCTCATGCAAATTATATCTCAATAAAATATATAGAAGGCAATTTTCAAACATACAGATTGAAATTCTGAAATCATAAAATTTTTTTCACTGAGAAATTCTCAGTACCATTTTATGATACATCTAATGAATGAGTACCAAAAACCATACACGTGAAGATGAAAAGTTATAAAGATCAAAATGGGGGAATGGGCTTCCATTTTTGTGAGAATTAAATCAGGACCTAAAGCAAACCTTTCACACAGGGCTTCGGAGGGATCAGGACATGACCACTTGTGTCTCTACTTCTAATTCCAAAACAGAATCATTCAGGCCTGGGTTACCCACATCACTGGATATTTTATGAACTCCTGTTTTTCTTAACCTGCTTGACAACAAAAACGCTTTTGCTTACCTCTCTGATAAGCAGCCCTTTCTCTGATCCCTGTTGATAGAAATTAGACAGTAATCTGTTCAAATCAGCGTTTACAGGCAAGATGAGTTTTCCAGAAGAGAGAAGGAAAGGACTCAAAGCGGCCAATCAAAGGGCTCTGTGGAGGAAACCCAGGTAGAACCCCAGTAATAAATACATTTATTGCCTGGACAGTAAAAAGTACTGGAGAGTTTAAAATAAATTCTGAGTTATTTAAACTTAATTTATGACCAGGAAAATAAACCCTCTCTTCCACCATTAATGTTTTTTATCTGGGCCATCAAATGTCACACGCTACTGATTTTGGTTGTAAGGTCACTGGAAACAGCATATCAGAGGTGTCAGCACCACAAATCAAGTGAAATTCCTTTAAAAATAAAAATGTCAAGAGTAAAGTAATAGGCAATAGTTACTTCGTGCTATGAAAGACTTCTAATATATCAAAAGGTTCACCTTTTTCTACCTTAATGGTGTATCACTTTGAGCACTAAATATACTTCTGCTTAACAGATAAAGTAAAGAAAACAGGCATCAGGATGCCGATGATAATAAGAATGATGACATATAATAAAACTATTTGCAGGCACAGAAACATTAGAAGGCAGAAGCCTGGATATATCAAAAGACAAACAATGACCCTGAATATAGGGAGATCTGCTCTCTAGCATGTCAGTTATTTTAAGTTTAAAGGTCAACTAAAACAGTGTCTTTGAAATCAGAATACAAATTATATTGGGTTTGGGTAAGAAAAAAATGAACATCTTAGAGCTAATGTGATTCTACACAGAGGTCTAAACCCTGAAGCAATCCTCTGGTCTTTTACCTAAGGACTGAATAAAACAGAAGCAAGTGCCCATGTGCTGGGAGGAGATGAAAGGTAAAGGAGACTTGGAGCAGACGGATTCTTCACGATCCTGATGTTAAACAACTGACAGGCAGTGGCATTTGCCATACTGTGTCGTTGCTAAATGCGTGAACTCCTGGCAGGGTAAATTCAGCCAGGATTATTCTTTATGCCAAAGCATCTGACTGAAAGGGTTATCAAAGCCCCAGATAACAAGAAATGACTTTGTTTCATCCTTGTGACATATCTTACAGCGATTTTCTAGGACGTTAAAGGTAAAACCTTGCTTCCTGATTCAAAGACTCATAATCCAGTGGATGAAACGGCTCCAGGGAAGGATAAAGGAGGATGGAGCCATTCACACAGAAGCACAAATTTCCCCCAAGATGGTAGTGAACAGTTAGAGAAAAGCCATAATTCTCTAGTTTAAGCCTCCCAAAGTTCTTTTATCATTGGGAGTAGTGGGGAGGGGAAGAGGAGGTCATGTTTGCCCATCAGCAGGTACCATGGGGTGGGAGATGGGCCAGTGTCATCACTGGAGTCCCAGTACAGGTGCTCTGCATTTCAGAAAAGTCAAGTGTGGCTGACTCCAGAATGGAGTATCCCTCTTGGCTCTGGTGGCTATAGAATTTTAGTGATGAAATTGAACGCCAAAGACTTGAACTTCTATCTCCTTTCATGTGACAGATGAGGATACTGAGGCTCAACTCCAAGAGGGAAATGCTTGAGGACACAGCCAAGATGAGAGCCTCCACTGTGGCCCCTGGCTCCGGCCAGGCCACTGATGTGACTGTCACACACAAGCCCCACTTGTGTGAAGCAGCTGTTCCAACTGGGAGGCAGGCTCCCTGGAATGATCTCCAGTCCTTGATTTGATGTGTATGTGATGATAGTAAGTCACTGAATTCTCTGTATCTCAGTTTCCCCATGAAGCAATTTGATATTTGTACACATCGACTTTTCAGAATACCTCTATTAGGCTTGGGTATCTTAGGAGAAGACTCCATAAGAACATCCCCATACAGTCTAGCAGGTAAGAGACCAGATTGTGTAGACTGAAGCTTGGCTCTGCCATGGGCTAGCAGTAGAACATTGTACAAGATGCTAAACCTCTCTAACTCCTGGTTTCCTTATCCATAAATCGGGGATAGTAATAACTGTACTTACCTGGCGTGGTGTTGTGGTGATGCAATAGAAAGCTCTCAGGACCACAAAGTGTGCATTTATACAACAGAGAACGAGAAGTCCCTGGAAGCAGGGAACTGGAGGTCTCAGGTGTCCTGGCCCACTGTTGTCCTGCCACCCAGCCCATCAGCTTTCACCTGAGACACCAACCTGATTTGAATATGAGTATGCGACTGAAGGGCATGATTTAGGCATGTGCAAACCCCATAACAGCCCAGGGCTTCCATACCTCAGGCTGTCTTCTCTTGGGCAATCTGCTCAAATGACAGATGATTCCTCTGGTCAAGATGGGGTTCGATTCAGAGCCACATAGTGAGAGACGAGAGCCTCAATGCCAGTCAGCACCCTATTTATTTGTGGTTTTGTCTTATTAAAGACAAATGATGCTGAGGCAGTTCTATGGGCGTCGAATGAATTATTTGTATATCTGATTGAATTGGAGGACTCAACCCTGTTTAACTCTTTGAGTTTTCAGCCTGGGGTATAGGAATTCTATTCAGCACCCTCTAATCACTTTCTGAATTTTACTTTGGGGTATCACCTTGAAAACTCATGGGCTACGTGGCAAAAAGATGTCTGTACTCAAGGCTTTATAAAGAAAAAATATCGAAAACAAACTTGGGTTTGAGAAAACCACCAGTTTCTACAAGACGTTTATTGGGGAATCATGTTCTTGAACCTTTAGACCTTTGAAAGTCTAGAGGTAAAAATATTTAAAATCAAATGTAATGATATGGCACTTTTATTAATTTTCCCTAATTTTAAGGGGCGCTTTCCTCTTCCTTCAGGCATTCAAGTTCACTCAAAAGTAATTGCTGGGACTTCCCTGGTGGCGCAGTGGTTAAGAATCCTCCTGTCAATGCAGGGTACATGGGTTTGAGCCCTGGTCCAGGAAGATCCCACATGCAGAGGAGCAACTAAGCCTGTGCCCCACAACTACTGAGCCTGTGCTCTAGAGCCCGCAAGCCACACCTACTGAAGCCCGGGCACCTATACCCCATGCTCCACAACAAGAAAAGCCACCTCAATGAGAAGCCTGCACACCACAATGAAGAGTACCCCTGGCTCGCCACAACTAGAGAAAGCCCGTGTTTAGCAACAAAGACCCAACACACACAAAAAGGTAATTGCTAACCCTGCCTCATTCTATTACTTGTAAGTTCAATATAATTAGAGACATATTCAGTTCATTACTAGCTTGAATTTTTGCCCAGCTTTTTTTCAGCCTGTTGTCTTTTCAAAACACTTTATTAAAAACGTGTTTTACCCCCGTAGGTAGGTTTATACCTAGGTATAGGTATTTTATTCTTTTTGTTGCAATGGTGAATGGGGTTGTTTCCTTAATTTCTCTTTCTGATCTTTTGTTGTTAGTGTATAGGAATGCAAGAGATTTCTGTGCATTAATTTTGTATCCTGCAACTTTACCAAATTCATTGATTAGCTCTAGCAGTTTTCTGGTGGCATCTTTAGGATTATCTATGTATAGTATCATGTCATCTGCAAACAGTGACAGACCTGTACTCAGAAAACTATAAGACACTGATGAAAGAAATTAAAGACGATACAAACAGATGGAGAGATATACCATTTTCTTGGATTGGAAGAATCAATATTGTGAAAATGACTATACTACCCAAAGCAATCTACAGATTCAATGCAATCCCTATCAACTTACCAATGGCATTTTTTACAGAACTAGAAAAAAAAAATCTTAAAATGTGTGTGGAGACACAGAAGACCCCGAATAGCCAAAGAAATCTTAAGGGAAAAAAATGGAGCTGGATGAATCAGACTCCCTGACTTCAGACTATACTACAAAGATACAGTAATCAAGACAATATGGTACTGGTACAAAAACAGAAATATAGATCAATGGAACAGGATAGAAAGCCCAGAGATAAACCCACGCACAAGGGTCAACTAACCTATGACAAAGGAGGCAAGGATATACAATGGAGAAAAAGCAGTCTGTCAATAAGTGGTGCTGGGAAAACTGGACAGCCACATGTAAAAGAATGAAATTAGAACACTCGCTAACACCATACACAAAAATAAACTCAAAATGGATTACAGACCTAAATGTAAGACCGGGCACTATAAAACTCTTAGAGGAAAATATAGGAAGAGTAACACTCTTTGATGTAAATCACAGCAAGATCTTTTTTGACCCACCTCTTAGAGTAATGGAAATAAAAACAAAAATAAACAAATGGGACCTAATGAAACTTAAAAGCTTTTGCACAGCAAAGGAAACTATAAACAAGGCAAAAAGACAACCCTCAGAATGGGAGAAAATATTTGCAAATGAATCAATGGACAAAGGATTAATCTCCAAAATCTATAAACAGCTCATGCAGCTCAATATTAAAAAAAATAACCCAATCAAAAAATGGGCAGAAGACCTAAATAGACATTTCTCCAAAGAAGACATACAGATGGCCAAGAAGCACATGAAAAGCTGCTCAACATCACTAATTATTAGAGAAATGCAAATCAAAACTACAATGAGGTATCACCTCACACCAGTTAGAATGGGCATCATCGGAAAATCTACAAACAACAAAATATGGAGAGGGTGTGGAGAAAAGGGAACCCTCTTGCACTGTTGGTGGGAATGTAAATTGATACAGCCACTATGGAGAACAGTATGGAGGTTCCTTAAAAAATGAAAAATAGAATTACCATATGGCCCAACAATCCCACTACTGGACATATACCCAGAGAAAACCATAACTCAAAAAGACACAGGCACCCCAATGTTCATTGCAGCACTATTTACAATAGCCAGGTCATGGAAGCCACCTAAATGTCCATCAACAGATGAATAGATAAAGAAGATGTGGTACATATGTACAATGGAATATTACTCAGCCATAAAAAGGAACGAAATTGGGTCATATACAGAGATGTGGACGGACCTAGAGACTGTCATACAGAGTGAAATAAGTCAGAAAGAGAAAATCAAATATCGTATATTAACTCATATATGTGGAATCTAGAAAAATGGTACAGATAAACTGGTTTGCAAGGCAAAAATAGAGACGGATGTAGAGAACAAACGTATGGACACCAAGGGGGGAAAGCTGGGAGGGGCTGGTGGTAGTGGTGTGATGAATTGGGGGATTGGGATTGAAATATATACACTGATGTGTACAAAATAGGTAACTAATAAGAACCTGCTGTGTAAAAAAATAAAATAAGATAAAATTCAAAGAAAGAAAGAAAGAAAGAGCCAGGAATACATACGGCCAGTCTGCAGACCCCAAATTGCTATGGAAATCTACAGCTGTGAAGAACAGAGAGAAATGGATAAACAAAAAACTTGTTTTAGTATCACATTCTTTAAAGGAAAATAATAACTCCCAAGTACATTTTATAGGAATTGCTCAAAATACAGGACCCAATGCCAGAAACTAATAAACTCAAATCACAGAACTCACGTCAGAAGGCTGCCATAAACTGTTTTAGAGCAGTTTGGATATATTTGACCTGAAAATTGAAATGCGTGTGCTCTAATACATAGTTTCACTGGAGAAACTGTCACCAGGTATCGCTATTTAAAAATCCTGTTCTTATTTCATTCACTGGATTTCAATTTAGCCCCTAAATATCCTTTTTCCTACAAAGAACTCCAAACGCTTTCCCATGGCATTACCCCAAAGCGTCAGCCTGGCGGGCTGGCGTTGTCCTGTTTTATAGCACAAGATGCTTGGATGGGCAGTGGTTTTCAGGTCAGACCCTTGAGATGAAGAGTTTTGACCTTGTTGCTTCAAGGTGCTGCTGTCATCCTGGGGAGAGGGCATTTCAGGGGAGAATGCCCTGGTGAGGGGCTGATCCCACACTGACACCTGAAACTCAGAGGTGGGTCATCAAGCTTCATGGCCCGTGTGTTAAATGGCCTGCAAAGTTGAAAGCTTGAGCAAATGAGCCCGTGGGTACACATGGAGCACAGGGCTGGTGATTTTCTAGGTTAGCTCCTCAGAGAGCACTGGGGCAAAGCAGGCAGCTCGTCCTGGATCCAAGAACCAGGAGAGAGAGCCTGGCCTTGCAGGACTAATGGAAAAAAAAAAAAAAAAAAAAAGAGTTGCTCCAAGCCACCTGGTTACCTGGCAAGCTGAGTGCCTGCCAGGTGGAAAAGCACAGTTGACATCACAGTCTAGACAGGATCATTCCTGGAGACTCATTTCTTAAATCTGCTGTTATTTCAAATGGTAAATTCTGGAGGGGAGTGCTTTGAATAGCTTATTTTTTTAAAATTAATGAATCAAAGCATGAAAATATACTGATCTGGAAATGTGGAATCTGGGAGGTGTTTCTGATTGACGTCACCCCATGTCTGGTCCACAGAAGGTGGATTTGGGGCTCTCAGCACATCGGCTTCCAAGGTCCATAGCATTTAAGCACTGAGGTATAATAGTGACTCTCCAGTCCGCAGGTAGAAAAATTAAGACTGATATGTATGGTTGAACAATTTCTTAATTTCTAGTTAAGATAGCTGGCCATTATCTTAATTTCCAATGAAATACAGAAATGTGAGCCACACAGACTTGTTTTCCATTCTGAGGTCTGAGGCCTTTACTTGGCTAGGAAGGGAAGTGTCCATCAAGAAGAAATAGCATTTCCTCATTCTTCTTCTGAATTCCATCAGTGAAAGATACGGGATCTAGTACCCAGTGAAATATTCTGACCTGAGCAATGCATTTTATTTTTGATAATAAATGAAAATTCTAATTCAACTTCTACTCAATTTTGGGGATCTCTGATCTCATGAACATGCAAATAATCAAAAGTAGACTGTAGCTGTTACTTATTCTACATGAACAGAATCATTAGGTATGAATAAGAAGAACTGATAACTTGAGTATATTTCCACTTCTACAAACCAATTTGGGTTAATTTGCAAAATTAGTAGAAGAAACAGTCAAGTTGTTTAAAAAAAACAATAATGACTCAGTTTGACTTATTTTTTAAAAAAATGATTTGGTTTACATTAGTGCCAAAAAAATAATGAAGTACTTAGTTATAAATCTAACAAAGTATGTATAAGACCTACCTATATGAAGAAAACTACAAAACTCTGATGAAAGAAATCAAAGAAGTTCTAAATAAATGGAGAAATATTCCATGTTTATAGGTAGGAAGACTCAATATTGTCAAGGTATCCCAGATTGGTCTATAGATTAAACTCAATTCCAGTCAAAATCTCAACAAGTTACTTTGTGGATATCAACAACTGATTCTAAAGTTTATGTGGAGAGGCAAAAGACCCAGAATAGCCAACACAATACTGAAGACGAACAAAGCTGGAGGACTAACACTCCCTGACTCCAATATTTACCATAAAACTACAATAATCAGGAGAGAATGGTGTTAGTGAAAGAATAGACAAATGGATCAATGGAACAGAGTACACAAAAATAGTCAATTCATCTTCGACAAAAGAGTAAAGACAGGGCTTCCCTGGTGGCGCAGTTGTTAAGAATCCGCCTGCCAATGCAGGAGACACGGGTTCAAGCCCTGGTCCAGGAAGATCCCACGGGCCACAGAGCAACTAAGCCCGTGCACCACAACTACTGAGCCTGCGCTCTAGAGCCTGTGAGCCACAACTACTGAGCCTGTGCACCACAACTACCGAAGCCCACGCACCTAGAGCCCGTGCTCCGCAACAGGAGAAGCCACCGCAATGACAGTCCTGTGCACCGCAACGAAGAGTAGCCCCCGCTCGCCGCAACTAGAGAAAGCCGCACAGCAACAAAGACCCAAAGCAGCCAAAAATAAATAAATAAAATTTTTTTTTTTTTTAAGTAAAGACAATTCTAACTCTGGGAGTTAAAAAAAAGAAACCTGGGTCCATCATTATGTCGAGTTCCTCACATAGGCTGGCAAATTGAAGGTACTTATTAAATACTTGTTGAATGAACAAATGAATAAATGATCTGTTCCCAGCACTGGGTAAATTGGGGTATTTTTTCCCATGTACAAAATGGGAATGTAATGCCAGTCTCTCAGGGTTGTGACGAGAACTCTATGGGGAAAGTATATAAGTATATCCAGAAAATCTATAACACCCAGCACTCAAAAAAGTCTACTTGGGGGGAAGATGCTTCAGGGTGGAAGAAGGCCTGGTGGTGGGGAAAGGTAGGGCTGTTTGGGGCAAGGCATTCAGTGGAGCAGAAATGAGCTCTCCGGCGGAGAGAGCTGTGCTGGCAAAGAACAGATGTACAGAAGCTTAGGGTGCAGAGACACCCAGGAGCCAGACAGAGGAGGAGTGACTTAGTGATTGACAGTGGACTTATTTTTTATGTTTCCTATAAGGTCGAACTCACACTTGGCATGCATTACATGTCCATCAATAAGCCTGTTTTCAAGGGTGGAACCTCATCCACCCTTCCCAAATCCTCATCATGTTACTACTTCTCCTGATAAGAACACGAGGCCTGGGGAAGCATGTTACACTTTGCAAAATGACTTCACGCCATTATCACTTTTGCTCCCCATAACAACTCTGTGGGGAGCTGGAGACCTTAAAGAAGGTGACATGATTTGCCCAAAGTCACAGATGTAAAGGTGTGATTGGAGCCCCTGTCTTGGCCGCACGGGCTCCATTTCTCCCACTGCAACACCTGGCCGCCTGCTGGAAACTGCATCACCTGAGTCATAATAGCCCCAAGTCCACCCCACTGCCTCTGTTTGCCTCTGCTTTGACTGTAGTGATCATGGTCCCCTTTAATTAGCCACAGCCCCAAATTCAGGGAAAATGCTGTCCTTAACTTCTCTCCCATCTGAAAGCCTTGGTGGACCACCTCTCTTTCTCCAACGAGCTCAGCCTCCCCTTGGGGGCATCTGTAGCTGCCTTCTCCCCCCAGTGCTCTCTATCCTGATTCTTTCCTTCCACTCTGCTTCACCTCCAACTGCCGCCCTGAACTTCTCCCAACAGCATGTATTTTCTCCTTGTATAAGAAAAAAAAAAAAAACAACTTTTCTCTCAAAAGGATTTTACCATTAAAACTCCTGAGTAAGTAGCTCAATGAAGAACAGAGGAACATTCAGGAAGGAACTGGGCCCTGCCCTGGGGTGGACAGGACAGTAGAAAAGACATGAAGTTGGGAGTCAGGAAAGCTGGGGTTTGGTGCCTGTGCTACCAGGACGAGTTATGTGGCTTAAGCGACTCCCTCTGTCTGGGTCTCAGGTTCCTCGTTTGGAAAACGCCTTGTGAGGATGAGATGCTTCCATAGGTTGTGTTCTCTGCTGATTGTCTGGATTCTTTTGACGAGAGGGTAGAGGTCCTGGGTTTGAATTCAGGTGCTGCCACTTACCAGCTGTGTGATCTTGGGCCAGTTACTTAACCTCTCTGTCTCACGCCTCACCTGTAAAGTGGAGATAATGGTAGTCACCTCACAGGGTTGGTGGAGGTTTAAATGGAGGGTGCAAAGTGCTTAGCCAATGCCCAGCACCTAAAAGCAGAGCGCCCTAAAAGCTCATCATTTTTATCATTCTGGCGGATGTCAGTTTGTACTGGACATCCCACCACCATTCTTGGCCTGCTGTCCTTCCCTGACATATAAATGTAAGGTTCTTATGAGGATCCATTTTCATCCTCTACCTGCTGTGCTGTGTGTGGAAGGCTGATAGCACGACAGCCAATGTAACTCATCCTCTGGTCCACCAATGCCAGTTGGCAATGCTGCAGTGGCCACGTGGTGGAGAAACGGGGTCCGGGGCAGGAATGGGGTGGAGAGGAGGGATGAAGTCCCAGTATCTGCAGAAAGAACAGAGAGTAGGACCGACGACAGCAGCTGCTTCAGTTCAAATCATCTAACGCATGCTGAGTGGCACTGCTGTGTTCACAGAGCTAGGTCTCAGCACTGCGCTTGTGTCTGTGGTGTGTGTGTGTGTGTGTGTGCGCGCACAAGTCCATACAAGGAGAGGTATATAAATGTTTAAATAGAGTATTTCTGTCTCAAGGAGCTTACAATGTAATTGAGAGGCTAAGATGAATAGCCAGAAATTTCAGTTTAGTTCAGACTATGGTGTGTGAAAAGGTAGGAACAAAGGAAGTGCAAAGGACATCCAGTCCTATGGATGGTGTCGAAGATGATTTCCTGGTGGAGGTGGCACCAGAGATGGAACCTTAAATGATAGAAAGGTTTGCAACATTGATTCACTCACTCAGTAAAACTTTATTGAGCACCTACTATGTGTCAGGCACTGTGCTAGGTCCTGGGAGAGAGGCAATGGCTAACCCAAACAGACACAGTTCTTCTGATAAAGTGAAAGGAAACAGCTGGGACAAAAGAAATAATAAAAGCAAAGGGACAGAGGCAAGAAAATTTTACAGAGCATGGCTGTAACCGCGGGAAGGCAGTTGGAGGCAGGAGTGGGAGGATTCAAAGGCCAGGCTGTGAGCTTGAACTTCACTCAGGGAACGTGTGTATACAGAGGCACATCTGTAGAAATGTATGGGAGTGGGGTGCTGTGGGCAGACCGTGACCGAGCAAGCCTGACCCTGCCAGCAGCAAGCGGAGGGGGATAGTAAAAAATATAGTACAGATGGTAAATGAGAGCAGATTGGAAAAGATAACTGAAAATATCTTTACAGTTTTGAGCCCATGTGACCAGGAGTATGGTGGGAATCGTATAAAGAAATAGGAAAATCTAGAGGATTCCATTTGGGGGGTAGATGGATAGGTGGTTTGGTTTGGACACCTTGAGCTTGAGGAACAAGCCGGACACTATGCTGAAGGTGTCCCGCCAGCCGAGAGAAATGCAAGGCGCGAGGCTGGGCGCGAGGCTGGCGCAGAAGATGCGCACTTGGGGGCAGTCGAGCGAGCGGGTTTGACACAGAGAAGCGGGATGTCTCAGGGGCCTGCGGAGGACAGTGAGAGGACAGGGGCTGCCCTCATGACAGATAATGGGGATATCCAGGAAAAGTGAACAGTGGTCCCAGGAAAGACGAGCCTTATGGGAGAGGAGGATGACAAAGACAAGCATGAGGGTGAGGGAAGTTTCCCTGGCCTCTGAGGCATTCCCAGTGCTGCACTGCTGGTGTGTGTGCAGCCTGTGCTCTGCTCCACCACCCACATGTTTCAGCGTCCGGGGGGGCCCGCTCTGGCCCTCGCCTGCCTCTGACGTTCTTTCTCTCCCCTCTTTAGGTCTCTTCCCGGCCCATCACTTCTGTTTCTTCAGAACCCCACTTCAACACAACCCTCCTAGCCTCAACCCTGCCTTCCCCCTCCAAATGCAAGTTTACACCTCTCAGCTTTGCTCTGCACTCTCTCCACTCCAGCTCAGCGCCTGATTCTCCGGAGACAACTTGATCAGTATACAAGAAAGTACAAATACAAATGTCACAAGATGCTGTTCTTTTATTAGCTCATTGGCCAAAATTTTTACAAATGGTAATAGCCAGTGCTAAAGGGAGAATGCGAGATTAGGAATTCTCACGTATGTCCGCGGGAGTGTAACAATTTTGGAAATTTATCTGATAACATTTATGAAAATTTTTTAAATGCACAGTCTTTGAGTCAGCAATCCCACTTTTCAGTAACTCTCTTACAAGTGTGGAAATCTGTATATCTAAGGATGCTTTTTACATCAGTGGGGAATTATGAATACATTATGGGAAATCCATTCAAAGAACACTGATCAGTCCCTGATAAATCTGCATTTCTTGACCTGAATGTATTCTATGCCGCAGACCAATGTGTAGAGGATAAGTCCGTATTATTGCTAAACAGGCATACATTTGGGGGAGGTAATTTTTATTTTGTGTATTTATTTCATATAAATACACAAATACACATTTTTTCATATAAAGTAAATTTAAAATGAAAACAAAAATAGATTCTTGATAGAGGGAATCTCATGGGCACAGTTCATCCTTTTATAACAGGCAATGACAAGCCTACGGATCGGCTGCCCCCGGGTCACGTGATAACCCCTGGCCCAATCAGGAGTGGGCAGGAGCGTGAGTTACTATACGTGGCCGTAGCTGGGCTATGGTAAGGGCAGTTTCACTTGGAAGGGTTTGTGGGAATATAGACATCAGCTTGGTACTTTCCGCCTCCGCCAAGGACATAAACTTGGGAAATGCCTACGTTTCAGGGACATGTAGAGAGGAGAAGATTTGAGGAAGGTTAAAAGAGAACTAAAAGAGTGCAATGCAGAGAGGCAACGGAGCCAGTAGGGGGAGGAAATTAAATAAGAGAGAAGAGCAAGCAGTTCATTGAATAAACATTTGCCAAACGACTACAACGTGCTTGCAGCTGTTACTCCAGTGCTGGGGATGTGGCGTTGAGCAAGACAGGCAAGATCCTTACTTTCAGGAGCTTACGATCTGTCAAGTGAAGGGTAAGGGGGTGAGGGAGGAATTGACATTAGTTAGGAGTCAGTTTAGCTGCAAATGACGGAAGACCCAACATAACAATAGATTAAGCAAGTTAGAATCAAACTTCTCTCTCACATGACACAAGTCCAGAGGGATGAGACCCAGGGCTCGTAGGGCCACATCATGATGTCATCAAGGATCCAGGACTCTGTTATCTTGGTAGTGTGATGTCCTTAGCATGAAGCTTTTACCTCAGAGTCCAATATGGCTGTGTAAGTCCTAGCAATTGCGCCCACATCCCAGACAATGAGAAGAAGAGAAAAGGATAAAATGAGGGTTCCTCCTCCTTCTTAGGACACTTCTACTTATATCTGATTGGCCAGAACTGAGTTGTGTAGCTACACTTCACTGATAGGGAGGCTGACATATGCAGTCTTGTTCTGGGGGACCATGTGCCTCACTGAAATTTTGGGCTCTGCTACTAGGGAAGAAGGAGAGAATGGATAGCAGGGGGTACCCGTCAGTCTCTACCATAAGAAGGAGTCAGCAAATAAGCAAATGAAAACATGACGGAGGAACAAATGGTTTGATGAATAAAAGCCTATGTGGGGCTTCCCTGGTGGTGCAGTGGTTGAGAGTCCGCCTGCCGATGCAGGGGACACGGGTTCGTGCCCCGGTCCGGGAAGATCCCACATGCCGCGGAACGGCTGGGCCCGTGAGCCATGGCCGCTGAGCCTGCACGTCCGGAGCCTGTGCTCTGCAATGGGAGAGGCCACAACAGTGAGAGGCCCGCGTACCACACACACAAAAAAGCCTATGTGAAAGAAAATAAGGGAAGATGGGGCCACCCTAGATGGAATGGTCAGGAAACATCTCTCCACAGAGGGGAGCTTTTAGCTGAGACCTGAACGACAAGAAGGAGAAGAAGAGGGAAGAGGCAGAGCAGAGGCTTTGAGGCAGGAGCAAGCCGGGCGTGATTAACGAATGAAGAGGTCACCGTGACTGTGCACACGGAGAAGCAGACACGGGGCCGTGTCCGAGGGGATCCAGAAGGGGCAGGAACATGAGTGGGGCTTATTAGCACTTTTTCATAGAGGGGTGTGTGTGTGTGTGTGTGTGTGTGTGTGTGAGAAATAGACAGCAGACAAAGACACTCTCTCACTCATTCAGGTGTGTGTTCCTCTGTCCCAGACCTTCCAGATTCAAGATATCAAGTGGATGAACAGGAGGGAGAGTCAGGTATGGCAGTCTAATCCAGACCTATCACGATAATAATTATAATAAAATTTCTGCTACTACAAGCTGTGTTCCCTCTTCCCTGTCAGCTCCCACCGGAATCCCAGAAGACCTTTGCTGAATGGGGAATGTGGGCTGTAGGGTGTCGATGACATTGCAGCGTTCCCGTGCAATCATCATACGTTCTGACACACAACCTCTCCTTGGCCTTGGGCTGCTGTAGGCTAGAAACCGGGACCTAAGCTATTGTTCTGGTCCTGAGGCAGCCCGGCCTTGAAGATAGACTCGGTTAAGAATTGCACAGTCTTCCACTCAGGTTCGGGCGGTGCCCAATTCCAATAAAGTCAAATTATTTTGCAGCTACTATGTAATTTAATTCTTACAGCATCCTAGGAATTGAGTGAATAGGTATTATTCCCCCCATACAGGTGGAAGAAGGAATTGAAACACAGGAAAAGTAATGGATTGACCTAAAGTGAAGAAGTAAGTTGACAGAGGCGCCCAAAACTCTTGACCCGTCGTTGTAAGTGCTTTGTCTGCTCGACCACACAGCCTCCAAATGGGGTGGCTACTGCATGAGCCAGAGGTCCTGGCTCTGTTTCCTGCTAGGGTGACACATCATCCCACTTTGCCCAGCAATGGGAGGTTTCCCAGGCAGGGGAGTCCAGGGCGAAGCAAGACAGTTGATCCCTCTGTGGAACAGAATGGGGACATTTAACAAAGTACTAAATTAAGCATGAGCATGAACAGCTGTGGTGGGGTAAAGAGGAAACTGGTCTCAAAGCCAAATAAGACTTTTTTCAAACGCTTTATGATTTGCTTTGAAAACTGGACAGCTCATGGGGAACGATAAGCCTCACCATGTCTAGAGGGATTTTTTTCCCAAAAAGGTGAGTTCAGAGTTCTACCAAGTTTTCCTTTCCCAGGGCTCAGCCTGAATTGACCCTTGGCTGTCCCCGGCTGGGTGCCCCCTCTCCCCCTTAGGAACACGCCGTATGGTCAGTGCAGGGTACGTGGAATACGGAAACCAAAAACATGTTGAAAGAAGACATGGAAATGACCCTACTGAGTTCACGTACAAAATTCAAGGCTGAGCTAATGTATGGGGTCTCGAGGTCCTGCTGTGAAGCCCTGGCCATGAGCCTTCACAAAAGGCATAGGAGGAAATTACAGGAAGGTACCAGGCAGGCTTTGGTGACAGGTAGATCCTTAAATTCTCTGGCTTCCAGTTCTCCTCTGAAATTGTGAATGACCCCCAGAGTGACATCTTTCATTCTGATGAGATGGAGAAAAAGAGAAGAGACGAACCCCCCCACCCCAAGAAACCAAGGCCCCTGTCCCCCTGCTTGGTCTGCCCAAGTCCGTGTCTTCCTGGAAAGCAGAGTGTTGCACGATGACTGCCACCCCAAAGGTCGCCCAGGGGGTTGCTCCTTTGTTTTCCTTTCCCTTTCTCTATGTGAGGTTTCGTTGAAGCTGACCTTCCAGCTCCATGAGCTGACTTGATGGTGTACCCCTGACCTTTCCTTCGCCAACGACGTGCTCTGTTCTTGGGGAGCTGAGGCATAGCCATGGTGTGAAAAGGGTTAAACAGGTAGGCCTGGAGTTTCTGATTTACATGGGGGGAGAGCAACATTTAAAGGAGAATTTCCAGCAAGAGCTCTATTTTGAGAAGAGCTCTATTTGGAGGCAACACTGCGATCCAGTTCTTCTCCTAGCTATGGCCAAGCCAAAGGCAGGGAGAGTGGGAGAGCTGAACAAGCCCACGCAAATCTTGGCTGGTGGGGAGAGAAATAAAGCCTCTCACCTCACTGGGTCCGTGGAATTTTAGCCCGAGGATGGAAGGATATGGATGTGGAGTAGAAGCTCACGAGTTTCTTTCAATTATCTTTCACAAAGTTGTTCCAAGCTGCGTGATCCTCTTTCATTGCTAACAAAAGGGGATTGTGCTTGAATCCCTTCCAGTGTCTGTTGCTTTTTCGACCTCCACAGTGAACGTTCTGCTCTCAGCTACCACAGGTGCAGGGCCCCGCACCTCGATAGCTCATGAAACCAGCTCCAGCTGACGCCATGGCTGAATCTATGATGCTCGTATCAGCTTGTCCCTGCCAGGGGCAAGGCTGGCTCAGGGGGACGGGTTAAGGGGCTCTTCGCTTCTATGTTTCTAGGTCAAAGTAAGTGCTGGCCACGTGTCCCCACACCACACTCCCCAGGCCCAGTGTCAAAAATGATCCCGAGACCTTGGATCAACTTTCGTCATAGAAGCAATCTTATCAAGGGCGTGAATCGGCCAAGATACTAAGAGTGTCTTAGTAAGGACTCTGGCTCAGTCTAGCCCTAATGGCAAGTGTCTCTCTAGGCCAGGCAGCAAACACACAGGCCAAACCTGAGACAAAGGTTAGAATTTTATCACAGATAGAGGCCAGAGCCCCAAGGGCATAACCACTTTGTGTATCTAACAGGAGGATGACTTGGCTTTGGTGTGAGGGAGCCCCGGGTTCAAATCCCAAGTTTCCTACTTTCTAGCTCTGTGGCTCGGGATGTCGCTTACTGTCTCTCCTCTTCTCTGTAACACAGGGCGGTTATTCCCCTTTTGGCACTGGTGTGAGGATTGAATGAGATGGTGTATGTACAGTCCTTGCCTGCAGGAAACACTCATTGTTGTAGCCATGAAGAGCCACTAGGTCTGACAACAAGAGCACTGTGTATCAACTGGGCTTTTTCCAAGCAGTTCTTACAGAAATCTCAGACAGCCTGGATCAGAGTAAGATGACGTCACAAGATGACTTCCAGGCCCTCCCTGGCTCTTGGAAGGACACCCCTCGTGATTCCATCTCCTTTGGCAACCCCCTCCCTTAATGAATTCATCCTCCACTTCCAGGCTCTGCTGCCCCTGCTAAGGCTTTCAGTTGTATGTCGGCTGAGCCAGTGACTTCTAGAGCAGGCTCGGTCCACAGAGCCCCGCGAGACAGGGGTCTGCTTCCTGGCTCCTTCTCCACTCAGTGCAGTTTTTTGGAAGAAAAGCCCCCCAGTAGCCGGGCAGAGAATGCTGTCTGTGCACCGTAGACACAGAGCCATACCCATAAATGTGCATCCCCCTGGGGAGAGCAGACAGCCAAGTCCTAGAAACTTGCCCTAGGAAAGTCCTGGATGTGTTCATAACTTGGAAGGAGAAAGACGTAAGAAGAAGGTGCACACGGTGATCGGTTTATTACACCAAGGAAGCATTAGGAAAATTAATTAAAAGGTAAAAGAGAATGAAAAGAAAGAAATGTGGCAGCTCCCTCTGGCCCAGTCCCTTTTCTTGGATCCAAGAAGCTGTGGGATGTGACTTAACCTGACACACGAAGGTGGCACTTGGGTCATAAGGCACCGTGCAGTGTGGCAGCTGTGCGTGTGTGTGCGAGATTACCTGAGGCGAACTCATGTCTTTTTATCCGAAGCCAGGCTGAATTGACGGCCTCGTGGAGGATGCGGGGGGTGGGGGGGTCCCACTACCTCCTGATGGTGTGATTAGTGGTGCTGGGTGCAGCAGTTGAGCGGAGAGAAGGCCTGTGGGAGCTGAGCCGGCTCCTTTTGTGGTCTCTTACAAAGAATCGTGTTGCAGATATAAGTACCTTGGAAGTACTGTTTGCACGTTGGCCTTTCTTTGGACTTGCTTCTTTATCTGGTGGCAAAACAAACCGCAAATCAAAGAGCAGCTTCTGCTGGCCTGTGTCTACGGGGAGGGCTGTTGTTGTTTACTCAGCCTGACTGGTTGCCCACCTTGCCTACACTTTCTGGAAACTTCTCAACTCTGAACTCCACAGAGAAGGGGTAAATGGCTTCAAGGAGAACATTTTCGTGTGCTGAAATCATAGAATCAAATACCACAAACGTTCACCAGCCGCCCGCTGTTTGCAAAGCCAGTGCCGAGCTCAGCCGGAGGCAGAAGGAACCGGGCTCTGGGAACTCACCACGGGGAGGAGAGACGGACACACTGACTCAAGAGCCCCAGAGGGTTCAAACACGAGGTTTTAGGTACAGGGGAGGAAGACACTGGTCTTGCAATTTGCCAGACTGTCTCTACTTCTAGAACTGTCCTGCTGGCCACGGAAATCGCACATCTTGCATCGCACCGCCCTGCACGGCTCTTGGCAACACTCAGACAACGCTGGCTGTGTGAATGCTGCCAGGAGGGGAGAGTAGCTGGGTGTGGAAGGTAAGAGCATTCCAGAAAGGAGAAACTGCTTCAGCCGAAACTCACAAGATTTGTCAGGAAATAGCAAATACCAAGTGTACAGCAAGCTGCAGCTGTGGCGTGTGGCGGAGGGTAATTACCAGAGATAAATGTAGAAGGTGGTCAAGGTTCTGGAGTTTGGGGGGCATATTAAAACCCGCTTTGCAAATATGTTCTGGAAAAGCTGCTGAAGGTAACATCTTCCAGAATGCAATTTAGAAAGACGCCAGCCGATGGGCTTCCCTGGTGGCGCAGTGGTTGAGAGTCCGCCTGCCGATGCAGGGGACGCGGGTTCGTGCCTCGGTCCGGGAAGATCCCACATGCCGCGGAGCGGCTGGGCCCAGTGAGCCATGGCTGCTGAGCCTGCGCGTCCGGAGCCTGTGCTCCGCAACGGGAGAGGCCACGACAGTGAGAGGCCCGTGTACTGCAAAAAAAGAAAGAAAGACGTCAGCCGAACCTTCCTGTGCCTTCTTTTCTCTCTCTCGTGGCATCAAGCCCAACGTTTCCTGTGCCATAAGTGGATCTGAAACACGGAGAAGCCAAAACAGCCACAGTCAAGCCACCGATTTCTGGAACCACCTATGTGTCATTTGTTGGGGCCAGTTTGTGGAAGAAAGGAAATTTTCCCACGCATGTGCTTCACAGTAGATACAAAGAGTACAGGCTTTAGAGCCAAATGGGCCCAATTTCAAATCCAAACTCTGCAACTTTCTACCCATGACCTTGAGCAAGATACTTTTCCTTGCTGAGCCTCAATTTCCTTTTTTTTTTTTTTTTTTTTTGCGGTACGGGGGCCTCTCCCTGTTGTGGCCTCTCCCGTTGCGGAGCCCAGGCTCCGGACGCGCAGGCTCAGCGGCCATGGCTCATGGGCCCAGCCGCTCCGCGGCATGTGGGATCTTCCCGGACCGGGGCACCGAACCCGTGACCCCTGCATCGGCAGGCGGACTCTCAACCACTGCGCCACCAAGGAAGCCCCAATTTCCTCATTTTTAACTCTGAGAAAATAACTCCAATCTCATTTGGCTGCTGTGAGGACGGAATGAGGTAATATGACTGTGCCTGGTCCTCAATGGAAGGTGTTCAATTAATGTCAGCTCTCCTTCCCCTCCTTTCTGTTTGAAATCTGTTTTCATGCTGCATGCAATTAAAAGTTTACAATGTTCTAAAACTGATTTTCCATTTTAGGGGCAGTACATTGTAAGTCGCTGCTATTTTCCTGAAATGGCATTCTTTAGATTAGAGTCTGTTGCATTTCTTTTCAATAGCACTGAATTCTATTTACTGCATTTCTAATAAGACACCAGCACGTCTGGGAAGAGCATATGATGGTGGATTCCGACTACTAAAGCTACGCGAATATTAACATCCAGACCTCCGTCCACTCGCTGGGCCCCATGGACTCAGAGGGGGACATTTCTTAGCAAATGTCAGGTACCTTTAACACCATGGTGCTCACTGGTCCCATTAGGCTGGCATTGTGGAGCCTTCCACAGACACTGAAACTGGGTGCATTTTGGTTAAGCGGTGATGGGGGTGTAGCTTTGTAGGGTCCCCCTGCCTGCCTGCCTGCCTGGCTCTGGAGCGGGAGGGCCCCTCTCTCTGAGCACCTCTGACCATGACCATTGGCCACCGGCCTCACCCGGGCCTGTGGCACCATCCTGTTTACCTCAAGTCCTGTCTCAGGCTGGGAGGAGGAAAGCAGATTTGTGGAGAGGCCCACGTTCTTTAGACTGCCCGAGAGGAGCTGGTCAAGGGCTGGGCCCACGAGGGGAAGAAGAGCCCCACCCAGGCCCTGCGCCCCCGGTGCCTGCACCCGGCTGTGACTCTGGCCAGGCCTCTGAAAACCAGCTGTCTGGGCATCTTCCTGGACTTCATCTTCGTCACATGGAAAGCTCTGCATCCAGTGTAAAAGCCGGTTACTGCGGGGAGGATAAATAATCCCTGAGCACCTGTTTAATTTAGCTTCTTTCTCCAAAGACTCAAATTAAGCCTGAGGAAGCGGGCTTTTGACAACTGACTTCCTTTGCACAGCTCTCCTCAGACCCTTCCACCCGACGCCCTCTGTGCCCTCTGAAGTTCCTGGCGTCCTTCCTTTGAAGGTCTGAGGGTGGCACAGGGTCCACCGTGGCCATTTCACCTTGCGTACACAAGAGAGAAGTAAACGCAAACAGGCTTGAAGCAGTCATACTGTTCAGCCCGTTAATCAGGAGACGAGAGAGAGGAAGAGAGAGAGAGAGAAGCCCAGTCGAGCAGACTAGAAGCTCACCCTCAGGCTATAAGGATGCTGAGCTCCTAAGCCACATGCTGGGTTGCGTCTGGGTCGGGGACAGGAGTGCGGGCCAGTGGTCCATTGTCTCATGGGCCAGTGACTTCTGGGAAGCTTGCCTTTGTGGGCGAGGAGGTTTCCCTGCCGTCTTCTGTTCCCTCATCTGGGTGTGTCCCACGAGGGGGACAGCAGTGGGAGCTACCCCATGGCCTTCTCCACCCCACCCAAGGCTGAGGGGAGGGGCTGGGTCAGAAAGAGGGATGGGCACGGAGCAGATGCACTTGGAGCCCCTGGGGGCTTGTACAAAAATCCCCTTTTGGGAAAAAGGTGAAAATGAAAGAAGGGCTTGCACAGGAACAGGATTGATTCTCCCACGTCTTGCAGATTTCAGGGGCTCCGGACGTGACAAGGAGAGATCTGGGAGAGGCGGGCCGTGAAGGGCAGATCCAGGGCGTCCTGGTGGAGGCCTGATGACTTCCTCTGAAAGGAGGTGTCCTTCCCCGAGGTGACAGCCTTCAACAAGGGACAGTCAGAGGAGCTTCCTCCCTAGAACAGAACCGGCTCCAGGTGGCTGTGGCTTGGCTACCTGCGGGAAATTTCTGGATGGCTGCCCGCAGGTCCTGCAGTGAATTCTCGATATGTGTGGACAGTTTGTGAAAAATTCTTGCTCTTCCTTGCCAACATCAAGAGAAATGCTTAGGAGTACTTTCCTAAGAGTAGAAAGGCCTGGTTACCTGATCATCTTATTCAGAAACCAGTAGAATTTACGAATGACCTAATTTAACGAACTGCAGAGCAGGTTGGCTTAAGTCTTGTGGCTGAATGAAAAGAACTGGGCTTCAGGTTAGCCTGAATTCAACTCCTGACATTCCCCAAGATAGGGCGTGAGCTCGGGCACACTGCTGAGCTGCTCTGGGCCCCTGTCCCCTCAGCTGCCCCAGGTAAGTAATAACACCTCTTCTTGTGAGAGAGCCTGGAGCAGTGGCTCCCAAACCTTGTTGCACATCTGAGTCACAACACCTGGGGATCTTCAGAAAATACCGCGGTGCAGACATTCTGATGTCATTGGTCTGGGGTATGACCTGGGCAGCAAGAGTCTTAAAGGCTCTCTCAGGTGATTCAGATGTGTAGTAAAGTTTGGGAGCCGTTAGCTTAGGAAGGAGTAAGTACTCAACAAATGCTTGTTCTCTCCAGGACCAGCGACGTAATTTCTGGGGCCCCCTGTTTGAAAATATTTCAGAATTTCAAGGTGGCGACAGCAGAGCAGTCAATCAAGCTCCTTCTGAGCCGGAGCCAACCCTTGTTTTCTCCCTTCCTCTCATTACTATTGGAGCGATTCCCCACACTGAATTTCAAAGGAAAAGAAATCACACAACGGGCAAAGGGGACAACCAATGAGGCAACTCAGGGTAGTTCTGGCAGGTTCCTAGAACAGGAGGAAGCATGATGGGAAGGGAATTGAGAAGGAAAGGATGTGTGCGCCTGTGATCTCCTTAAAAAAAAAAAAACAGCCCTGGATCCTGGGGCTGGAACCTCCCCCAGCCTTGAGCAGTGGTGATTTAGTGAAGGGGCCTTGCGACCCCAAGTCACAGACTCTGTAAAAGCGTCGGAAATGGGATAATCTTGCACAGAATTTACAGCTGTCTGGTCCCCACCCCACTGTCTGCACTGGGTCCTTAGGCAGGTTCGCGCAAAGGGGTCAGTGACTTCGGCTCCGTCAACAGAAACCCAGAGCATCTGGGCCTGGCCCCGGCTGGTGGCTTGAGCCTGACCCTAGGCTGTCAATTGCAGAGTTAGAGGAAGCTATTTGGGATGAATCCGTTTTTTTTTTTTTTAAAAAAAATGGGACAATGAAAAATCTGGGAATTCTTCCTAGTTCCAAAATGGGCAGAAGAAAGTGCTTGGCTCTGAGGACGCTCTGTGGACATTTTATCTGCCACTGGGACACTCAGCTTTGACCCTGTGGGATTCTACATTCCAGCGTCCAGCTGTCATCTCCAGCCCAGATCTCTGGGATTTGGAAGAGAACAAAGTGCACCATTTTTCAGCCCACCACGCTCAGCCCTTCACTGCTTCCCTTACTCAGGCTACTTGCGAACGCCTCTGAGGGCCAGTCTACCTTTGTAGAATGGGATATTCAGAGGGTCGGTCCATGAATTAAATGAGATGATGCACCCGTATCAGCACTTCCTTGGAGCACTGGACAGAGCTCAATAAACATTAGCTCTTTAGGTAACTGTGTATCGATCTGCAGAAACCCTGAGGCCTGGAGTGTTACTCTTCCCATTTGAAACTAAGAAGAATATGACTTAAGAGAGGATAAATCACTTAAGTCAGTCAGTGGAAGTTCTCAGATCAGAGTCCAGGTCCATCCAAGCCTTGGAGCACACCACCTGCCTCTACCAGCGTGATATGGGTCCACCAGCTATGATTTCCACCCCAGGCTCACCCTCCCTAATTCCAGGGTTGTGTGTGTACATCTGACGATCTAAGGAATCTAAAAGGCCAGATGGAAGACGGAAGATGGAATGGAAAGAAAGGAAGACACATATCTCAAGGGGATCCTCTCACTAATTGGAAAACAAAATTAAAGTGGGGGAGGGCATAATTTTGCTCTCTGTAGGGGCAAGGGGGCCCGTGGTGAGGAGATGGCTGTGAGCATGGCCAGTTCAAGGACTCACGAGCAGCGGGCATTCCAGGATGGGCGCTGGACTCCAAGGTCAGAGCTGAGCTAGCCGGGCTGGCTGGCACAGATTTCCCACTTCCCACAAGGGCAGGCCCTGAATTCTATCCTTGGCCTGGGGGTAGAAATAACAGAGCCCAGGCAGAAAGACCATGTGCAGGCTTCCATGCTGAGCTCCCAGGCCTCCCAGGCCGGGAAAGGAGAGAGGGAAAGGCGTTGTCAGCTGCGTGCACACGGCACCAGGACGGCGGTGGAGCCGAAGGGGCTGGGCTGCAGCGCAGCGGCTCCGAGAATGATGGAGTGGCCTTTAATTGTTTATACTCTGGAACCCGGGAAATGTGTTGGCAACAGAATGAGAATAGAGAGGCTGCTGGCAGCCGAATGACATCCTGGTGAGGAAACCTCCACCCACCTAAATGGTTAAATGGCTGGTTTGCCAAGGCCGCTGAGCAAAGTGTGACCTCACCACGGGGCAGATTAAAATATGCATTTCCTCCTAATTGAGCATAGTGAAATCAGCTGGCGGTCCTGTCACAAGTGCAGGAATGAATTGTCACAGCACGGAACACACTACTCGACAGAGCATCTATTATACAGGAGAAAAGAGCTGCGTAAACTTCTTTCACGTTGGGATTTCAACGGATCTGTTGTCCAGTGGGCTTGGAGAAGACTATGTGACAGGGTGGCCCAGCGTCCCAATTTTCTAGAACGACTGCTCGTGACCCAGCCGTAGCATCTTGTGCCTGTAGCACACCACACAGCAAGGTCTGGTTTGTAAATTGGGTGAGAGCTAAAATCCTTGGTAAACAGATTGACCTTTTTAAAAAATATGTTTTATATACTTATACATTTAAATATATATTAGGGTGAATGTATGTGAAGCAAATTCTATTTTTCCACTGTTTTCCATTATAGAATTAAAAGTGTGTCCTTATAAGAAGACGGCAAATTCCATGACAGAATAAGTCCATCCCGTTCACAGCTCTGGTGTAGGCCTGGATAGAGCCATTTAGGATAAAGGCCAAGGTAGAAGCCTCTCTCCCTGACACAGATCCCTGAGGAATGCTAAGGCCACTTTGATATGGGAGCTTCCAGGACAAGCTCATTTCTGTTAAGCCCCTCTGAAAACACTGGATGGCGCTACTTATGAGACATGTCCTGCTAAGTTGACATCCAGCCTCCAGAACAGATAGAACGTGTGTTCTCCATTTTCAACTTCATAATCCTTGATATTTTTGAACACATCTATAGTACTTTTGGGTCATTTGTTGATATTTTTCTGTTTAAATATTTATTCTTCATTTCAGATTGTTTACAGACACTTTACCTTCTTAATTCCTCTCAATTTCTCTTGTCCACTGAGGTACCCATTTGAAGTCCACGACAGAGTCCTTGTGGCCCAGTACTGCATCTCACACATGGGGAAACACCCGCGTGGTGGGCACCCTCTGAGCTCACAGCCAAGCTCAACCCACACGTCTTTCACATGAACCATTGTGATCGCGTTTGTGTAATGGCTTCTGTGAACCTAAATGCAGGACTTTGCATTTATTTTTATTAGCTTCCTCATTGTGGTATCAGCTGTGTTTTAGCCCTGTGTTTTAGATGACATAATCAGGACATTTTGAATCCTGAATGTGTCACCTCTGAAGTAGCTGTTTCTCCCACTGGTAACTCTGTGAACTTGAGAAGTATTTCTTCTTCGTGTTCAACCAAGTCAATGATAAAAATATTCACCCGAGGCAAGCACAGAGCCCTGTGACATCCTCTAGACACTTCTCCATGTCCGTCAGAATTCTTCTGAGTTACCAAGTCAGCCGCTTGTCTGAACCTCTTTCTAGAATGAATATAAATAAATATATCTCCTTCCTGGGGGCAGGGATTGTGGCCACTCAACAAATACTAGTGAGCACGTGCAAAGGAAGAAATTTGAGCTCTGTTTATTCTGTTATCAAGAAGGACAATCATATATATGTTAGCGTAAGTAGAACTTAGGCGTGACTACAGGTAACTGTATACAAACTATTGTGCCTAGGATCCTGATAAAATGCATGACATAGAAAGTGTAGCCCATATGTAAAAATGCAAATACAAAATCTTTCCCTGGAGACACAGTGGACTATAATGATTTCTTCTTTGGTTCTAAGAAATGATTAGAGATAAAAATAGAACACTAATTAGCCTTAATTAACACATTTGCTTATTATTCTTCCCTGCTGGTGACATTAGCTTATGCTCTGTCTTTGGTAGCAACACATACATCTTGTTCGTGGAGTTTAAAATCAGGGCCTCTGAGAGCAGATGTGGGTAAAGGGCCTGATGTCCTTTGAGCCACTGGCGTCCTTGAGAGGCCGCAGCTGGCCTCCTGGCTCCTCTGCCTTCAGTTGTGAAGGGCTCAGCAGCTGCGCTGCCTGAAGTTAGCAGACTGGGGGCCACTGGAGGAGGCTGGCAGCGGCTGGGCAGCCTTTTCTGCGCTGGTCCCTCAGTGCGGAGTCTTCTGTCCTTGGCTGCTGGGATGCTAGTCCTAACGTTACTTGATTTCCAGATATTTCTTCTTTGTCCAGCCCTGTAGTTAAGTTTCACTAAGTACTACTGGGAAACTGACTGCATTACTACTACTACTAATAATAATAACAACGGCTAATAACAGCTGACATTTATTGGCTGTTTACAATGTACATATGCATTACCTCACTTGATCCTCACTAGAACCAGGAGGTTCTACCGCTAATGGAGGTTGTGCTATTATCCCCTTCATGGATGGGGAAACTGAAGCTTAGGTGTAGTGATCCCTTGCTCTAATCGTGAAGCTGAGAAATGGCAGCCTGACTCCAGGGGGCCTGCCCCTGACCATTAGGCAACACTGCCTGCCTGCTCACTGGTGTTCCTGCCTTGTCATTTTACACTGGATGCAGTTGGGTTAAACTTAATTCCACACTTTCACACCGTGTTAGATGTCATAGATATTTCTAATGCAAAGGCAAAATTCCTAGCTGCATGGAACAACCTCAAAATCTCAATGACTTAAAAATATCCAACCTTTATTTCTCACATATGCTGCATGTCTCTTGCAGGTCAGCTGGGGTCTCTGCTCACCAGTCATTCAAGGAACCGGCCTGACAAGGCAGCCACCACCTCCAACCCTGAAGGTCTCCCAGGATCAGGGAAGAAAGAGACACGGAGTGCTCGCTCCAGCAGTTCAACACTTAACCCAGGAGGGTCACACATCGCTTCCACTCCCTGTGCATTGTCCACGACAAGTTCATGGTCCCACCGCCCACGGAGGGACCTGGCAGTGTGTCCACTATGATGACCACACGTGGAGACTAAGACAAGACCCATTGCCACACGAGGCAGAATGGGGCGGATCGTAAGCTGTGTGCCACCGTTAAAGGGGAGGGAAATAATTTCCATTTGTGGGCTCAGGAAATGCTTTGTGGATGAAGGATGGACTTTTTGAGATGAGTGAGACTGCAGTAGGCAAAGATTGGGTGTAGGTGGGATGAAAACCTAGACTGAAGGAAGACTGAGAGCAGGGGCTCAGGGTGGGCAAGAAGCCCGCCACTGAGGGAATAATACAGCACAGGTTTCCCGCGGATGCATAGGAAGGACGAGGTGGGAGGCTGGACTGAGTCCGCATGGAGAAATCTGTTGTCAGTTGGGCGGCCTGTGGAAGGTCCTGGAGGCGGCGGCTGGGACATGATCAAACCTGTGCTGTGGCTAGTTTCTTGGGACAGCGGCACAGAGGGACTTGAACTTACGACGTCAGGGGCAGGTGCGAGGCTATTGCAGTACCTTAGGTGAGAGAGCAGGGGCCTGGGCCGGTGGGGCCGATGAGGGGAGGGGTCTGAGACATAAGGTGGACACCCCCAGAAGCCTGGAATCGGACTTGTTATGGGGCTAGATAATCAAATGTAATCAGAGGGAGTGGGTGAAGGAAAGAACGTGCCCTGATTTCAAGCCTGCATGAGGCTCTTGGATGGATCAACGGCGCTTCCCAAGAACCCCGGGGCTGTGTCTAAAGGAAGATCAAGCCAAGTGTTGCTTCCACAGAAGACAGTGAATGTGCTCCTGGTCCCACAGATGCTGATGTGGGCAAGAGCTTCCTGCTAAACCTATTAAATATTTTCTTCTCCCAGGAACATTTGAATTAACTCATAATTTATTTACTAAGTGTGCTGTAGAACTTGTGTGCTAACCCTCATACATTGACACTGACCATGGAAAGTTCTTTTACAATGTGTACTTTCTTAATATAGGGACCCGAAGCTGGTGTGAAAATATGTTTCCTGTCTTTCTTGGACTTAGAAGCACACGTATTTTCCAAAAAAATTTTGAGAGGCATTAAGGAGGTACAGTGTGCGTGTGAGTTTATTCTATATTCATGAACAAGAATTCAATTCAGGAAACCTGAGATAGAGGGAGAGGGTTTTGCAGAGTCAGTACTGTGTTACACACTGATCGCTATCCTGAAGCAAGTCCAAGGTCTAATTAACCCTCCTTAGATGGAACTAAAATCAAAATCCGCCAGAGGCTAAGGTTCTTTTAATTTCAATCCTGTCTTGCACACATCAGAGAAATTCAGCAAATACCTGTGTGGAATCTGCCCTGAACAACAGGCATATCTATAAAGGCTTAGGATCTGCTTTTCAGTGAACGTAAAGCTTTTGTTTTGTGGTAAATCATAGGCATCAGTAAGCACATTTTAATGCTTTTATGTTGTTGTCTTCTAATCCGATCAGGAATGCCAGACAGTTTAGTAAACAGATGAATGCAAAGCCAGGAGTGTATGAGTCAGTTTTTTCTTGGGATTTTTGTGTATTGTGGACAATCACATTGATTCCATATTGAAGGAACAAGTTCTTGGTACCTGAGTCACAGAGACCATACAAGGTCTTGCTACGTAGAGTATGGACCCTGGACCAGCAGTGCTGGCATGACCTGGGAGCTGGTTAGAAATGCAGAATCTCAGGCCATACTTCAGACCTCTTGAAGCAGAACCTGCATTTTAAAAAGATAGGGGATTTTGGTGCACACTGAGGTCTGAGAAACACTGACATAAGGGACCCAACACAGGGAGTGGACTGAAGGAAGTTAAGTGACACATGACCTGCAAAGAGCCGGAAGCTGGGTCATTTTCAGCCGAAACTCGGGATTTCTCTAAATCCGGGAGCTTTCAGCTGCCTTGCATTATTATTATTGCTTTGCTCTTTTTCCCCCGGAGTTTCATTGACAAAGTTGTTGTTGTTACTTTTCTCCTGGCATATTAGGAGGATGCAATTCTTTTCAGCAGGTTGACAATTTTTTTTCCACGCAGACACATTTAGTCTTCTTAGTTCCCTTGGAGGGTCTTTGAAAGCACGGACCATTTAGTCTTTCTAGACTCGTCTTCTAGACTGGACCTTTCTGGTCTTCCATTAGAATCCTTCTATTTCAAAGTGATTGAAGACTGTCCAGCCGCCTAGCACCTCTCAGCCTTTTGACACTCATGCCCCATTTTGAAAAATGTAAAGATTCCATGTCATACTATTCAGTGAAAAAAGCAAAGTCCAAAAGAGTGTTTATAGTATGCTACCCTTTGTGTAAGAAGGGGATATAAGAAAATAGGTGTCTGATCACTTGTGCAAAAGAAATACAGAGAGGATAAATCAGAAACCAAGGTTGTTGGCTACCTACGGGAGGCAGGTGGGAAGGGTGGAGAGAAGAGGAAAATGGGAGAGGGTGGGCAGGAGGAGGAGGGAGCCATCCTTCTCTGAGAACATCTTATGTAACCAACTCTTCCTCTTAGACCATAGTAATGCTTCACATATCCCCCCAGTAAATAAATAAATAGATAATTCAAAGCAACCAGGACGTGGATGGGGAGACCCAAAATGGGATACAAAGACTAACAAATGAATGAACTCTATTGCAACCAGACTGGGTACTGCGAGGCTAAGGACAAAAAGAACTGTGTATAAACACTGTTTCTTATAGGAGTATGGGTTAGCAGGTCTGGAACTACTTTATGTATATAGTGGAATTGAACAAATAAGTAAATATATCATAGATAAATGAGAGCTGGGTTCTCACTGTTGGAGAAGGATGTTACAAATAAGAAGAGGAACCAGTATAAAATGACCCCTGGGGGCTTCCCTGGTGGCGCAGTGGTTGGGAATCCGCCTGCCGATGCAGGGGACATGGGTTCGTGCCCTGGTCCGGGAAGATCCCACATGCCGCGGAGCGGCTGGGTCCGTGAGCCGTGGCCGCTGAGCCTGCGCGTCCGGAGCCTGTGCTCCGCAACGGGAGAGGCCACGGCAGTGAGAGGCCCGCATACCGCAAAAAAAAAAAAAAAAAAAATGACCCCTGGGGTATTAGTTTGGAATCATAGGTATCAGTATAAATCCATGGTTTTTAATATATATACAGAGAGAGAGAAAGAAAAAGATATGAGGGGCTAAAAGCAATACCACCTCAGTAATGATGAGCACACCTACAACCCAATATCAGGGTCTCTACACACCACTCTCCAATAAAAGGTTTCAGGGCTTTTGAAGAAGTGGCTGATTCTCAGACAGGGCATGGAAAACACCAGATGAGCCTGGAACATCTTGAGTGCCAGAAAATAGGAAAATGCTCCAATAAAAGCATGAGAGTCTGTTAAAGAAAATCACAGGAGCTATGAAGGAGCCAAAAGCTGAAACAATCTGAGCAACAGAATAAATAACGATAGAATTGAATTCTAACCTAGAATAAAATTAATGTACATAAATGAAATAAATATCCACATTAATATAATAAGGGAACCATAAAACACATAAATAATTATGGTAAAATACACATAAAGTTTACTACCTTAACCACATTTAAGTGTACAGTTTTGTGGCATTAAGTACATTCGCACTGTTGTAAAGCCAACACCACCTTCCATCTCCAGACCTCTTTTCATCTTGCAAAACTGAAACACTGCACCTGTTAAACAATAACTCCCCATTCTCCTCTGGCAACCACCATTCTGCTTTCTGCCTCTATAGATCTGACTACTCTGGGTACCTCATATAAGTCGAATCACACAGTATTTGTCCTTTTGTGACGGGCTTATTTCACTTAACATGTCCTCCGCGTTCATCCATGTTGTAGCACGTGTTAGAAATTCCTTCCTTTTTAAAGGATGAATAATATTCTGTTGTGTGTATTTACTCCATTTTGTTTATCTGTGGACATGAGTTGCCTCTATCCCTTGGCTACTGTGAATAAAGCTGCCGAGAACGTGTGAGATCCTGATTTTATATTTACAGATTCTTCACTAAATTATCAGGTGTTTACAATATCTCCGGGAAACCGGGATCATTATTGCTTTCTTGTTTTCCAGACGAGCAGGCAAAGTTTTGTGGTTACTGCGCGGCAGAGCAGGGTCTTGAATGCAGGTTTTCCAAATCAACAGTTCTTGAATTCTGGCTCCATTGATTAGACATGGGAGACCACATATATCTTTCCTTTGCTTTTACTAGGGAAAGGAATATTGCCTAGAAGAACCTCCTCCCAGGGACTTCACTGGATAATGGAGAGAGGGACACCCTCCCTAGATTTCCAAAATAATGGGGGTACCTCTACCCTGGGTTTCCAAAACAATCTGAAACATGTTCAGGGGTCCAGAGTGAATATGGCTCTTCTTCCTATTAACTCTTCTTTCCTATTCTGGAAGCCTCTGAGGCCTGGGGTGACAAGGTGAGGAGGGGATGCATTCCCCCCAAACCCCCAATGATGGGGGATGCTCCACGATTCCCAGTCAGTCCCCCTAGATGTCCTCCTTCCGTAGAGATCAGGGAATCTGTCGCCCACAGGACCCTGGCTGGATGGGGGTTAGTAAAAGGAAGACCTGGGCTGGGGGGTGCAGTGGAGACAGCTCTGGCTTCGGGGTACCTGGTACCAGAGCCACCCGCTGTGCCTGGCCCACAAGAAAAGCTGTCTCCAGCCCTGCTGAAAAGCACCAAGACATTAACTGCCTGTAATTTTGACATGTCAGATACTTAATAAGGAACAAATTAGTACTTGGGTCTTTTTTTTTTTTCTGAGGCAATCCAATTCCTACGCCAGGCACCAACTTCTATATTTCAAAATGCATTTTTGAAGGTTAATTAGAGAAGCAGCAGAGATAGTGTTTTCCAAGAGGGATTTTTCTGCTTCCTTCCAGGTCTGTGGATGGCAGAAAAAATAACTTTCAGACACTGTAAATTGAGTGTGTGAAGCTGTGAGAATAAACCCATCTCATTAGTCATCGTGTCAATTACAGTATCTAAGGAACAATTTTGTAGCAATAGCATATTTATTTGATGTTTCGAAAGCTACCTGGACCCACTGTTAGGACGGTATTTGCTCTTAATGCTCCAAGTACCTCTTTAACACAATGGCACTCCATAAAAATTGAGTGTGTTCCTACTGTAATTAAATGGCCCTCGTCATTTTTGCATTTATGATATAAACTATAATGGCTGTAAAAATCCCACAATTAACTTTCCTTGCGCCAACATTTCATACTTGAGAAATTCTCATTACAAATTTCATTACTGATTCACTTATCTGTAATTTGTCCTATGTAACCTAAAGAATATGAACAAATTTAGAGTCGTTTTTGCTCTATTAAAAACTAAATATAAAAGCCTCTCACCTAGCAAGCCAATCTTGATATCACAAAGGGCCCCGACATGGCTGAAGTACGGTAGCGAGGATGGGAAGGGGAAGAGACCACGTGATTGGGAAGAGTGGGGTGAATGTGGAAGGACATAAACGGGGTGCCATTAAGCTCACCCACCTTCTCAGCGAGAGGCAAAACACCCTTGACCAAGTCCCAGGGGAACAGAGCACAGCACACATGGGGAAATGGTGGGGAAGGGACATGAAGGACTGGGGTTTCATATCCAGGGCCTGGGAATCCTCTCCTCTTCTGGCTCAGTCTCTGTCTCTGGTGCTCCTTTCTCTCTTGGTGGCCGGGTTGGCCAGAGCAACTCCTGCAGGGTTGTAACCAGCTCTACGGCTGAGTTGTTTTGGTAGAAAGTCTATCGAAGAAACTTTGTTGTTAGGAAATGGAAAAAGGGTTCAACAGGGGAGGAAAAGATGACTGGGAAGGTCCCCTTGAAATGCTACTTGCATTTCAATTTTCCGTCTCCCAGGGCACAGATTGGCTTGTGGTGAGATCTGGAGAAACTTTCTACCTCCTCTATCCCCTACACACCTCCCTGTCCACCTTTTAAGGCAGAAACAAATCTACACCCACCTTAGAGTGAAATGAAAGTTGACTGACCTGGTGTCAGGAGACTGGAATTCTAATCCTCATTCTGTCACCTCCTTGCTGGGCGACAGGGACAAGCTTTGTGACCTGTCTGGGAAAGGAAGCGGTTTCACCAGAATGAGCACTGAGATTCCCTAAGTTCCCCCAAGGACAGTTCATTTCCTAGTAGATCAACCCCAGAGCTTCTCTTCCTCCAACAAATGGGTGACATGGAGGCCAGAAGTCCTGGGTTTCCATAACACTGATCTCCACCAGGAGCAACCTGCGTAAATATTTCCCCCCAATAACATCCTGTCTCAGCATTTTGCTGCCTTCCATAACTGCATTCATTTTATTCTAATTTGTAATTAACTTTTACAAAATTAAACTGGAGATAGAAAATTACTGTCCCGACCTAAATAATCCTGCTGCTGGAAGTGACAGTGTTAACACAATCAACAGTACGATTCATAAATGAAAGAAATGTTGTCATACTTATTACTTCTGTGTGCTCCATCTTTTATAGAATATTACAGTGTAAATTGAAATTTTATATGATTTAATAAACCTCAAAAAGATATTATGGCCAAGTAACCACATCACTGTAACAAATTGTCCTCCTACCTCATTACAGAGCTTTCTCCTCACGCGGGGCTCACAGCCTCATTATCAGAGCGGAGTCTTTGACAACCCAGAGCCCATTAAAAACACCTTGAAGAAAGGGTACCCCGCACTGCGGAGCTTCAAAATCTATAGCAGACTGGCATCCTTGGCGACAGGGTTATAAAATGAGGAAACGGTTCCTTTCGTTTTTCATCCTAGGAATCAAGCAACAACCGTGTGATCTGGCCCCATCAGCCGGTCCCTCCACTCCCCTAGGTGACCCAGGCCAGGTTCCGCATGGACACAGACACTGCTGTCAAACAATCCCATGGCAGCAGAGGAGGGGTTTATTACTCTCCAAATCCTTAGCTGGTTTTATAGGGTTACTACTTTAGATTTAAAGTTTCTTTGTTTTCGGAGCACCAGAGCTCCCTTATGCTGCTGATTGTGATTTTTCACAGGTCTCTGCCTCACCCAGGAATTCATTAGGGCGGTAGCAGAAGGCACCGTGGGCAGAATGGACCGGCAGTGCCATTCCAGTCCCAGTGCCCAGTCTCTCCTGTTGGTGTCCATGCCTCCGCCACACGCCCTGTTTTCCAACTTGGCATGAGGGAGCTGGGCATGCAAGCGCTCTGATCATGTGCAGTGGTTTTCTCGGAGCCTGGTGTGATTTCTGTAACTTCCAGCCATGTGTGGGACGCACGTGCACTGGAGTATTTAATGACTTGTTTTACTGCTCCCCGCCGCCATCAATATTTATCTATATTAACTGAAGAAAGGCATTACTCGAAATGGCGTTTCACACCTCTGAGCATTCTACAGTAATTCTAAGGATGTAAGTTGTACCAAATTCTATGGGCAAACACAGAGATACAGTGTGAATGGAAATAACCCAACTCTAGGTTTTTAAACTTGAATTGTCGGCAGCAATCTGGAAAACCAAAGGCAAAATTATTTGAGTTGCTAGAGGTGAGAATGACTGAGTAAAAAACAATGGAAGCGATGTTTTCTCTGCTTGGTTTTTCTTGAATTAACAAGAACACCTTGCAAGTGTATGTAATAGAGAAGAAAAGTGCAGACAAGGCAATGAGACGATGCAGAAGAGAACGATGTTTCTTTCTGCCTTTAATCTTCCAGGCAAACAAGCCTGGAATTCTCCCTTCCCTATTTCCCCTTATCCGCTTCTGCCTGGGTCAGTTTCTCACTCTCCATTTCCCCCTGCCAGAGAGTCTTCTCTGACCCCATCTGATGCAGACATTTCCTGGTTTGCGTCTCTTCAATGCACTCGTCGAAAGAATATCTCACTTACGCGATGGTTTATTCCCTTGCTTCCTGCTTGCCTCCCCGCTAGCGTTTAAGCTTCTCGAAGGCACAGATGGGCCAGGCTGACTCACCATTCTGCCCCCAGGAAGGAGCACAGGTATGTGGTGGGTGTGGAGGCCACCTTCCATTTGCAGAGTGTTATCCACCCTAGGAGATCACAGGATTGAAGCACAGTGGGCATTTCTACTATCTGACCACAGCATTTGGAGCCAAAGGCTTAAAAAGGCTCATTTAAACATCTCATGCTTGAGCTTTCCTCAAACACCAGCATTTACAAGGGTCAAAGGATGTGGGAGACCAGATGGGCCGCCAAACTTTCACCTTCCAGAGGAGAGAACATAGTCTGCGAATAATTAAGAGGCTCATCTAAAGGTGTGTGGCCCTTTGCAGTGGCAGAAGCAGCTCCAGAACCTGGGCTTCCGGCACCTTCTGGTTCTGGCTCTTTCTAGATATAGTACTCTGTCTCCAAAGTGAAGCTTTCCAGCCAACGGCTTCTAGAATGTCTTGACTTTCACATTCTGGTCTGAAATGTACTTCCTATAATTCTCCCATCTTCAGAAATTATGTTTATGGGACATCTGGACAAGAGAATTAGTCCTCAATTCATAATAGATAAGGTTTACATTTTTGATAACGGAATTCGAACTTCACAGAAACTTTATAACTGTACTATTAAGCCTGACACACTTAGGTTTTAAATTAACCCAAGACTACTCACCCAGCAACTTTACACACTTTGGAAGAATCACCAGACCTAGAAATAGTGAACAGAAGGACACATGTTCAGGGGGAGTCTGATTCCCGGTCTTTCTGAAGTTGTGACGGCCTGCTGTTATTTGGTGGACTCCATAAAATAGGACTGACACATTACATATTTTCTTTTAAAAAAAAAAGTAAAGTGGAATTAATCTATTTTCATTTCAGAGCTTGGAAGCACTCCTTGAATTAACCAGAGATGCCCTGGAGGATGAACGGCAAGGCTGAGAATCACTGAATTAAGAAGCTGAAAATCAGTAGGTAAGATCTTGTGTATATCCATCTACATTCAGACATGACTCTTAACATGACTTGTAAAGTGATTTATGTTCCTTAAATAAATAGACAGGCATAGATTTAAAAGAGGTCAAGAAAAAAAAAGCTGTTCAGAAAACACTGGGGCATCCTGCTGTTTTCAGAAGACAAGGGGAGATATAGGTCTAATTTCATGCCATCCTAGGCCCCAGCACTCGTGCTAAATAAAATTGTCTACTAAAATAAAATATCCTTTCTCTCAGTTCCATCTGCTTATCAACAGTTCTGAATGAAATTAATTTTCTATTTATTTGCTAAAATTATTATGTGCTATTTGCTTATCTATCTTTGCTAGGTAAAGAAAAGCATGGGGCAGAATCTTGAAAAAGAGGAAATATGTAAAGCTTTCTTTCAACATCAGATCAATATCTCATTTTCTTAGTGATTAATTCAAAATGAGCATGCAGCTCTTAACGTTTTAACTGATGTACATCTCAATCTTTTATTTACTCTCTATACCTCCTAAGCAGGATCATTTTAATGTCAGTTGATCATCTTATTGATATTCCCCGTGTGAGGTTGGTGGACCCCGCACAGATGAAAAAACAGTTTTAGGTATCTCAAAATCAAGGTACAGAAATATTTTCTTCATTCTTTCAGGCTAACAAGCACTGACAGGCATTCAAAGCATCAAACTGTCAACACTGGGACTTCTACTGTCGTCTGCATCATAATCTGTTTCTTAGTAACACTTGGTCTGAGCGGCAGTAATAGAATTAATTATACTTCATTTTGCTGCCTTTAACAGTATTGACCAAATTTAAGAACAAATTAGAAATGCTTATCAAGCTTGAAGAAAATAATCCATCAGTGGCACAATTTAAATTCTCTGCAGTTCTCTTATTAATCAAAGTAACACTTACTATCCTATCTCCACTTCCCATTAACAGTCATTAAGCCCTGCTGCTGATTGAAGCAATTTCTTTAGGTATCTCAACCTCATTTTTAAGAGAACCTTCTTTAATGGAAAACAATATCATATAAACGCGGCAACTTAGGAGGAAGAAGGTTCTTCAACGGTGTTCTGACCTTGATATTTCTCAATGGTGTAAGTTCAAAAAGTACACAACTGCGAGCTTGGGAACTTCAAGAGTGGATGGGCTGCCCTTGCTTCAGCATCTGAAGGAGGCATGAAGCCAACAAGCGAGGCATAGACTTGGGTTAAACATCTTGCCAGCCCTTCCAAGCTACTGGGGCCCCCGGGTTATTCTTTCACTCAGAGGGTCAGATGCATCTCAGAAACAGGGAACACACTGAGAAGTGTTAACCAGGAATACCTTGGTCTTGACTTGTGGCTCTGAGCAGGCACACGGCAAGACGTCTGGAGTCGGAAGACATGGCCTGGAGGCAGTACTCAACCCTACTAACCCGTGGCATCCTGAGCAAGTTGTCTATTCTTTCTGTTTCCATTTTTCCTTTGAAATAGAAATAATTCTATCATCTGCTAGACTTACTTTTCCCAACTGTTGTAGAAAGCACACGAGAAAAGGTATGTGAACGTCCTCCGCAATTGTTAAACCCTCTGCAGATGTGATCTATTCGAGTCATAGAGGTCACGGATGGTGTATCGTTCAACACTATCCCCAGGTCTTTGCCGGACGCTGATCCGTAGTAGGTGCCCAATTAAGCACTGAATTCATACTAAAGAAGCCTTCTTTCTAAAAATGAGAATAAGGGAATCCACATGATTAAAGTGAAACAATGGTCTTTTCAAAAACACCTGTACTACGTGTGGAGTGGAAGGGGCCATGGGTGCACAAAACACAACTCTAGGGCACTGGGTGAAAACAGTGCATTCCTAGAATCAGGGGAATTTGGAGGGCAATGTCTTTGGGGCTAACAAGAGTTCTGTGATCAGTATGATTGAGGAAATAGTGATCTTACGAGGAAAAAACCCAGAGAATGTTGGTGATTGGTGAGGTAAGGCAACACCCACATGCCAGTTTGGTGGTGCCAGGAAAGATGCTAATGCTGGGACAACTTCCTCACCAAGTACCCCCTGCCTTCCGCCCCTTGAGATTCAATTTCAGTGTCACTGACAGCAGCAGTTAAACAGTCAAGTCACCAAGTTGAATGCGAAGGAATCACATATCAAGGTAGGGGACGGACTTGGGCATTAATCTCTAGGACAGCATGTTATCCACCAGTGTACAGTGTCAGGGCATCTAGTGTTCTAGACTCTCACCTCCTCCTCTGCATAATCCCTTGGAAACCAGTATTTCCTTCTGGTTATTCATTGTAATTCACCAAAATCCCAATATTTATAAAAGCCAAATACAACATGGCACTGGGAAAACACTCAGTATTCATCCTGTTCCATCTTATGGATGAGGAAACTGGCTCAGAGAGGTCCAGTGGCTTGCCTGAGGTCACCCAGCTGGGCATGGTTGGCCGACTGAGAAGTGACCTCACTCTTTTAGGCAGCCTTCTGAGATCTGTTGTGAAGCCCTTCACTTTCTTCCAGAGAAGGCTGTGTACCTGTGAAGAAGGCCCAAAGGGCCCTCTCAGGAAGGACTTCTGCACATGCCTGTCCCTTTTTTTTTTTTTTTTTTTGCGGTACGCGGGCCTCTCACCGTTGTGGCCTCTCCCGTTGCGGAGCACAGGCTCCGGACGCGCAGGCTCAGCGGTCATGGCTCACGGGCCCAGCCGCTCCGCGGCATGTGGGATCTTCCCAGACCGGGGCACGAACCCGTGTCCCCTGCATCGGCAGGCGGACTTTCAACCACTGCGCCACCAGGGAAGCCTCCCTTCTTATTTTTATGCTTTAAGCATGGAACCCTTTTGCTTTGGGTTGGCTCAAAGATAAGGGTTTCAGAGATTAGACAGGTGAGATAGATCCATTATTTTCCTTTAATGGTCAAAGTCCTGGGAGAGATCAATCAAGACCTGGATCTGAATTTGCTTGGCCAGCATAGACGTGAAGGCGCTTTTCAATAGGCTGCTGGGCCCGAGGAATAAAGACAATCAAATAAACAATGAAGAGGTGGAACCACCTCAGATTCCGATGACCAGTGATGTTTCCAGCTGCAAAGCATGCCCTGCTCTTGGGATGTTCCCAGAGGCCAAAAGAGGGCAGAGTTCAGCAGGGAGTGAATTTTCTTTCCTTGAAGAGATGAAGGGCACCATCCACCACTTAATTTCTGATAAGACATTAAATGCATGATTCTCATCTTTAAGAAATGAAACACTGAGCTGAATTTTGCATCAATGGAATACCTACTCCTGTTAAAGCACTTATAAAGGAAAACATCTACAAAATGTCCCATTAGGCTGATAAATTTATAACACTATGAAAAGTATGCCAGCAGTTTCAAAGCCGACTAGAGCATTGTGTTTAAAGAGTATGAACGGATTTGAGTTTAGCAATATTTCATTAACACGAACAAGTTTAGCCATCACATCCTTCCCAATATTTCCCACATTTACTTTCAACTAGGCATCTGTATGCCATGACAGAATGTGGACATCATCTTAAAAAATCAGTTGTAAAATGAATGATATTAAATGGACTTTCACAGCATGAAGACATGGAAATATATTCTCATCTTGATGTGTGGGGCTGTACAGACATAAATGCTATTAGCATTAATGGTAATTATGTGTGGAAATCCCCATGCTCCGGAGGAGACTATGCCCCTTAGTTTGCAAATACAATAACGGGCTCATTTTTGAGACTAGAAACAGCTGAGACTGTCTTCCCCCCGTCTCACTGGAAGAGAGATCCAGAGCGGCTTAGAGCGTGAAATCTGATCATCCGCTTTCCCAAAACATGCGGTTCAAGCACTTTAAAACCCTTTTACCTCGGAAAAGCTGAAGAGGTAGAAAAAAGTCTCAAACTGCAATCTGAGTACTCCAGTAATTTATGCCAGGTCATTCATAGTTTCCTGTCACCTGCTAGGGTGGGTACATTGCAGGAGATATACACTCTCATAGCCACCTTGTTTTATTATGGTGTGATAAGTAGCAAGAATAATATTTTTCAGTCAACCCAGAAAAGGCTGTTTAGCTACAATGAAAATTTGCAGAAAGTAAGCAAATTTAGCATCCTGCTCGCCAAAGCCAATATATTCTAATCTTATTAAAGCACGCAGGTAGATGACAGTGCCAGGGAAAAGGTTCAAGTCTTCTGTTTTTAATTCTTAAATTAATAAGGCGGTGTGACCCAGTGCTTGGTCAGGCCTCACCTTAATCAGTAGGAAAACAGAAAGTCCTCTTTGCCAAAAAGCCAGAAGACATGACCACAGAGGGCCGCCGGCTTTATAACTTCACAAACACTTCATCAGGGGAAGACGGGGCAAGGAGACACCTGTAATTAAAATATACTAAAAAAACAAGCCATTGTGGTTTTCAATTACAATGGAACTAAGAAGCAACTATATTATTTCTACAAACTATTTTCACTTAGCACAGTTCAGATGGAATTATTGCCATGACCTTTTAAAAATGTGAAAGAGTGAATCAATACCCTTTCAGAGGCAAGATTGCAGGAGCAGAATTGGCCGTGCTGTAATAGTGTGTATTTCTGCATCAGAAGGCAGTTGAAACCTAATTATCGTCAATCACATACAAGGTAGCTCGCCGTCCTGATGAGCCGGAGCGGGCAGCAGCATGCCCGGGAGGGTCTGTGCATGTGAGTCTTCGTGGAGGACGAGCACGTGTGGTGAAGGGGCCGGGGGATCTCGGAAGCCCTGGGCCGGCAGGCTAAGGCTTACAGGTGAGTTATAGGGACTGTCACTCATTTACAATAACTAACACTGGCCTGTCAGAAACAGCCACCTGTAAATGATGTATGAATGGCTGGCAGCCTGCCATCCCCCAATAGACCTTGCAGCCAAGAACCACGTTTTATTGTCGAGGTCATTGGAATGCTTACTTGGATACATGCCATATACTATTAAAAAATAACAAACAGCCAATCAGCAACATTTCTTAAGGCTCAAGGGCAAAATAGCCAACCTTCCTTTAGAAAATAGAAAACGAACATCCAAGATCCATTTTAGCAGGGAATTTTTAAAATTACTTTTCCCTAGATATAAAGAAGCAACGCTCTGGAGAAGCCTGAGGCTGGGGATACAATGTCAGATGGAGAGAATACATATGGATATTCACTTTTCCTAAGCTCTTTTATCCATGATACCAGCAAAACAAAAACAAAAGCAAACTCCTCCTCATCAACAAGAGTGACAGCCCCAATTGCTAGACTACGTGCTAAGTTCCCAGGCTATGAAAGCCACAGAAACCAGTTAGGGAGGCAAGGAAATAAGGACCGCAGGTTTGATTTTTCTATTCGATTCCATCCTTTTGGAATCTGCCTGAGACACTAAGATAATCTTATATACTATGACACTTTTTGGGGGGTTCGAGCCATCTTTTTTCTATACCATCAGAAGGCTATATTACGTTTTTAATTTTATTCAATAGCCTAAATGTGAGAAGTTGCAACATTATTTCAACACAAGAAACACAACATTATTAAATGTTGCGGATATTAAGCCATGAAGAAGTGTTTGCCAACCCCTTGTAACTTTCCTTTAAAGCCAAAAAAGTCTATTCTGTAGCCGTACACTTTCAAATACCATCCCGTCTAGCTTGGGGTTGAAAAATCTCTGTGAGAATCATCCCGCACAGTCCTGCTTCACCAGCTTCGCTTGCTGCCACGGAAGTGAAGGATTCGACACATTTGTTAACATTATATTGTAATTGGACAATCTTTTGTTCAATGCTCTTAATGTTCCCAGAATAAAAACATTAAAAATGCACTTTAAAAAACCGGGAATACTCATTTCACACAAGCAATAGTTTTTAATTTGGAAAAAGAGTCTAATTGAAATTACATTTGTTACGCAGAGACTACCAGTAATTATCTTGGCTTCAAATATGCAAACACAAAGATTCCTTTGGAACTGATGACTCTTTTCAGAAGTGGCTACTGGTTGAGTTCGGTGATCTGCGGACTGGCCTGTGAAGCAGGTGGTCCCAGGGGTACTGGACGGCCTTCCAGAGCCGCTGTGGTAGCACATGTGCCAATTTAGCCAAGAGATTCCTGCCCCGGCAGTAAGTCACAGTGCTGGTCCCAATCATACCACTTCAACCACAGAGTTCTTGAACTGGGCAAACCCTCTTCCCACAAAGTAGTGACACACCATCATTTTAGCCTCTGGCCTCCTAATATGATCATCAAAAATGAGAGAACCCAGACACACATGATGAAACTAAAAAGGGAAGTTGGAATCCTGCCCCAGCTATGACTTCAGGAGTTTGGTAAAGGAGACCACCATTGCCAAAAGCAGTGACTTACAGGAAAGGAGGGACTCTCACAGGATGCCTTAACTCACTTTTTGGGGCTCAAAACAGCATGCAAGAACCTCTCTCTTAAATAGCTCATGGCCAGAGACAACGTTACCACCTCCTCTGGATGATATATCATGTTATTGCAAGTTATGTGACTTTGGTAACTACTATACAGTAACCACTCCAAGTCCTCTGAGCAGGAAGCTTCTCAACATACTGATTTCGAATGTCCCACAAGTGCTATAAAGTGATTGTCGTTGACCATTGTCTTGTTTTAATGTCCCCTGAATAATAATAAATTTAATGCTAAAAAAAAAATTGTCATTCAGGAACATAGTTCCTGTAAACTACCAAATGATGTAAAAAAATAATAAATTTCCCCCCTGGCAACTTAATTTGTAGATAACTGAGGTTATGTTTAGATAGGAGTCTTACATGGAATTTGGACTCTATGTGACTTTAATATCATTAAGGGAATATTGTATTGGTTACAATAGCTCAGTAAAGTAACTGGTTTGCATGTGGTTCTATCAATCTATTTCTGTAACACTGTACACTAGTTTTCCCCCTAGAGTACTCCTTGTAATGCTGAGAAAGTGTCAGAAATAATGACTGTCTACCTATATCTGCAATAAAACGTAGAGCATGGATATTATAGTTGTAAGTATCAAAGATTTATTTCATGACTGCAGGTAATGATGAATCTTTTAGCACAACTAATGTCTGGAGGAAACCTCTCTTCTTCTCTGAGCTGTCACATGGAGACTATTTATAGGGCCCTTAGTGCTGTGGGGTTTTAGCATAAAGAGGCAATGTGTCTAAGGTGCCACTGGATGGAAACGGTAGCAAGGCCTTCCTCTCGTTGAAGATCTTTTAGTAGATGGCATTAGATTCCCTCTTTGTGTGTTTACGTCCCCCCAAAGACAGGGGACAGATGTTTAACATCAGCCCATTAATCCCTTAGCCCAGGTTCCTGTGACAGCACAAACCCAACAGAATGAGCCCTTTGCCTTTGCTCAGTGTAAATGCCGCAATTTACTGCTGATTTACGGAACAGGGTCAGGCCATTAGAAACTTGGCAATCTTTAGTACAGCTGGAAAACAATATGCATGATAAGCTAAAATTCAATACCTTCTTGCACTAATTAAATGGGTCCCCACCAGGACAAAAACACAAATTACGATACAGGGCTTTTCTGCATCCCTATGCATTTTGCTGCAGCTCTGACCAAGCCTTCTTTGTATACTTCTTTGGATGTTAGGTTTTAATTCACTTGCACTCTTTAAAGATTGTGTTCATATCACAGTTATTCTCTGTATCATTCCACTGTAATCCTGCTTCCAAATGGGTTGATGGCTCATTTTCCTCTGGTACAAGCAGACCAGCGTGTAAACAAAAATACCAAGGCTGTCCTGTGAGCTCTACTTGAATTTCCATCACACAGATGAGCAGCTCGGTAACAATTCTTCTCTTAAAGTAAACCAAGAGACTCTCAAAAATATTATAAAAACCCAAAAGAACTTGTTCTGGGATCAGGACAATCTCAGGGCAAAAACTCTTTTCCATAACAACACATGATGCTAAAGGATCAGGCCACTGGGTTTGCGAATGAGCAGTGGAGCTTACAAAGCTTTTCCAGAGAGTGGAGCTTACAAAGGTATTTCCTACGAAGAGTTAACACGGGGGAAGCATCCCTTATTTTCTATGGTTTGCCTGATAGAATGTGTCCCTGGTCGCACTGTAAAAAGAAAAGAAAAAGACCCTCAACAAAGGCAGGTCCCTACATCCCCAGAAATATTGGTCTGTGAGCTCCGAGACTACCCGACATTTTCCTGAATAGTGAATAATATTCAGATCATATGTGCGTTGCCTCCAGATCACCCGCTGAGAAGCAGAAGCAAGATTTTGAACAGCTGGAGGTTTAAGTAAAAAACAAGACTAGCTACAGGCTTTATCTTGGGTCCAAACGGTATGAATAATAGTAATAATCATAAAAAATACCTATTAACTATAAATACCTGGTAACTATAAATCTCATCAACCAATGTAAAAGAACATTCTAAATCTATTAATATTTTCAGAGACATTATCTTTCTGCCACCCCACTGCTTTGTGACTTGTTGTATCAGCTATATTATTTGCCTTAGAGCACCATATAAGTGTTTTTCTTCCCCTGTGAGGGGAATCTTCTACAACCTTCGCAAGATACAGTCCACTGCTCCCCTGCAGGAGGACCGGGGTATCATTAACAACCGAAGACACTTCAGGCACAAGTTGAAACTCCAGTGTTTCCAAACCTTCCTGCCTCCCATCAAAATTCATATCCTGTCACTGTTCTAGGAGCAGAAAGGCTTCTCATTATAGCATCATTCCCCTCTTGCAAAAAACACTGATTGCTGCGCTGGTGGCTTTGGAAGGCAAAGATGTAATTTAGCAAAATAATGTACCATGCTGATTAATTTAATGTAGCCCATGACTAATTATGGTAATTCATTACATCTACAATTAGGCTAAGTAATTTATTGCACTGCAGTCTCATAAAGCAGAGGATTTATATCGAGTTTTGAATGTCACCCAAAGGACATTTCTGTACCTTGTCTTTACTGAAGCGGAATAAGGCTGCCAGCTGAGATGAGCCAAAAAAAAAAAAAAAAAAATCCCCGTCCCTCACACACACTCACACTCGCTCACTGACACGCTCTTTGCCATTTGTGATGTTTGTATTTGGGAATTGAATCCAGTACAGGAGAGTTTTTGCCGATCACCTCCTCCCCCTCTTCCGATGGTGCCTTTGTGAAGATCTGGGGTTGTTTCCACTTGGTTTTTGGTTTTGGCTTTTGTTGTTTTGTAAGCCACATACCTATTTCTTCTCTGCAAACCCTAGAGACCTTTCAGAGCAGAGTGAGGAACAAAGTGAAAGCTGCTGGGGTCTTCCCAAATATCATCTGCAGGCGTTTGGTGGCGATCAGAGAAAACAGGCATTTGTGCTACTGAGTTCTACTGCTTATTCTGCAGATAATACCACAGTCGACTTCAACAAAGACCTCATCTTCCTTTGCTGCATGAAAAGGGGACCGATCCCCTCACTTAGGAAAGACGCAAACATAGCATTATTTTGAAATACAGCCTCACTTGTACCCTGCAGCAGGGTTTGCTCCAGCGATGGGGTACTTCGGAGACCAATTTGTTTAGCTGATCACAGTCTCTTTGACGTGGCTGCAAATGTTACCTTTCTTTTTCAATCAAAAACACAGCAGGGGCTGCCATCTGTTTGGCACAGGCCTTAGCTCACTTCCCCCATGCCTTTTTGTGCAGATCATTTTACGTGGCAATTTGCTAAAATCTTTCATTCCTTGGTTTGGCTAAATATAACTTTCCAAAATGGGCTGTTTTCTCTGAATGTCAGCAAGACTCACAAATGAATGCAGTTTTTCCTGAACAGCCAGTATCAGATCAAATGGAGCATTTTTCAGATTTTTAAAAAATGAACAAATATCTCACTGTCATCTCATTGTTTACTTAAAACCGACATGTTTACCAAGGATGGTGAAATCACATTTACTCTACTGAATTTCTTTGTTTGGGTTTTACAGAGGTATGTTGTCACCAACACATGCATCACAATTTTTAAGATCCTTGAAGAGAACAGGTAAAGCAAATGCATATAAGAAAGCAACCATATTAAATAGTCATTAGGAAACAACCACTAAGGAAAGTGGTTAACTATTTTCCCCAGCTCAGACGCTGCTCAAAGCAATGAATCCTCCCCCGCCCCGCCGCCCCCGAATAGGAACAGATGATCAGCACCACGCGCTGAAGCCACAGAGATGCGCGTGGATTTCCCAGCGCTTTGTAGAATACAAATGAATGATCCTCATTCTTTTCCTAGCAGAGCATATAGGCCAGACCTCATTAGAATTCAATATCACTCTGCTTTTCTAATGTTAATGTACCAGTTATATAAGAAATACAGCGTGAGGGGCGCTTCCACAATTATGTTCAACATGATATCATAATTCTGAAAACTGGACATGATCTTTGTTAAAGGAAATGATTGCATTTTACCATTTTATCTTTTGCTTCTAATGTAACTTAGATTCCCATTCTAACAGTGGATTATAAGAGGGCTTCATTCTTTGTGTCTCAAAGTTGCAGTGACTACCATACTGGCTTTATGGCTTTTTTCTTTTTTTTTTTTTTTAAATGCCGTGACTAAAGATCAGATTGTGAAGGCTCCGAGGCCATCTCCCTGTGAAAGGAAACACAGCACATTACATTAATAAACAACTGTAGGAGTCTTCTTCAGCCAGGAATAACTCAGGGCATTAGGCTTGAGATCTTTTGTCTAGAGTGCGGCAAGAAGTATAATGCAAACAAAAACACCAACACATAAAAATACAATTTATGCTCTTTTATCAAGCAAAGAAAAAGTTGGTTAACGTTTGAAAAGGGAGCAGTAATGTAAATGTATTGACAATTGTATTGTAATAATTAGATATTTACACAGTCTGGACATCGTGGCTAAATCACTTCTAGCATGTTTATTTGCTAGACACTGCAGCAGGTTCATTAAGAAGACATACTGTATTAGGAATCAAAGAAACAACCAGCTCCCAGTCTCCCCTTCTCTGTTTTATATTTACCAAGAGAAAAAAAAAAACTACAAATAATGAAGTAAAATACAGAATTCCCTTCATGAGGAAAACAACTACCCTCATGGCCCCCAAATAGCTTAAAAATAAATCTTCTATTGAATCTCTTACTACACCGCATTAGACCACCTTTAATGACTGTAACTAGCTTTTAATATCTAGTGTGTAAATGGCAATCTGTTTTTGACCAAGAATAAATTATAGCAGAATATTAGGGAGGCTCTTGCTTCACTCCAGAAAAGACTCTCAAAAAACAAAAAGACAAAATGAAAAAAACTAGTATTTGTTTTAGATGAGAGATTTCTCAATATGTTCTGAAAGAGCAAAACCTCGTTTAGAGAGAAATATTTCTCTTAAGCAGTCTCAAACCAGATTAATGGATTAAAATTGCACACTTGAATAATTTGACTAAATTTAAAAGCTCTACGTGGCTCTCTTCCACTTATTTTTTGTCCTTCCATACTAATCTTTAATGTGTTGCTCTGATACGGTTTTCATATTTCCAAACTGAGCTAAAATGGAAATGACAGATTTTCAGTTACATAAAAATAGCAATGGAGTGCCAGGAAAAATACATTGTGAACAAAATAATCTTTAGGAAAGATATGAAAGGAGAATATTTTTTATAGCTTGATATGGATCCAATAATAGAAGCACATTCGGGGCAATTATATCAATTTTTAAAATTTAAAAACTGTTTAAAAATTAAGGTACTAAATGCTAAGCTATAATGTGTTTCCAGCCTTAGTATACCTCCACTAGAATTAAGTAGTAATCAATATAGAGTATTTATTGCCATGGACCACAGCACCAGAGGAAGCAAAGGATGGTATGTTTAGAACTCAAAATTCTCTCCTATCCTTTAGGAAGAGGGGGAAAAGAGGATTTCCCCATCTTGATCTTTAATCAGTTACCACAGTATACTGTATTCCCAACTACTGCTTTCCCTTACCAAACGAGTATAGCAATGAAAATACATTATGGAAGCAATAATTTTCTAGTAAAGTTTAAGATGGTAAGAGAAACTTTTATTTTAGAAAACAAATAATAACAGGTACACAATATGACTATGTTTTTAAGTTGATGGAATTGATTAATGGCTCAAAATAATCAAGGACTCACATCACAGAGCACTATTTTAAAGAGACGTGCTAAAAATTAATTCTATACCATCATACCATAATGACGTTATCAAATACGTTACTGAAATTATATACAGCATAACACTACATATGATAATTGCTAGGCTAAATAATGGAATCTTCCATGACACTGTATGATAACAAATATATTTAATAATCTTAAATAAACTCAAACTTACCCTGATATCCACACTTCTAAGTAATTCAAGACATGAGAAATGAATTTTTAAAAAATCAGATCATGAAAGCCATTATTATTTGAAGGAATATGCTCAATTTTTTTAGATAATTTAAATTATTTAAGAGTGCTTTGCATTTTTTATTAGCTTTGCCTCAAGTTATAACATTAAAGCATTAAGGTTACACCTAATGAGGTTCTGTTTGCCCTTATTTCGAAGTCCCGTATTTCCACAAACTACAAACAGAGATTAGTGCTAAATCACAAGGCTAATTCGATCAAATAAAATTGTCTCATTCTTAGATATGCATCTGAAGAAAATGTTTAACTACCAAGTGTGTATTCACATGCAAACAATCACAGATACCCATCTGGAAGAAACAGTTCATAGAGGGAGCAGATAGTGGTCGAAGGGAGCCTGTACAAACATTTTCCTTAAGGTGTCTGTTAAGGAAAAATTCTCTGCTAAGTCCAACCAACTACAAACAACACTTACTTAAAGCCTATTATTCAGATGGATGGTTTTAAAATACCAAAGGTTTATTTTGAAAATTTACGGACAGAAGTAACATTTCTGCTATTGAAACCTCCATTAACAGAAAGTGACCACAGCTTGGAAACCAACGGCTTGATTCAAAAATGTACTCAGGATTATAGAGGAATTTAATCCCAAACTCCTCTAGGATGTCTGACAGTAATTCTCATTAGAAAATAACAAAACCAACAGCTTACTAACATTACTCCAAGCAGCATTACAGCTAGTGCTGAACATTAAAAAAATTTTCCCTTGCTTGCTTCTGGTGTGAAGGAGAAATTTTTATTTTGACCCACGTTTCATTTCAGTTCTCATATCCTCCAATGCAGAAAAGCCTTATTTACACTTATTGGGTTTTTAAGGCTCCTTCAAATATAATCTCACTCAAGCATAACTACACCTTGTGAGATAGAGAGAAAAAGCCTACTGGTATTTTGCAGGCGAGGAAACTTATTCTAGGGCACAATGCATTCAAGAACCGAAACTAGAATTTTGATTGACTCCAATTCCAGTGGTCTTCCTACTGCCTACTCTCAGCTGAGCACCACTGGTACAGCTCTATTCACAGTTTCCTAAAGGGATGGGGTCCTCCAGCTTCCAGAATTATGTTTTACCATAATTGGCAGCAACTCTGTAAAAAGATGTTCACATTACACACACAGCTCTTTGGTTCCCCTCACAATTCAGTAGCTACAAGCATTTCAGAAATTTTCTAAAAATCAATCTTTTCATCTGAACCAACACTGAAACGCTTGCCCCTGCCTTCCCCTCTGCACATGAAAAGACCCATATATGAGAAAGGATCCCCAGTTTGTTTCCTAGGTTCAGATGTAACAAAATCAGAGAACATTTTATGTCTCGGGACACTGCTAGTGATTGAACTTGCTAAGAATCGCACAAAGGGGAGGCTACCTGGGGCTGTTCCTTTCCTGAGTTTATGTCTTGTCTATTTCACTTAGACCATGAGTCGGCTTGGGAAAGACTGTGTTGAATTCTGTGTTTGAAATGCCCCTAGCACACTGTTGGCACTTAAATATAATTATTCAAAATGGAATCATTTAATTAGATAGGAAGAGAAATAGCAAGCCCCGAGATAATAAAGAATAAAGCAAATATGCTGACCGACTGAAGCAAAGCAACAGATAGATACCGATGCACACTCACAAGATAGCTCTTTCAGTTTTCCAATTCAGGGCGTGTGTAACGGGATAAACACATTGTTATATAGCTTGCTTTTGCTGGGTTCACAGAAAACACAGACCACGACTGATAGCCATAACTTCGTAGAGGGATAAGAATTACCTGTCTCATGCCTCATATGACTTAACTCCTTGGGAAAGCTGGAGAAGGGGGAAAGTGGTGGAAGGTGATGGAAGAGGGAGTGACTAAGACTCCACAGACCACAAGTGCTTGACCAGGGAATTAGGAGTGAGTTGTGTATCCACCTGGATGGGACAGGTTATTTACATCAATGAAATCTACTTGGTGGGCAGCTGAAGACCGGGACGATGTGAAGTCATTCACTCCCTGTCCTCTAGAAGCATGATATTCTGAGTGCCAGGCATGGAATCCTACTCTACAGAATGAAATGCTCCTTGGAAATTGACCCTCAGTGCACCTTCTACTTTTGGGCTATAAAATGGCCAATACTTCAGCGTGTACTTTAGACCATGAGAGGGCCCAATCTTACCCCTCCTCTGGCTAAATTCCAGAGCTCCCTAATGAATGTTAGTTCTTACTTATCTTCTGTTCCCAACACCCCCGACTCCTACCAGCCTCCAACCACTGAGGTACAAAACTTGAAAAATTTTTTTTGTTCAAGAAACACAACAGAAGACTTTCATGTTAAGGAGACTTGTACAAGGCACCATTGTAGATGCCCAAGGAATAAGACCTCATACTCAGGGGCCAGATATTACAATAAAGGTTCTCCTTAAACAAATTCTTATCTCAACAAGCAAAAAAAGTCTTAGGTCAGACACTGCCATCACTGAGTTACAAAATTACATAAGTTTTATATTGAAGTTTGCTCACTGATTGTAAAGGGCTGACAATTTAAGAATACTCTTTTAAACTGGTTTTAAAAAAAAACTATCCATTTAGATACCACCCCAAAAGGGGCTCCCCTGGTGGCGCAGTGGTTGAGAGTCCGCCTGCCGATGCAGGGGACACGGGTTCGTGCCCTGGTCCGGGAAGATCCTACATGCCGCAGAGCGGCTGGGCCCGTGAACCATGGCCGCTGAGCCTGCGCGTCCGGAGCCTGTGCTCCGCAACGGGAGAGGCCACAACAGTGAGAGGCCCGCGTACCGCAAAAAAAAAATAAAAATAAAAATAAATAGATACCACCCCAAAAAAACAACTAATTGAAAACTCGTTGAAAAAAAGAAAACTCTTTGAGACAGAAGCAGCCGGCTTGGAAGTCCTCTCCAAGACTTCCTTGCCTGGTCAGTGTCCTTGGGCTTGACTTGAGGAGATCGAAAGAATAGAAAACGTTGTTCAGAAAGGGTCCCTTTGGCACCGTGTCCTCTCTCGACTCTCTGCTGCCTTGATTGACTTTCTATTTTCAGCCAGAGTGGAAGTTCACAGAGAGAAATGTTTCAGCATCAAAGTTCCTTCTCCGTTGTGTATTAGCTGCTTTGGATTTGACAGTCACCGTGGTCTGCCTTACGACTACAGGAGGCAAATTCCAGCTGTCCTGGTGCCAATTCTTGAGCTATTCTTTTCACAGGCTCCAGACTATTTCATAAGAATGGTGTCATCATCAGTGGTCAATAAGCTTTTATTGAGTGCCTACTATATGCAAAGATTAGAATTAAGTACTCGGTCTGAATTCGTTACAGTACTGGAAAGCAAAATGGTACTGAATTCAAGGAAGGGAGGCTAGGTAACATTACTCCTAGACCTTGGGACAAATTATTTAACCTCAGTTTCCTAATCAGGAAAATGGGAATAAACAAGAGAACTTACCTTATTATATAGGGTTGTAGAAGGACTGAATGAAAAGTACACAGCATAACAAGTAGTAAACACTCGGTTAATATTAGTTATTGCTATTACTATCTTAAATTGTTATCATCATTTTGACATGACAGTGAAAGAACACAAGATTTTCTAAATGGTCTCCCATGGGAGCTGGGAAGGGGAGACAGCCTATGGGAATCTGCTTATTTGTGGAATTTTCTCCTCCTCTAAAGCAGTCACTTTTAATTGGCATTACATTGGTGGCATTAATTTTCTCCTTTGAGAGCACCTGTGTGACACTTTCCTCGAAAGAGCTGAGCTGCTGCTCAAGCCACGAAATGGCACCTGGTTTTACTCCAGCAGGAGTGATGTTTTTATATTACAAAGTTGAGGCCAATAAACAGAAAACAGACAAGTGCTGTTCTATATTACCTCTGAGTAACGGATAATAAAAAAGAAAACGGTGAACACAGAAAGAGAGAAACCTGAGGAAACACTCTCCAAGGTTCCAACATTAAGAAAGACACTTACGAGATGGGCTTTTGGGGCAATTTGTATTTTCACACCTTTGCACATATTCACAAGACTGCTCAACCTCCAGCCCCTTTCCCAACCTTACAGACCTAAGCTGAGCACTGGTATGACTACAGCTATTTTCAGCACTTATGGTTCCTTTCATCTTGGGACTCAAAGCACTCAAGTTAACATAACCATACAACTTTAAAGAAATAGGAAATGAAAGTTTTAAAAAAGACAAAAATTGAATTATGGTTGGATTTAGCAACAACTGTGAAACTTTCCACTTTCAGATATTTCTTTTTGATCCATCCAAGGCGACAGCTAGAATGCTTCCAAGATCAGAAGGCGTCTCTGTTATTGCCCAGGTGGAACACAGCACAACAGTGATTTGGGATGTACTGGGAGTATAACTAGATCACTGGCCACAAGCTGCCTGAGTCACCTTTGCCTTCTCTGAAAGAGAGACAACACTGCACTCAGGAAAGGAAGGGAGGAAACATCTAAAGAATGGCGGCCACATTCAACTTTCCTGTTATTCACAATCTCACTCAATTCTGTTACCAACAATCCAATCCACTTGTTGATGGTATTATGAGGACGATGAAACGGCTTTTAAAGACTCGGTAAAGTGGACTGATTTTTTTTTTTTTTTTTTGACTAAGAGAACACTGTCAGTCAGAAAGCTGATGAACTAAATGACAAAGGGATTTTTCTCTACCAGTTATAGACAAGTCAAACTCTTTTCTTCTTGAATCTCAGATACTGTAGGATGCCACATCAGTTAATTAATAAATATTTACTGGATACACACCATATACTCTGAAGTACCATGCTGGCGATAAATCATGTTTCTGATCAAGCAGCGATAGAGCAGATTCTACTAAGGAAAACAAGAAAAAGCCCCTGGAAAATAACATTAAGGAAATGTCATTCCATGTTACAAAATTACAAATAAAATAATTCTGTAAGTATTTATCTCATCACAAGCAAGATGTTACACTATTAGAGGTTCTAACAAATATTCCAGAAGAATTCAACTACAAGGCAGTGGATGGTAATATGGCGGAAGCTGAGGATGTCCAGAAATTTCTTGTTCCCAATCCAGAGGATCAATGGTTTAAGTTATGCATTTGAGTGTAGGTTAGGTTTGTAGAAAGATACTTTAATAATATACTACTTATTTGTTTCTCTGAATTTCAGAATACTCAGGATTTTACTAACAAACTACGCCATTTTAACAAATATTTTTATGTTACATATTAATTATATTCCTTCAAGCTCTGAGTGAATCGGTGTTCTCTATGGTATGATCATGTTTTAATCTCCACCATCTCTTTCTTTACCATATGGACTGCTTTTCAATATACTTGAGTTTATTGAACTCAAAAGAAGTAAAAGTGACCTCTATACAGTTTACAATTCCATTCAACAGTTGAAATATAAACATTGATTTATCTGAAATGTAGAAGTACTTTGCTTGATTTAAAAATTCTCACAATGCTTTACTCAGTCTCACTGATGAAGTTCAAGATTTTCAACTACATGTATGTTAGGGTAAGTTTTCTTACAGTGGCTGAACTACAAATCTGGATCTCTAATATATAGCTCAGCTCTGGGTTCTGTTTTTAATTATGACCCTGGGGGGTACCAGACTCTATGAAGTGAGTAGCAATAGGTTAGACTGGAGAAATTACAGGAAAAGTGGAATCATAAGAACTAAGAGAGAGTCTTGAGTAGAAACATTTTAGAAACAACTGAATGGAATCTCTACTCTTTGTGAAAGGCTATATTCAACAGTAATAGCAAAAAACCTCCACATACAGAGACTGCACCTACAGATGGTTGAACAGTGATTTTCTAGGATCCCATAATACTTTATATAATCATCTGTAATTAAATTAGCACAAGATAAAAATAATCTACTTAAAATAATATAAAGTATTCAAAATAATCGCTAGGCTAAACAACATTCTTTTTCATGAAAGAAACTGTCATAGACAACCAAGTGGCAAAAACAGAATGGAGTGAGCTGTGGTTGAGTGTAAATCCTATAGCAATGAAAGTAATTTGTATTATCCTTACTTCTTTGAATAAATTCAGATGACAGCCCTATTTCATTTCTTCATTCGGTTTGGAGGCCAGATGGCATTAGAATCATTTACTTCACCTTGTTGTGCTTAATTACTACAATAAACACACTATTTTCCAAATTAATCATAACAAAGTAATTTCATTAGTAACACAGCAGGCTGTTGAATTATTAGCATCATAACAGTTTGCAAACAATTAAACTTTATTTGAACCTTAAAAATTTGCAGAGTGGAACATTATTGTAACATCTAATGGCAATAGAGTACAAATTCAGTACAGAGCAAATAATCAAGCAAAACGCTCTGTAAAATATGACTTACAATCACCTTTGAAAAAAATTAGCTCTCTGTTCATAGAAAAACAAATAAAAGCTAAGCAAACATAATGAGAACATAGCAATTAGCATATTTTCTAACAAGCCATGTTGTTTAAATTCACATTAATGATTATTATTATGATCTTGAAGAGTGTGTGATATATTGTCAAGGGTGTAAAGAAAACTTTCCGCCTCCTAGTATACAGATGATTTCACCAAATGAATACAAAGTAGTCATGAGTTGAAAGTAATGATTGTTTTTTCCTGTCAGTCCAATTAAAAATGTTTTGTTTCCTTTCTCATCTCCCACCTATATTCAAGTGAAAAAGAACAAAGGCCAGAGGAGCTCTGGACAAAAGTTAACACTTTTTTTCTGTACTGTCACCATTCCAGAGACTATCTGGCATCAGTTGGCAAAGGACTCCCTCTCCTGGATTAACTGTAAAAACAGGCAATAATCTTCTAAATACTTTACGTTTGGAGTGAGTCTGTGCCTGAGTGGAGGAGGGGTTTCCAAGTGGGTTCCTATGCAATGAAAAGCTGCTGCCATCTACTGGCCCAAGCCTAAAATCTTCATTTAGGCCAGAAGCACAAAATCTGTGCCCACAAGGAAGTCTACATTTTCAGTGGAACCCACAGCTGCTTTCACTTTTCAATCTCTCAGGCTTTGAAAACCAATCCACTAAATTCATCACCAGTTGTCTCACTTCTGCCAAGATGATTTCAATCTATCCCAATGGCTCTATATTAGGAGAAGACTAACAAGTGCATAAATTAATTTCTGAAAGCTTTAACTTGACCTGGTCTAATCTATATAAACTAGAATTCACCCACAATCCCCCAAATTAATATATATTTTTTTACATGTGAAATCTGATAATCACAGTACAGAGGGGATAATAGTAAAACATAAACTCTGAAATATTGCTTGTAGATAGTTTTTATAAATAATGGAGGGTTTTAAACATAGGCTCGTTTGCATGGTTAGAATCTTTATCTTTAAAGCAAAGATCTGAAAACTCAACAAAAGTAGTACCTTCTAATCAAGGATTCAATATTAGCAGATTATATTTACTTCAAATAATTATCCAATCAGCAGTATATTTTGATATATATACCATAGTGGTACCTTGTAGACATTTAAAATACCTTTGATTTCAAACATACATGAAAAAGTAATAATATAACTCCACAAACCTTGCTCTGGAGTTCAACACACACCTCCAATGTCAGACCAACACTACCCTTCCATTCACCTGTACCTGGGTACATGTTCCCACCGGATTTCTACACCCTCCTCTCTGAGCCTCCCTTCTCTTCTCATTGCTTTCAGAGGTGCAGAGCAGGCCCAAATCTAGACTTTCACTGTTTTGTGGTGGTACTTTAATATCACAGTAACAATCAGGCAGGGTAACAGTACTCAGTTATGCCTTCTGACTTTGAGAATACATTGAGATTCTTTATGCCATTACATTAGTGGCAGAATGGGACCTCTCACAAAATTTTTGTTTCATTAAATTAAAAGAAAACTACAGTAGAAAATGTTGGCAAGCCCATTATATAACCGGGGTATGTATTATTGGTAAAGGGCTTTGCACAAACCATGGTTCTGGTCTTCACGTGTGTTGCCGAGGGTGACAGCATACTCCCCGTTTGCAATTCTATCGTTTTTCTTTCTTGTGGCTACATTTAACATAAAGTAAATTCCCCAATCAGTAAAAATTCTTTCATGAAAACATGTTACTATTGTTTGAAAAATAAATACTAAGATAACTCATCTACAAAGTTTTAACAAAGCTAAATTCTTTAGATAGCATCTACCAAAAACTTTCATGATACATTCAATTGAAATTTTTATGAAATTATATATTACATTCTAAAAAATAATTGATATCCAGTATTAAGAGAAATTACAACTCTTACTAGAAGTAGCAATGATTACGTGATACATATAAAATAGTGCTGAATTTTTCACACAAATCAAATGAGTAAATAAACCTATGATTATTTCTTTGAAAAACAGCAACAGGTATAACTTTACTGCTTGCATCTAATTTACATTAATATCCTTCATTTAATTTCACATCAGAGGAATATTATAATGAATGCATAAAACAACAAAGACAAACGATGCTCAACAAAACAAAGAAAGGTTATGAGCTGTCACTCATGCTTTCACGATGATTCTCAATCCAAAGCATTTGCACACTAGCAGAGGAATCTTCCTTTTCTGCAGGCAGAAAGGGAAAGTTGCATTTTAATTTTTTTCTTCAGGCAAAATGTTGATTTTCCCTGCTTAGAAAAATGTTACATTTTTAGCCAAGGAAAAAAATGAATGTTTACTCAATATTTTGTCAATTCAGCTCCTCAGAAAGGCCATAAAAGTGGTATTTTACTAAAGAGGAGGAGGTTTGGGAAAACAGCTGGTTATTATCAAAGGGATTTTTCTCTAAATAATCTATTTATTTCCAAAGTAAATTCTATGAAGTTATTTTTAAAACTAAACTAGATTTTTTTTTTAAAGAAGAAGATGATTTGGGAGCATAATCTTTGTGCTATCAGAAAACTACAAAGACTTTTAAAAAGGCAAAGACTCATAACGCAGAGACCAAGAGAACATATGAGCTATTACAGAATATTGGATTAAAATGTACTTACCCAGGACTCTCAAATATCATACATCTCCATTATGTAGGCTTTCGGCACCAAGCCAATGGCTCCCTTCATTTCTCCTACCCACCAGCCATATCTATTGTATTCCTAATTGAAAACAATATGCAGTATTAACCTTCAGACTGGGTGTAAGTACAATGTTGTTTGTACGCAACTTCTTAGAAATGTTACTTCTTTTTATAAAGTTATAGGAGCTTGAGCTGCAAATTGAAACGTTTTAATCTTTTTTTGTTTCTGAACACTTTAAAAATGCTGTTAGGCAAAGATTTAAATTAATGTATAGGACAGAGCCTGTTTATTTCACAGTGTAGAACACAGAAACAGTCACTTAGGATAGAAACCTAGCAAATGAAACTACATAAGGAAGTCCGTTCTCTGGGCCCCTTTCCCTTCTCTCTCCCACATCTCTCTCTCTTACACACACACACACACACATACACACAGAGCCTGGGGGACACCTTTTAATATGCAAACACCAGTGTTAGAGGCTCCGAGGTCATAGCCAGGATCCTTAGGATACTATCTTTGCCTTCAAGGAGCTTTTCATCTAGCAAGGATAGATTTTTTTTTTTTTCCCACAATAAACTACTTAATTCCTAGTTAAACTCATATGACCGAAAATGATTTAGGATGTAGAGGTATGCCCCTTCTTAGGAAAATCTAAAAATGAGTATAGACGTTTTAAACAGATAAATTAGAGAACAAGGAAACACTACTAATGCTTTCCCCCAACCGGCTTTCCAAAATAATTCACAAAAGGGCTCCTTTTCAAAAGCTTCCCAAAGGCATTTATTGTTCCTCTGGATTGATCACAAACTACATTAGGTAAAGGATGAATGGAAGGAATTTAAAGGTGGTATTCGATTCACCCTTACGGGGGAAGATCAATAGGAAATAAAAGTATCTCAAATTATAAAGGCAAAATATTAATCTAGCTGTAAAAAAAGACTGATTGATGAGTCACTTTTGAGTTTATTTTGCAGTGTGAGCTAATCCTGTTCCTCCTTTTCTTCCCTTTGCTCCACTGACAGACGCACCACTGCTCTAGGCATAGTGAACACTGTACCCGGTCTCATTTGTCTGCCAGATTGACTAATGTATTTTTATCTCAAATTTATTTATGTTTAGTGAGATACAAACAAAGTAAAACGAATTACAAGTTTCAAGAATAATATCTCCCAAAAGCAATACTCTGAAAAAGCACTGTAGGACCCAAATTTAATTTTTCATATAAGATACATTTTTAAAATCAATCCCCAAAGTAATTCAATAGGCTATGATTTCCAACATCTGAGTCACAGATAAATGTACATATGCATATCGAGTTACATGTGGGGAGGGAACGTTAATACCAGTACAGATTTAACATTTGTATTGATGACTAACCATGCTATTGACCATCAGAAAGGAAAATAATACAATTTTTCCATACAAATGTAGCAACATTCCCAGGTGTGTATTGATATGTAGTCTATCAATAGAGAGATTACAAGATTAAAATCTATAAGTACTTTTTTAAACAATGGGATGTATCAGAATTAAGTTTTTCGTAAGAATAAGATGGAAGGAAAACGGGGGTGGTGGAGAAAGGCCTGATTCTAAAGAGGGCACAGCTCTGGCTTACGAGGCAGTAGACTCAAGATTTTAAAAGTTTCCTGATAGTGTGAACTTAGTGGACAAAATTCTCTAAGCAATGAAAATAGTCTGATGCCCAGAACTCAGTGAAGATGACTATAATCTATGTAGAATATATTTGTCAGAAGAAAATACCAACTTACTGAAAGCTATGATTAGTAACCATTATATCCTAATAGGTACCTAATAAAACTGCCCTTTTCAATTTTTTAAGGCAATGAATACAATTAGAGCCTAACGCTTAACAAAACAAATGTATTTCACCTTGCAGAGGCCAAAGGCCCACAGCGTAAGATTTCAAAATGGATACTTAACAAAGTAAGTCTAAGTGTGAAAGCTCTTATCCAATGCCCATCTAAGATTTTATTCAGCTGATTATTTGGAAAGAGTAAAGGAACTAGGCCCCCAAAGGCTAGAAAAACAGAATACATTTAGTGAGAGGGCATATTATGACCCAAACCTGCTTTCAGAGAACAGCCTGCAATCTGGGTTTCAATGTTTAGATTCAAGTTACAAACCAGAAAGTTCATATTACTTTATAATATTCTGTTTTGAAATTATAATCTACACTCCAAATTAAGGGCATATTATTGTTCTCAAAAAGCTCATTCACATCCAAATTTAAGAAACTGATTTCCAACAAATCACTTCAACGAAGGACCAATGACATACTTCACACAAGAGAAATTTGCATGACGGCAACTGAGAAGATTCATTAAACAGAAAGTACAGTAATAAACAGCAGAGGAGTTTATTCAGCTGTACACAAATCCCTTAAAAGTAACATTCTAGGAAAAAATTAAGTTTTAGGCTAAAATAATCTTAAATGTTTCACTAAATTAATTTAAAAGAATTGAAAGGCATATGAAATACACACCTCATAAAAGTACTCTAAGATATAACAGGTTTAAATCAGAAAAGAGTAAAAATAAAAAACCAGAATGTTTATTACTTTACATTTGTAAAGAATTCCATACAGCACTCCTGTGTGGAATTAAGAGGTAAGATAAAACATGGGGAGGTAAAAATCCAGTAGGCAAATTTACGGATTTACACTGCAGCCATTAGAGGATGTCAGCAAGGCTGCAAACACAGAAGCTTTTACTTTTATCATTACTATCCTCTGTACGAGCCTCCTGAGCAACATGAATCCCAATTAAACCATTTGCAGCCTATAAATTGGAATGAAGATGCATCTTGGAGTACGGTATTCTAAACGCCAGCCTGAAGATTCAATAGCATACACACTTTCCTTTGGAGGAAGAAAATCTGCCTTCCATTGCCTTTCCCTGTTTGCTGCCCCCAATCAAATGTGATTATGAATGATGTATTACTTACAGTGGAAAATAATGCAATCCATACAATGTTGTCTCGCTGTCCACATACTAATTGTAGTGTTGGTCTAAAAGTCACGGGTGGGTCATTAAAAAAAAAACAACCCTCACCCCTTATCTTGTTAATAAACAAAAAATAAAGAGACAAACGTCATATGAGGCTGCTATCTAAATCTCTGAAAGGTTAGGAAGCATCGTGTCATCTTGATGACACACGAGATCTCAGGTACAAGAAGGTCTGCCATCTGGTATTCTTCACCCTACTCGGCTCTTAACATCAACTGAAATGCTAACGTAGGCAAGTGACTGTACTTCAGGAGGACTGATAAAATAATGAAGAGTCCTTTAATCTACAGGAAACCATTCTAGTCAATTTATAAGAAATATTGCATCCCTTTGTAGGACGTGTAATTATTTTCTATTAATCATGTGCTATAAAGCTACATTATGCAGTTATTCTGTTATCACTAGAAAGAGGCCTGCAGTCAGCTTCTGACAATGTTAGGTAATTACTAACACAAAGCTTCTTTCTCCTCCCGTAGTAATGCTATCAAGATCTAGAGGTGTAGTGATGCTTAGTGTATAAAAATAGTACTCAAAAGAAATTTAATATCTGCAAAATGGATGGCTTCAAGGCAAAATGTAATGTGGCAGTTAAAGAGGCAAGAAAGCTGAACTTGCCCAATAATTTGAGAAAATAATCATAGAGCAGCACTGACCGTTGTGGTCTAACTCCTCTGTTTTCAATTTTTACATCATTAAAATAGTTTTTATTTTATAGTTAAAATTTTAGGCCTCAATTAATCATTATTAAGCAATAAATTAAAGTGATTATGTAAAAAGGCAGGAAAAAAAGGACTAGTTTTGATAAAGTGAAACAGAGACTTTATCCAACACAATAGCAAACGTATGTCTATGTTTACTTACTAAATCTTCTCTCTCTGCCAGTGTATTATTTTACACTTAAATAAGATGCCAACATTTACTTAAATCCTTTTCAGCACCACGATTCTCATTTCTCAAGTATGTTAATCCACTTTCTACAAACCATATGGTAAAAGAATGCTGCCTTAACAGAAACTTGAAACATTAGTAAGATTTTGTGATGTACCACCCCTTTCAGAAAGTAGTTACCAATCTGTTTGAAAGCAACAGGTGTTAGAAAGGTTAAAAGACTATATTACTTTCTCCAAACGTATATCTGTACTTCAAAACATACCAGCCTTGTGCAGAAATAAAGGTAATTTTATTCACAAAATATAAACTACACTGAGTTTCAGAACCAGTGGACTTTACCATTGTTTTCCAACAATTCACTGTGATATTTTCAATTTTTCAAATTGTTCATAAACATTGTAGTAGCATGAAAACTAGATACCTATTTAAAATATGGAAATACTTTCTTCAAGGCTACCTCTTCAATCTCTTCCTTTTTACTATCTCCAATTAGAAACTTCGTAAGAATCGTTTCTTATACATCCATCATTTCAAAAGTTGTCTTAAAATGCACAACAGGTACTTGACAACTTCGTTTTTTACTATTATTATCTACACTTTAACTGCTTGAATCTTAGTCTCCTAACTCATTCCTTAAATGAGGAAATGGACACTAACAATTTCTAAGATCCTCCCTGATGTTTGAATACCACCATCACGAACCTGCTTTACCACCCTAAGTCTCTTAGCATCTCATGGAAATCAACCTCACTACTTTATAATTTACTATGCAAGTGTGACTTTGAGTTACTCTAATTCAAAGAATTCCTATTTTTTTCCTCCGTGCACTGCGCACTCCATTTTTAAAGCGAGAGAGACAAAAGACGAGCAAGGAAGGTGATAGTAGGAACTTAATTCCTGTAACAAATTTTAGTTTATATTCCAGAGTCAAGACACATTTAATTCAAATCTTTACACAGTCAACATTTACAATGGCATAAAGTAAAAACTGATACGCAGACTGATGATTCTTAGGTATTGTTAGGCAAAGAAAGATCAAATCATGCTCAGTAGTGGGTGGCCTTGGTACTCAGTGTATTTCACCAACCAGTACATGACTGTTAACTGTTCTAGTTCAGACCTTCATCACCTCACCCTGGTTCATTGCATCATCCACTCTGCCTCTCTGTACTTCCCGGAAACGGCCTTTGTCAGTTTACTCGGCTGCTGAGGAATGTACACCAGCCCCCCAACGCTTTAACTACAAACTCCTCTCACTGCTCTGGTCCCACAGCCCAACCTTCTGTGCTGCACTCATTCCTGCCTCTGTACGTGGCACTCCTTCCCCAAGGGGCATCTCCCCTCCCTCATCCAAAGCCTATCTAGTAACTAAGACTCGACTCAGGTTACCCAGCTTTCAGAATTTCTCTCTGAGTTATCTAACCCATACTTACATCTCCCATTTCAAGCTGAGTATTTATTCCTCAGTGGAGTTTATGTACTTCAGTTTTGTCCGTTCAACTAAAATAAAGTAGAAACTCACTGAGATCGCGGCAATGTCTTACACTCAAAACTGTATGCCCCACACTCCAGGATGTGTAAAAGATGTTCAATAAACATGTACTTCATGATGAAACAGACATACTTCTTCTTCATTTTGGATGACGCACCAGATGACCCTCCTACATGTTTTCTTAAGAAGGGTAATTTCCAATAGGAATATATTTTCCATGTGTATATTGGACATACTTGAAGAATTTTAGTAATGACTAGACAAACATTTGTTCTGAAGTATGTCTAGCTTCAGAATGTGAAGTGTGCTGTTCCTCGTCATGGCTGGCTGCGGCCCATCGCGTTTTCCCATGTGCTGAAGAGCATACCTTGTCTAAAGAGCCCAAATTCCACTTGCAGAAAGAAAGATACCTGTCCCCTGAAGAACTGGGACCAAATAATTCTAGTTCTTCGAAGAAATGGCTTCAGTTGAATTTACTCTAAGTATGGAAGAGGTTAAGACAGAACCCTGCAACAGCAGAAACAAGTGTGGCAGGTCTAGGGGAAAATCTGCTAGTTTTTCAGCTGCTGCTTCTTACTCTTGTGATTATTTTCTCAGAAGATTGAGGGTCTCCAGCTTGTTACTAACTAGGTATGTGACCTCGGGCAATCCCCAAGTTCTTTAGGGGTGATTTTCTTTTTTTACATTTATATCACTCTTTGAGACTCCATAATAATCCAGTTACGTACTTAACATAAATCAGTAAGTCTAATTATTATACATTTGGACCCTCACAGAATTACCTATATGAAATCTCTTGTTATATGTACTATACATTTTTTGTTGTTGAGGGTCGTATCTGCCACTGTTCTTATTATATAAAGTTGTTGAGGTCAGATAATCCGCGAAGATTCTAGAAATTCACGTGAGATTTTTTTTTTTTAAGTAGCCAGTGCTGGGAAAAGCCAAGCTTCCTCCTTCATGATTAAAAAGAATTATTAGCTCCTTGTCTCTCCCTTTTTCAGTGTGGCTGCCAAGAAGCTCAGGAAGTTCAAGCGTAGAAACTCCATTGTCTTTTAAGGTCTCCAGAGGCAGTCCTTTTTTCCATTAGCCTTTTATTTATTTTTCCCCAATTATGTGGAGCCTCAAGATCTTCTCACCATAAAGTGAAGAGCTAGCACTAAGGTTCCCCTACCTCTACGATTCTACCATTCTAAGTCCCTTTAAGAAGTTCAGGATTATTTCCTTTTTTTTTTTAATGTAAATTTATTTATTTATTTTTGGCTGCTTTGGGTCTTCCTTACTGCGCGCAGGCTTTCTCTGGTTGTTGCAGAGCATGGGCTCTAGGCTCGCGGGCTTTAGTAGTTGCAGCACGCAGGCTCAGTACTTGTGGCTTGCAGGCTCTAGAGCGCAGGCTCAGTAGCTGTGGCGCCGGGATTAATTGCTCCACGGCATGTGGGATCTTCCCGGATCGGGGCTCAAACCCATGTCCCCTGCATTGGCAGGCGGATTCTAACCACTGCGCCACCAGGGAAGTCCTAATTATTTCTTATTTTTAACTATATTTTCATAAACATATATTAAACATCTATCTGCCATAATGTTAGATATTGGGGATTCAAAAATACTTAAGACACAGTGTCTACCTCAAGGAATTGAGACAGGGAAACGAATAATCCTGGTCATGGCCCACTTAGGTATAGCAAAATGGAAAGAGAAAACCCTTTAGGGTCAGATCTGCGTTGATTCCAGGAGAAGGTACTTCCTAGCTGGTATCCTCAGGTGATTTACATAATAAGCTTACTAAGCATCAGTTTTCTTACTTGCAAAATTATATTGATAGTACCATATCCTTTGTAGGGTTACCTTAAGAATCTGAGGAATGAAAGCACAATGAGTACCTAGAACAAGATACTGTAGGTACCCAATAAATACTTTTTCATCCCCTCCCTCTGCCTTCCCACTAACTGGTGTAGCAAAATACCAGGGCAACAAAAAAACAGAGCATTTTGGAGTGTACTATAAGGCAACCTGATTATTACGGGCTGTTCCAAAGGGAATCTGACCTTTAAAGAGATAAGAAAGGAGACATCTCAAAAGAGTGAGAATATACCATATATACATTGAGGGAGCTCTTGATTTTTTGGGGGGGTGGGGTGGGGGGAGAGCAGAAGGGCGTAAAAAAATCATGGATTTTTCAATTTAAGATTTTTTTTTTACTTACCAACATGGTGCTTTTCTTTAAGGTTGTTTTGGTTTGCTCCTGGAAAACCTTTGCTTACTCCATGCAGAATTAAACCATGTAGGTTCTGCAGCCATAGCAGCCCCTCCACTGCCACCTCTGTGTAACTTGCCTCTCTGACACTGCCTTCTGGTCTCTCCTTTACTTCTCAAGCCACTGCAGGGCCTCAGCCTGACAGCCTGTCTCCTGCAGGCACCTTCCCCTTTCATCTGTCAACATTTTCCTGGAATGCTCCCTCCAATTTATGTAAGAGAAAATCGGGAAGTACTAGAGCATGGTTTTTGCAACCAGGTAACAAGAGGAGTCCCATGAGTGGAATGAGAACATCTTCTGACGTAATGCTGTTTCCATACACTGCTTATCACCACCAGGGAGAGGTTATAAGCATAGCATTGGTCTGCCCACTATGCTTCACCGTGGGCATTTAGCATAGAAACTAAATGCCGTCAGACCCAAACAACCGCAGTGACAAGTACAAACACTCCCCTTCCTTCCCAAAAGACTACAAGATGTGATAACATTTAGGGAACTAGCGTAGTATCATCAAGGTATGTCCTATATTGAGGTGTCCTGGTTACTCTTCAGCAGGTGGTTTTGCTATATGTAGCACATGGGGTCAGATGGTCACAAAGGAAAAACTAAGAGAGCTGAAAAGGAACTCTGTATTTCCCTCTGCCAGTAGAGCTCAGCAAGACTTTCATTTTATTTGTTTTTCTGGTAAGTCTGAAGCCAAAAAAGCCTTAGTAACAGAATCGTTACATTTTCACAATGAGAAGCAAATGATCAGTGACAGTTACATTTCACCAATCACTGGAAAAAGTCACAGCTACAAAGGGAAGCAATGCTTGAAACTCCAAACAACACCCACTAAAAAAATGCCCTTTTACTGTATATTAGTGAACACTGTCAACCCACATTTCCTGTTTTTGACTTAATAAAAAATGTCTCAAAAAGCTGCAAAGCCCAAGTCACATGTGTCCTAGACTAGATGAAATATTCCAGGGTTCTTAACTCTCTTATTTTTCTGTTAATAGCAGACAAGCAGCATGCCTCTTTCCTGCTGAAGCATAGCTCTTCTGTCATTAAGTCTCTAAAAATAATTTATTGCCTTAAAAGTAAGAATAGGAATGTGGTTAGCGATTTACTGGTGAGTACAGATTGAAAGATAAACTAATAGACAATGTAAATCCAGAGCAGCAAACAGAATAAAATAGCCAAAGAGCTATGTGGGACTATAATATGCCTGTAGCTATATAACCTGGATCCTGCCATGAAAATTATAAAACTCCATAAACACGGTTCTAGGACAATACTATTAACTATGATATTGTGTCCATGTTTAAGGTGGTAATAAAATTGAAATGCAAACCAGTAAAAGAATTTAGCATGATTTTAAACAACCTGTTTCCTAAAAAGAAAATAAATAAATAAAAACAAAAGATTTGCAATCTCAAATACGAATTTCCCCCATCAAATAAATCTGAAAGTAGGCCTTGTGTTTCATAATAACTTCACTAACAAGGCAGCGGTCATAAAAATCACATATTCCTGGAGACCTTCCTGGTGGCGCAGTGGTTAAGAATCCGCCTGCCAATGCAGGGGACTCAGTTTTGAGCCCTGATCCGGGAAGATCCCACATGTCATGGAGCAACTAAGCCCATGCACTACAACTACTGAGCCTGCGCTCTAGAGCCCACGTGCCACAACTACTGAGCCTGCATGCCACAACTACTGAAGCCCGCACGCCTAGAGCCCATGCTCCGCCACGAGAGAAGCCCCTGCAATGAGAAGCCCGTGCACCACAATGAAGAGTAGCTCCTGCTGTCCACAACTAGAGAAAGTCCCTGTGCGGCAATGAAGACCCAACGCAGCCAAAAATAAATTAAAAAAAAAAAAGGTAATTGTACCTTGCTTAAAAAAAGAAAAATCACATATTTCCCTTTCATCCATTCCTATCAATACCTTCCATCTTTGGGCGGGGGGCAGAATTTCTAAATCTCCACTGAACTATTGAAGTATATAAAATGTCTTAACACATAAAAAAACAGCAGCAATGTTATATGAAAAGACCTGTAAGCAAAAAGTTACAGGCTTGCATTTTTAGGCAAGTAGTATTTAGATTTATTAGTAGTAAGGTTCAAAGGTTACAACTAAGAAAATGCCAGACACTTTGAAGGAGGGGCTAGCTCAGCCAGGGGTCACGTGGCAGCTGCTAATTGGAAAATGTTAAAAAGGGAAGGGGAAGGGCAGGGTAGCTGCCTTCTCTTCCTTCTTTATTGTAACATTTGATTTTCACTAAAAAAAAAAGAAAAGAAAAGAAAAGAAAAAAGTAAAGAAAGAAAGAGAAGCTAAGATCTGTATAACTCAAAAGAGGCTTAAAATAAATAAATCAACCCCAGGCAGACTGAGCACAGCTGACACCCTATCAAGGCTTCCTTGCAAAAATAGAAAAAAAAGACTGAATTTTAAAATCAAGCTATATTTCTATAGTGAATTCTAATACAGAGAGCCTAATCATCAAACTAGCTAAATCTTTTTGTCATTATATTTACAAAATTAAAATATTCTTTATTATAGTACATGCCATTTTATTTCTTGATTTGTCTAAAGGTTTATTTATATTGAAAAGAATGTATCTCTTCTTAAACTATCTTGTGTTGCCTTTTTTTAAAAGATTATTTTCAGAACTAACAAGCTTCTAGAAGGTAAGTCAAATCAACAATAAATACTGCAAACTATAGATCAGTTAATTATAAAAAGCAAGTTGTGTTTCTTTGAAACCTTTTAAATGGCATTTTTTATTAGAAAAGTTGTGGCACTAATTTTTTTTTTACTAAGTACACATTTTTTATGTCTCTATAAATACTGTTAGACTCCTTAAAATGCATTTTTCCTTAAGTATACAATTTTTACATTTAATTCAGAATGATGAAAAGAATTTTCATGATTAATGCTTATACTTCATTGACATGAGATAGGAAAGTAATTACCCATAGCTAAATTTAAAGTTGGATTTATGACATCATTTTGATTGTGCACATTAGCTGCAATTACCTGCACCACTCATTCTGAGCCACTAGATGGTGTAAAAAATAAATTTAAACGGTAAATTTTCATTCCAACACCATGGAATCTAAATATAACTCTGAGAAAGATTAAACAAATTTCTAGGCATATAACAAAGCTAGTGATTTCTATATTTATTGCACTCAAAAAAAAACAATCAATACGTAGCATCAGCTCTACCTTGATCTAGAAACAAGTCCTTTTGAGCAATTCTTTGCTCTCTTCTTCTAAGGGCCTTGAGTTCTGAATTTATAATGATACTCATCATTCAAACTGCTGTCATCATTCACATATTAAATAAATTTATGATATTAACTTATGATCTATGTTTGCCAAAATTTTTATAAAAACTGTAAGACCAAGCAAATATAAAATTAAAGAATCACCAGAGGTTCCTATCTGAACTCACCCAAAGCCAAGGGGGGAAGTAAGAGTCTTCATAAATATATCCTGACCCCCAAAGCAACCTGACAACAAAGAGCCAAGATGCTCATCAACGGCCCAGAATTTGTCCAAATTCCATCAAGAGAAAACTGTCTTTCTTTCACCCTCACTAAGATCAACCTGGTTGATTGTACTAGGTCCGCAGCTGGGTAAATATGGGTATTTACTCATCCAGCCAATGGTGATAATGTGCTAACAAAGCCTTGTCTCTTCTTTTAAAAACCAAAATGAGCTCCAGATAAAATGCCCATCTCTAGAAGGCCTCTCCTGAAATGCTGCCGGTGGAAATTTAAACCTTGTGAAAGGTTGATAAAGGAAGTATTTTCAGGCAGCCCATACCCAAATAACAGCATTTAGAAATTTTAGATGGGAGTGTATTCTTCCTATGAGGTGGATTACCACCCTTAGCTCTATGACAGGCTTCACATATAAAATTACAGTCATCACAAAACAGGTTTGGGAGAAAAGGAATGACTTCCCCCAGAATCCTAGAAATATAATACACACCTATGATTGTACTTCCAATTTCATATTCACAGAAAATGATTTTCTGAGGCAATGGCAGAAATAAGACAAGCCTATGGGAACGCTGCTTGCACCACAGCCTGTCCCAGAGGCTGGTACTCTGAGGCTTTCAGGAACAAAGACAACTTGAAAAAAACAAAAAAACAAAGACAACTTGATTCCTAAAGAAGGCTTCAAGAACAAACCCACATGGGCTTCGTAAGTTTCATATTTTACCATACAAACGTACTGGCTACGTGCCATTTATCCCTATAGTCTGAAGTTCCAAGTGGAAGCTAATCAACCTTTTAATTTTATATGCGATTTTACACACAATTTAATTTTATGCAGCTAAATTGGTGAAAGAAACTGTGAGCTAAGTAAATTTGAGGAATGATTCCAAGAAAGTTTCTTTTCAAGAACTGAAACTAATCAGTTTGTTTTCTATATTAAGTAACTGACTCAAAAAGCTGTCATTTTAACACAGGACTATCGAATGCTCTGTAACAGGCTTAATCCAAGAGTTGTGATATGGCTATCTATAGCTTCCAAGAACTGAAAGTATCTTTCTAAAAAAAAAATACACTAGCGAGCAGAGGACTGAGAAATAAGGGACAAGTCTTATTTGGGCACCTCAACCAGCAATGATCACAGTTGGCTGTATTTACTTACTATTTTCCTCCAATCTACAAGGGCTTATATCTCTCTCTTTTTTTTTTTTTTTTTTTTGGATTCCTGGTGCCTAGAATGGGCCCCTGCACATTTTAGGCACTTTACGACAGTTACAAATTAAATACAAGTAAGGAAAGAAGGGGGAGGGGGGAAGAAGAGAGGGAAAAAGGAAGGAAGATAGATACAGGCATAAGAAAAAAATAGAGCAGAAAGCTCTGATCTGGGAGTCAAAACACCTTGTTAAGTACTGGCTCTGGCACTTTCTTGACCCAAATTCCCTTATCTGTAAAACCAAGGATAGACAGATGAGCCCTAAGATCTCTCACTCCAATGTTCTATGATTTTCTGTATATGATTTTATGCACCAGTCAACTAGTGTTTAAATTCAATTAAGTGACCTTATTTCCAAATTCTCTTCTGTATCTAATAAGTCATATTATCTTTCTGAATAAGTCATAATCTTTCCAAAATATCTCTCTAACCAACAAAGCACATTAAACTCCTAGACTTATGATTTATGTAACATTTCTTTACTTATATTTAAATAGTCTCCACACATCATTTGTTTCTAATGTGGCCTCATGAAGTAGACTGAGGGAGATATTTTTTAACCCCCATGTTACAGTAGGCAAAGTTAAAATATGAAAGTTAAAGGAGCTCATGCATGTCATTAGAAGTAAAATCAATTAAGAATCTTGACTTTTAGATTTAAGGCCAGAAGCATTTTGAATAATCCAGTATCTTAAGAGGCAGAAACAATGATTTTGTATATCTAAGGATGAGTTCATAGCAATATACTTTGCTATTATGTTTACAAATACAATTATGTTAAACTTAAAAAAAATTACCTAAACCTGTCTGAATAGAAAAGTATTGCTTTTAAATTGCCGGAACACCCGATGTATTTACATAAAGATGAAAAACTTGTTCTATAAACACAGTGTTACCAGTAGTGAATGGCAGACAAAATCAGAATAAGCACACAGAAGAATAAAAAGGAAGAGGAAAGAAAAACATAATAAATAACCTAATACCTTACAATGTTAACTTTCACATAAGTATATTGTTTCTGGAGAAGGCAGTGTGTGGATGTGAGCCAAAGGCTGAAGTGATAGGTAAACACACTGTTAAGTTGAATCCTGTTATCTGATTGTGTTTAAAATTTGATTATATTTCACTTGACAAAATAATTATTGTGAACTCCCAATTGTTAACAAGGACCTAGAAGAATTCCAATTGGCAATTTTTCCCTAGTGTTGTAGATCCAAATGCATAAAAATGCACTTCGTATTCATGCTTTACAGCTGTCCTTTTGGGGTACCTGCTTACCTTGCTAAGAATGTAAATCACATCACCACGTTTAAATGACAATTCATCAGAAAGAGCTCCTGTGCAGTCCCACAAACCCTGGTAAAAATTAGCATAATCGGTGCTTTTATCTCCTAGGAAGAAGAAAGAGAAAACAAGAGTTAGAGCTTTCATGTAATGGGCCCTCACTTAAAAATGAACAAATAGCAATTAAAGGGCCACTCCAAACCACCAAAGAACAGTCGAAAAAAATTCTGTCCTCATTCAAAGAACACTTGATAACATCCACACAAGAATCCTACTTCTTGCTCTCATCTAATTAAGGACCATTTTCAAAAAGATCTAATTTTGAATGTCTTTTCTTTCCTCTCTCCTTTTCTTGTTTTTACCTAAAACTTGTAATTGCAACATGTTTCTTCAAACCAGCACCTAAGTTACTTCCCACTTATTTTCTATAACAAACCTAAGCCCACTTGCAACATGTTCTGAAGATGAGTCAGCCTCCCTGTATAATGAGCAATATCCATGAGATGTGATAAACACGTTGTGAAATAAGCACCGTACAGAATTTAGGACACATCATAAAAGTAATAATAATAAAGGAGCTAAGGTACAAATATAACCAAACGAGGTAACAAAAAAACTTTTTGAGATTTAAACTTCAAAAAAAAAAAGCATCAATGGCATATATATATATATATATATATATATATATATATATATATTGATATGGACCATTTTTATAGTCTTTATTGAATTTGTTACAATATTGCTTCTGCTTTTTTTATGTTTTGTTTTTCTGGTCACGAGGCATGTGGGATCTTAGCTCCCCGGACCAGGGATCAAACCTGCACCCCCTGCATTAGAAGGCGAAGTCTTAACCCCTGGACTGCCAGGGAAGTCCCTAAATTTAAACTTTTTCAAAGCATAAAGCTGGTTAAAGGAAGAGAATAAAATGAAAGTAATCTAAAGGATAATTCCAGCTCTTATCTTTAGGAACTTTTGTACCCAAAGCCTCTCAAAGTTATTTCTAAAATATTTTAGCAACTTTGAAACTGCCAGTGCTAAAGCTGCATTTTCCAAGATTTCTGTCAGCCCTAGTTCAGGACATTAGGCTCTGAATAAACATGCAACATACACTGCAGTTATCAGCTCATCCTTCTAACAGCATAAGCACAATGGATGTGATGTGTTCAAACTGCCATACAGACCATTAACTGATTGATTATTTAGCGCTCTCCGCTCTATAATACCACAATAAACCGGGTAATAAATGCTTTGTCACTTATACAATGTGGGTCGCCTGAAACACAGCACAGAGTTAAATACACTGGCTGCTTTTGTTACACTGAGAACTGTTTCCTGTTTTTAATTTCATGATAATTGAGTTTTGATGAGTTAATGCAAAAAGAATGCAAGCAATATCAATAAGATGTCCCTGTATTCACTAACCAGGCAGAACATGCACGTGCTGACAACTTCCATCATTGGAATGTCATCTTTGAATTCTGAGGGGATAACTGTGGAGACACATGCTGGATCAGGGTTGTCATCTTAGTTTTGTTATATGGCTCTCAAACAGCAGGCTCCTTGGCAATTCTAACACAACCAGTCACATTAGCGTGTCAGGAGGGCGTTCATCTTATTACACATAGCTTGTGATTTACTCAAAGTGTTAGGTTTATTCGAAATTTAAAAAATTCTCTTTAGTATCTGAAACATTTTTTTAAAGCCAAAAAGAAAATCTGAATAATATGGAGTCTGACTATTTAAGAAGTAAGACGTGACTTTTCCATTATACTTTTAAGAAAATAAACAAGGACAATCCTCCTATTAAAGTTTTTCCGCTTGTTTTCTAAGAACTCAAAAAAAGAGGGGGGACGGGGGAAAGGAGGGATAGAAGGAGGGAGGGAGACAGAGAGACAGACACCTTATTGACTTTTCCGCTCTAGCATTTGAACACTCATCACAGAAGCTAGCAGGGATGTACACAAGCCTGGGAATCCAACCAAGAACTAACAATGCTTGTGGCCACCCTTCATTACATTTTCCCCTCAAAGCATATATTAGGGAAATTCTATGAATGGACACTAGAGGGCACTCTGGCTGGACAGATTTCTCCAAACATTGTCAAAGTTTTCTAAGAAAAAAATTACTTAATAATGAAGTGAATGATTTCCTTTAAAAACCACTTATTTAGACAAATAGGGATTTAGAAGTTGAAACATTCTAGTCAGATTAAATCAACTGCTAACTGGGTCAAATGTTGTGCCCCATGCAGTCCGTCAGTGTCAGTTTAAAAGTCAAGGAATTAGAGCAAAGAGAGGATGACATCATCTCACATGCAAGGCCCTCCCCCATAGTCACTGGCCAGGAGGTAAAAGGATCTAAATAGCTGGTTTCCCCAGTCGAGGCTCCTGTGTGTTCCCCATGCTGCTCAGCCTTAGGCTTGATCCTAAAAGGCTGAAGAAAGAAAACCTGGGTTAAAAACTAGAGAAGTTTTGGCTTAGCTGAAGCATCCCAGTGGGTTCTGCAGCTGTTCAGCCTCTGCTTGCTCTTTCCTTTTTCAGATTCTCTCACAATAGTATTTCACTCAGTAGATTTTCAAACGCAGGGGAGAGGGAAGAAGGAAGAGGAAAGTATATGGTGATTTCTAACACATAATCCTTATCACTTTGGGGGTCTCTCCTCCCCTCGATGCGCTTAGTGAAACTCCCATTAACACTAATGGGAGTTACAGGAGCACAGGAGGGGAAGAGAGACCCCAACCGTGTGCAAGATGCATCTCTCCCTAGATGTGCATCATGGGCATTTCATTAAATCTCACTGCTGTAAAAAGTCAACAGAGCTAGTGATCTGGCAGTCCTGGGAACAAGATGCATTTTCTACTGTGCTTTCTGCAATCTTGATGATGATGTTACCCAAAGACCAACCTCATTCCTGTGTCCCATATGTGAGCCCTGTTAAAGAATAGTAAGTTGTTTATGTCACATGGCTACCTACCTGTACACACAAATTGACTATTCTATTTCAGCATGCAATATTAGTTATGATGTAGAACATTGGTCCCCAACCTTTTTGGCACCAGGGACTGGTTTCATGGAGGACAATTTTTCCACGGACGGGGGGTGGTGGAGCGCGGGGTGGGGGGGATCGTGGGAATGGTTCAGGCGGTAACGCGAGCGATGGGGAGGGGCACATGAAGCTTCGCTCGCTTGCCCACCGCTCACCTCCTGCTGTGCGGCCCGGTTCCTAACAAGCTGCGGACCCGCGGCCCCGGGGCTTAGAGACCCCTGATGTAGAAGAATCACAACGGGGGAGAAAACCTGGCAGTCTATGTTCATTAGCCTTAGTCTCCTTCGGAAAGTAATGTCAAAATTCTTAAAATGAATTCCAGACATAAAAATTAAGAATTATCTTGTTCTTCAGAGAGCAGCAAGCTCCTCTGGTTTACTTTTCTAAATTTTAAGTGTGTCTAAACATACACAAAAAAATATGCATCGACATCCTTGGAAGCACTGTGGGTTCACAGAAGTTAACACTGTTCATTTATACACTGAAAAAATAATCCCTGTGAGATGTGTTTTTTAAAAACAACAACAACAACAAAAATGGGATGGAGCATAATGTCATAAACCACCAATAAGCTTACATTGTGAATACAAATTAAATCGGTTTAGTTGTCTTTATTATATGAATTAATTTTCCTATTCTATCCACACCGTGATCCATGTTTTCAAAATTATCAAAAAAAATCATCTCATTACGTTTCTTATCCTAAGAAGCACATATGGTTAAAAAAGAAGGTAAAGAAACAAAGAAAATAACATTCTAAATTAGCTGGCTTGTGAAAGATTTAAACAATGTATTTGCTCTTGTAAGTTAAACATGTAAAAACAGATCACTGAGCAAGAAAAACAGAATTGTTATGAAAGTACAAGCTAAACATTGGAGATATTGACTTTTGCAAAAATGAAAAGATTTTAAAAACATGATGACAATGGGTAAAACACAATAATAAGATAATGGAGAATCTCTCCTTGGGTAATGTCATAGGTGTAAAAACTATTTTAGAAAGGTAAGCATATTGTATAATGTTCAAAAAAATCAAATGGAATCTTTATTTTTTATATGCAAGCTATGTAAGCTTAAACATGAAATAACTTGTAAGAAATACATGCTTAATTTTGTTTCTGCTTATATATTTTACATTAGAGTAGTCTGAAAAAAGAATTTTTCCTTTAGTAAAATCAGTCAACGTGAAAAATATAACATTCTTGAGTAAGGTTAGAAGTTCACATCATGTGAAGCTCAGCAAGATAGTAATACCCTTGTCAACTCACTGCCCTGCACAGCAAACAAACTTCTAATGTTACATCTTTGACAGCCTGGGGAGAGCAAAGGTCACTGGTATGCAAAAGCATTAAAACTGTTGCTTGAAAAGAATTTCATGTCACTAAAGATAAGAATTATTGCAGTGCTTTATAGCAATTGCATGAAAAGGTAGATCTCCTTATTGCATTCCTTTGAGGAAAACCTGATTTGTTCTTCCTTCCCTCAAAGGCAAAAATTTGGGAGATAGTTACTTTAAAAGGGTTTTGGAAAAACATAATTGTTTTAAGCCAAAACACTCATATTTGTGGAAAGAAGATTTGTATGTGTCCACCTTCTATACCTACATAGAAATTAAAAAAAAAAGAAAACGACATGCTTTTGGCAGAAGCTTTATGATAATAACAAAACGTATGTACTTAAAACTGCCAGTGAACATTGTCCTCAAGGCTTTGCTCAGCCTTGGTGTTTATAGCTGCATCTAATGACTTGTTCCTCACTTCCCTTCTGAAAAAAGCAAACCCAAACCTTTTGCAGCAACCTGCTCCTGCTTTCCTGTCCAGGTCCGGAAATCAGGCCTCTGTTTCCTTTCTACATGCCACAGTAGGAAGGACTCGGGAAGCCTACTTCCTGAACACACACTGCTTGACCACCCTGCCCCTGACAGCTTGCAAGAGTGATGTATGGACATATCAGAGAGGGGAGGTGACCCCCAACTATAGCTCTTTGCAGAACATGGGATGATATGGCAGACCTTGCCCCAGCTGACATGTGGCTATGAAGAGGTGTAAAGTCCTGATAAGAAGGCAGTCCTTCTCTTCTTTCTGTGTAAAATAATTGCTGGTTTATCAAAACTAACCTCATGCTTGCACTACAGATAGGGTTTATCTCCTGCTATTTGGAAATAACAAGAAGCAAGAGAAGTTGCCTTTATCATGTGATTCCGTACACAGCACGTGCAATTATTTTTCCAGTCTTAGTCATAATTAGTACCTGGGGCCACGTGCCAAGTGGAAAGGGATAAGGGGAATATCCTTCCTAGCCTTCCAGGCCACCACTGTCCTTTTCCCATTTTTAAGCTGCTGTCACTGGACTCTGGCATTTCTTACCCAATTCATTTGCTTTCTGTGTTAATCATATGCAATGAAGATATGCATGGCCAACATTTAAACAGGCTGCAGATCAATTAGCGGTCTTAAGTTTATCTGATTTTTATCAAAGAAGACAGAGCTGTGGGTCGATTGTCAGAGCCTGTGTCAAGTTGACCTTTTCAGAGATGTCTACATTGCCAGTCCCCTGGGCAACTTGTTGTCCCCTGTTAGTCTCTGAATGGCAGAAGTCTGTTCTGCTCAAGCACAAAGTATACACAGATGTCTATATTACATTCTTATAGGTTTGACAGCAACTGCATGTTGTATCTATAAACTGTCCTTTAGCAGTGACACTTCCTCAATGATGATAAGCTAATTTATGCAACTAAATCTCCTTTGCGCAGAAATGAAAGCTAATTGAGTCGTTACAAAGTAATTCAGAAAGGAATACCTTGTATAAATTGGCTTACTTTATAAATCCTTCTCAAGTGGTTTTCATGCATCCTAAATGGGTCTAAGAAGCTTATCAGCCATAAGAGGTCCAGACCCAAGGAGACAACCTCGGGGAGCCGAGGACACATCTTTAGAGCAGTAAGAAAGTGACGAAAAGGAAAGTGAACAAAACCAACATAAGCTTTCCCAGAAAGCTGCACAACTCATTACCTGTGGTGTGGTGAACACTGTCCTGACTCATCTTCCTTTGCCCCTCCACTTTCACCGGAGCTCCATTCTCTTCCTCTTCTGTAAATAAACAACATAAATGGGACACTGAAGGCTTTCCTCAGGGAGAAAGACACAGTACTCACCCCATCTTAAGAGCAAAACTAAAAGTGTATAACACATAAATATTCCTTTTCAAAGAATGAAACCACTCAACATTCACATCCCCTTTTCAATAATCGAAAGCTGAACAAAGAAACCTCTAGCTATTTCCAAATAGCAACCTGACCAGTTGGCTTGATAAAATTTAAGGTATGTACTAACGTTTCACATATTTTGTTTTAAATATTCACAGAAACTCATCTGGAATAATCTTAAATCCAGAAAAGCCCTAAAAATGCAGTAAGATGACACCCGGCATTATACGGATTGACCACATTATACTGTGGCATGAGTACCACAGATAAAATCATGGTCCCTGAAACAACAGCAGAGCAAAGAGAAAATGTGTGATATAAAATACAGTTAACCTAGAAGTCATTTACTGAGCATCAGATACTTCATGTTTTCTCAGTTGATCATCACAGGAAGATACTAGAAGCATCCTCACCCTTCAAGGTAAGACCCCCCAAATTACACTGAGGAACTACTATGTGTCATACACTACAGCAGATGTTAAGACTTCATAGGTAAACCATTTTAAATCCTCATTTTACAGAGAAATAAACTGAGACTCAAAAAGATAAAGAAACTTCCAATGTTTGCTATTCAAACTTAGGTTTACGATGACAAAATCCATGTTCTTTATCCTGCATATGTTCATATATATCTTCATGTTATTTCTACACTCTCCCATCACACTCCTTTCCCAAGTTATAGGAAGAAAAATGATGAGATTAAATAAGAAGGGTTTTTAAACAGAGTCAATAGGCTAGTTAATCCTTTTACATCAAAGAAATACTTACTACATGACCACCTGCCCCACCTAAGGATTAATAGACAATTTAGAAATATTTAAGGCAGGACATACGAACAAAATGGCATGTCAAGGAAAAACTGGGATCAAAAAGAATCGTAATTCCAAGAAAATCAAAAACTTTAAAGAAAAATATGCAAAAGAAACAAATACAGTCATTATGACTATTAAATAATTCAACTCATGAATCTTCATTGAGCATTAACTACCTCTAAGAGAGAGAGGTTCTACCAGAAAGGTAAGGGTAGTAGGAAGCTTCTGCCTTCAGGAAGTTACAGCCTAGAGGGGACAGAAGACAGAACCTAAAGGAAATTGGGATAAGGGGCATAAAACCTGACCTGTGAGGTACAAGGTACTGAAGGAGTGCAGAGGAGAAACCACCCAACTGGGGCAATACCATAAAGGTTCTGAGGGATGGAGAGAATCTGAATAAGGAGAGATGGGAAGGAGGAAATTTCCAGACAAGGGAAGGCATGAACAAAAGAACAAGGCATGAGCATATTCATTTTGGCTAAAGAATGTGGTTCTCTTGGGACTTCCCTGGCGGTCCAGTGGTTAAAACTTCGCCTTCCAATGCAGGGGGTGCTGGTTCAATCCCTGGTCGGAGAGCTAAGATCCCACATGCCTCACAGCCAAAAAACCAAAACATAGAAAAATACCAGAAGCAATATTGTAATGAATTCAATAAAGACTTTAAAAATGGTCCATTTTTATCAAAAAAATAATAATAATAAAGGCGGAGGCTGTTCTTGTAGAATAAGAGCAGGATGGGAGATAATGCTAGTCATTTGGGCAAACTGTTGAAGAGCCGTGATCATCCTGCTGTGGACTTCAGACTTTTATGTGTTTGGTGAGGAATAAGAGTCCCCCCAAATTTCTGAGGCGAGAAAGGGCAGGACTGAAACTGCTTGAGGAATGGCTATCACATCCCATTATCCCAGACAGCCTAGATGAGGGGTGTGGGGAGAGAGACGACTCCTAGTCTAGCTAAAGGGGAAGTCAGTCCTGAACTGAAGGGGCAGAGGAAATGGAACGGAGATGGTTATGAGAGGGAAAGGAACTAGAATAGACAAACTTTGCCTGACTGGATGTGGAGGGCTACGGGAAAAGAATGAGCAACCAAGGATGACTCAGGTTTTGATCTTAGTTAGCTGAGAAATGGGAACATCATTACTAAAAAGAGAATAGCCAAGATAAGCTACTCAAGGGGTTGTGTTTCTCATATGGGACATTTAATATACTGGTGGGGCAACCCAGAGGAAATGTCCAGGGGCAACTGCAAAGCTTGGTAGACAGGTCAAGAATGCAGGTGTAAATTTAGAAATCTCATGCAAATTTTAAAGTGGTGATTAATAAAAACTAGCATTTAAATCAAGCTTGAGAGTTACTGTACTTACAAGATAATTATAACTGTTTCAAATTTTTGTAACTCAATTCAAACAAAAGAATGAAAGCTCCAATATAAGGAACAGCTGGAAATCATTGGCACTTTATACACATTAAGCTAAACATAATATTGGCGATTTAATATAGTTCAGTCAAATAGTAAAGAATACATAGAAGACCTAATAAAAAGTCTAATACTAAATGCTGTCTCTTTTCTCTTCAACAATTATCTCACTTATGTTAAACCTCAAGGACTAGTTATCATAAATGGGTCAATAGGGTGTTTTCATACAGATTTTAAAGGTATTAGGGACATTAACCGTCATTTAGTCCAAGCTACTCGTTTTACAAATCATTAATTTCTTTTGAGGTGAAGGAGAGAGCTTTCTTTACTTTTCATACTTTCTCTTTCCCCAGCACTCCCTCTCTTCCAATTTGGTCACAAATTCAATAGTAAGAAGTAAATTCAAAAATAGTTAAGGGCACTTGTCCTGAAGTCAAAAGCTTTAACCACATTAATACAGAAAGCACTATTCCTGGCTCTTAAGAAGACACTATGGGATTTACTCTCACCACCCAAAGTCAGTGTCAAGATATCTTAAAAACTATTAATAATTACAAGAGGGGCTTCCCTGGTGGCGCAGTGGTTGAGAGTCCGCCTGCCGATGCAGGGGACACGGGTTCGTGCCCCAGTCCGGGAAGATCCCACACGCTGCGGAGCGGCTGGGCCCGTGAGCCATGGCCGCTGGGCCTGCGCGTCCGGAGCCTGTGCTCCGCCACGGGAGAGGCCACAACAGTGAGAGGCCCACGTACCGCAAAAAAAAAAATAATAATAATTACAAGAATTAAGTGGGAAAACTCCATTCTTGGCAAAGTTGTCAATGAATTTAGAATTTATTACTAAGAATTTATTATTTTATTAAAATTTAAGTATCTATTATATGCACAATGTATTCTTAAACTATCAGAATGATATTAAAAATATTTACTGTGAAGTATCCAAATTGAAATCCATGTGAGATGCTTAATAAGAAGTATTTTAGAGGATAAGATGCTCATTAAAAACACTTCCTTTCTCCTTTGCAAACCTAGAACTTCTATCTTTAGGTCAAAGCCTTCTGTGTTTCAAATATCAATTTTTCTTAACAGTAAAACAACCCATTTTATCTTGGGCTAACAGTACAAACAGCTTCCATATAAAAGACAACAAAATCAAATCTGGTGTGTGCTTTTTTAATCTTAGGAAGAAAAGAACTCAACCTGAATCTTGAATAGACTCTGGTACGAGGGAGATGTTCAATAAATACTAAGTGAACAAACGGATTCCAAAATCATGAAAATAAATCCTACTACTATATTCATTTACTAACAGAGCAAACCTCTCTACATCATTCAAAAAATATATAAGGACAAGTGACCAAAATTCTAGGCAATAATCACCTTCACAATATATTAGAAACATACAGATGTTGTTTTATTTAGGTTTAATATTAAACATATTTTATTTGGGGGTTGAGGCATGATGTCATTATACGATACTAATTAATACCTCAAATAGTCAATATGTATGGGTTAATATATTCCATTCAACATTTTAATAACAGTAAACAAAAACAGCTCAGCTATGCAATAAAATCCATCAAAACATACAGATGGTTATAAGGTTTTCATTATGTGGTTTCCATAGCAATCATATTGCAAATCTGGAAGCTTCTTGCAAACAAGCAGCTTGTATTTACATGCCTCTCAGCTGCAGCACAAAACTCTTCAACATGTGAAGTTATTATTCCATTCACACATTGTTAGGAGAATCACCGGGAGATTTTTTTTTTTGATCATAACAAGATGAAAATAACAATAAAGTGAACTAATTGCAGAAGATAACTCAAGCATAGTTATACATTTACTAAACTAACCAATGAGTATTAAAAATGTTCTTATAGTCATTGAAAGGTTTTTAACATTAAACCCTGTCAAAAATATGAGACCTCCAGGAACAACCAGACCCTAGAGAATCTAAAAGCTTGAATTCTACTTTCACTCTTTTTTGGATACATATTAAGCCTTTTTGCTGAGTTGAGCAAAGAGAAAAAGAATAGCAGAAAATCGAGTCTTCCCAGATTTTTTTAGAATGACTACCATTTGAGGAAATGCTTCCTGTGGGAAAAGTCAAGACCTTTCTTTTTCGCTGCTAGATTAATCAATTTAATTTACAAATTGATCCAGTTCCATAACAGATGGATTATTACTCTAATAAGGATCAAAGATCTGTCTAGCTATGCAGTTTTTGCAAAATGGCTATTTCTGACTTACTAACATTCTTTTTTAAGTATAAATAACCGAAAAAACAAAAGTGATAAGCAACTGACATGTGCAGCTGACATTGCTTGGAAAAGGCTAAAGACAATTTGTTAGTACCAAAACAGGATGTGTGATGTTCACATCATGGCTGAGGACTGATATTATCATGTCTTCCAGGGAGAAGAGGACGACAACACAAGAAAATCCTTGACTCACACGATGATTACCTTTCTCACTAAACACCTTCAGAAAACTGCTCTCCTGAATTACAATGTAATTTTAAAAAGAATAAAACACAGAATCAAAAGTTATGCTCTGAAATAAATCTTGGGTTTAGATCTCTACCTGCCCAGGCTTCATCTGATTATGAGACTATATATTTATCTCAAGAAACGTTGATATGTGTTGCTTCAATGTTCACACTATATGCATTTATATCCATTATGTAACTAAATCCTCATAACAATTCTATGAGGTAATAACAGGAACTTTTTTCCTCTTTATGGATGCAAAAGTGACATTTACAGAGCTTGAATAATTTGTCCAGGTTCACACAGCCAGTTAGAACAAGAGCTGGGATTTAAACTTTCACAGCTTTCACTGAAGCCCCAGCTCTAAGCCATGGTGCCATTTCCTTGATTTTCGGTTTATAGATACAGTTTTTGCTAAAATTTCTCGTGAATACTGGCTGTTTGTAGACTTGGAAAATATTTTCACATAAGTGGGTAGGTTCTATCCTACCATAGCACTGTATTTGAGGTACATCTTAGGTTAAGCAATCCTTTTCAGCGACGATTTAGAAACAGAATTTCACGTCTGGCTGTCCCAAACGTGCATCTTCTCCTTTCTCTTCTCCACTTCTCCTTCCCCACCTTTAATGTTCTACACACTCAACTGCCCCTAAAGCCAGCACACAGTATTTGATAGTTTGTAAAGGTCTCTAATGCAACTCATAATTGAAAACGGATTTATTTCTGAGGCCAGTCAGCTTTACCTTCTCACTTTATTTCAATAAGGAAAACACAGCTAAATGGAGATGGTAAAGAGGACCCTTTCTACACACAAAGATCTGAAAGAGGTTCACCTACATTTCAGAACAACAGGCTCTGCTGCACATTTCATCAAGGGTTCAGGCTCCAGGGAGTTGCAAGCAAGATGCCCCTGAGTAGGAGGAGATGGAACAGATGGGATGGGGAACTGAAGACACCTCCAGCTAGTCCTAGCAGTAAGATGAAAAAGAGGCAGAAACACAGGGAGGATTTATAAAAATGGAACCTCACCTCCTCCTCTCTCTCAACACCTGGGGCAAGCTCTAAAGCTGCTGGAAGGGTTAGAGAAGTAGAAGAGTAAAGTCGAAGGGATATGGGTGAGGGAATTCAAAATTATGACAATGAAGACAAGTGAGTTCCTTAAGGGCCTATAAATCCTGGACTACTGGGAACTTAAAATACGGCACTTCTAAAGGTTTCTTCTATCTATTTAATAGCCTGACATATAGTTTATAGCAATAAAAGATATATTTTATAAAGATATAAGCATGTGCCTTTTAGTATTATGCTAACTTCAAAATGAAAAGAAAGATAAAGATGCCTGAAATGGCAGTCATGTTTACTCTCCTGGAAATTAGGCAAACTGAGTCCTACTGTTAAAGGTCTAGTTACTCATGCAACCTCGACACTGTTTCTAATTCTGTGTCTTCTCTGTAAAGCAGAAAGAATAACGTCTATCCCATAGCACTTTGAACAGGATTTGGAGAGGACAATGAGATAATCAGATTTCTCAAGGGGAAAAAAAAAAAGCACAATTAGCATGCAGTATCAAGTTCACTACCTGAGGAGCTGGGTGTTTTGCAACAACTTATTAATTAAGCAACCGAGAAGGTTAATGTGATATAAAAGGCAATAAAGTAAGCAATAGTTGTTCAATCATAGAAGCTAATTTTCAACCTGGACATTCTATTCTTATAGGGTTTAATACGAAAAGGTTATCACTGTTAAAATAAATGCCTTTAGAGCACAGTGAATTTCTGTACTATAATATTAAAATTCATAATTTATACACAAACATGAAAATGCAAAAATAATGATTGTTCACAGACATTAAACTTGTTAACATCATGGTTGGGATGTTGGGAAAAAACTCAAATTCAAGCAAGGATCTCATTTGACAGAATTGGGAGAAATCTTAGAAGGGAAAGACACCTTAGCTATCATCCAGTTCAACTTCCTTCTTTCATTAAAGGGGAACTGAACTGGGGTGTTGGATGACTGGACCAAGGTCATGGCACTTCCACCCTGCTCTTCTCTCCCTGCACTGCCTTCTATGCAACACGCACTGCAGACATTCCTGCTGCTCTAGATGTACTTCTCTATTAAGTAGCAGGAGCAGTCTTACATACACTTGTTCATCTACAGGCAACAATGGCAGGCAAAGAAAGCACATAGGTTAAAAATAAGGTTTTACTAGGCCAGATTCCATCAGTCAGAAGTAACTGTGAGTCTGCAAATGACCCCACTCCTAAAGAATACTAGACATGGGGAAATTATGAAATGCGACTCTGCCTTGTCCCAGTGTATCCTAGTCGGTGTATGCTATAATATGACATTCTTCTAACTATTTCACAAAGCTCAAATTCTCAGCTTTTTAATTGAAGTGTATAATAAATTCTGTAATATTAAAATTTACATCCAAATTAAATTATTTCTCAGTTATAGTAACCTCTACCTGGCTCTGGATTTCTGGTACAATTATACTTTGCTACATGTAAGTTCTTTTTTTAATTTAAATTAAACTTTTTTCTTATTATTCTTGTTACAAAAGCAGTATCTATTCATTGCTAGAAGCCAGAAAATAGAGATAAGCAAAAAAAGAAAAAACATTTTCAGTCACAGAAGACCTATCCGTAAACACTATTAACATCTCCTTCTAGACAACCCTTATTCAGTTTCTGGTTTTTCTTTATTCTCATTTTTAATAATAATATCCCAAATGTATATGTATTTCATTATAAACTATTTTGAATCCATCCCATTTTTAGAAAGTAAAATATTTCATCTTAACTTAGATTTTAGTTTAAGTTTCATTCTGTAAAAAATACTATCTAATATATATAAGTTGGTGATAAGATCATTTAATTGTAACATGGCTGTTTTATAAGGGACTGTCTACCACAGCCTTAGGAAAAAGGCAGATCTACGAATGCAGAGCTCATTTGTTACAGGCTTTGACTCTGTTTCTGATGCCTGCTTATGCAAATACACTCAACCTCTTCACGTGCAGTGCACCTTAACCTCATTTTCAAGAGTCCAAGAAAGAAAAATCACAGGTCCCTCTAAGAGGAACCATCACCCATTTGACTTATTGGTTCTATAATCCCTTTTACCAGCAGTGGTTTCCAAGACCCTTTTGGGGCATAGAGGGTCTATGAAGTCAAAACTATTTTCATAATAAAATTAAGATATTTGCCTTTTTCATTGTGTTAACATTTGCACTGATGCTGCAGAGCAATGACGGGTAAACTGCTGACACTTCAATGTAAACTAACACAGTGGCACCAAACTGTCACTGTATTCTTCACTGCCCTGCAGTAGCATTAACAACAAACAAGCCAGTTTTACCTAAGAGTGTCCTTGATGACAAATTATTATTTTCATTTAATCAATCTTGAATACCTGTCTCTTTAATATGCTTGAGACAAAATCAGAAGAATGTATAAAACATAGCCGCCGCAGCTCCAGGTGTGTGGGAGATTGAGTGGTAAACTGAACTAGCTGCTTTTTTCATGGAACACATTTTTACTTGAAAGAATGACTGACAGGCTATGGTTACTCAGACTTAAGAATCTGGCAGACATTTTCTCAAAAATGAATTAAGTGAACTTGTTATTTTAACGAAAACAACTGACATTTATTGCCCATGATAAAATTTGAGCTTTCAAGCAAAAATGAGAATTTTAGAAACTTACATCTTAGGATATAAGCTTGATAACTCTTCAGCATTTAAGGACTTTTCTAATGAGATCAGTGGTGATATTAATGAATGTGATGTTTTAATTGTACCATAACTGTGTCAATATTTAGAAGTTCCGCATAATGTAATGAATCAATATTTTCCAACTGACCAATGCATGATGTTACAAAAGCACGCATGGGTAAAACATCCATTCAAAGTACGAGACGGTCTCCTGAATTTTGCTGTAATACTGTGTGGAAAGTTCACTGATATGGTTTTGTACTCCACATTGCAACTAGCCTTTAACGAACACTTGTCAAGTTTGGGTACAGTATCAAAGAAGAATACCCACCATTACCTGCAAGGCTTATTAAAATACTTCCTTTTCCTATTAGTACATATCTATATGAGGCTGGATTTTCTTCACATGCTGACTGTACTTAAATTAAACAACATATAACAACAGAGTAAAGGCAGAAGCAGATATGAGAGTCTAAATGTCTCCTATTAAGATACACATTCAAGAGATCTGCCACTCCTCACTCATATTTTGGGAAAATATATCTATTTTTCCAAAAACAATGTTATTTATGTTCACATGTAGTGGGCTTATCATATGACTTTTAAATTAATTAATATTTTTAATATTTCTCAGTTTTAATTTCTAACACACTAAGTATTAAGAGGCATAACCCACATAAACAAAAGAGTCCTCAATAATTGGGAGTCCTCAATAATTCTTAAGACTGAAAAGGGCTCCTGATCGCAGAGGGCCTGGGTTCGATCTCTGGTCAGGGAACTAAGATGCCACAGGCCGTGCGGGAGAGCCAAGAAACAAAAAAAACCACCACCACAACAAACAAACAAAAAACCCAGACAAACAGAAAAGACCTCCTGGGATTAAAACGTGTGAGAATTGCTGCCCTGCACTTTCTAGGGTAGTTTTTTGTGTTTTTAGTGTGTGGTACGCGGGCCTCTCACTGCTGTTGCCTCTCCCATTGCAGAGCACAGGCCCCACAGCCATGGCTCACGGGCCTAGCCGCTCCGCTGCATGTGGGATCTTCCTGAACTGGGGCACGAACCCGTGTCCCCTGCATCGGCAGGCGGACTCTCAACCACTGCGCCACCAGAGAAGCCCTCTAGGGTAGTTTTAATGAAAAATCTAAATATTGTTGATCCACAACATGAAAAACCTGTTATCTTGCTAACCCAGAGCACTGCTTGATTAATTCTTTTATACTCCCAAAGCACACAGTCTGAGGATTGAATCAAATTACTGTTGACTCATATTGAGCTGTTGACCAAAATCCCGTGTTCTTCCCATTTTCTGTGGGGCAAAGTCTTTCCTTTCTCATACTTGGGCAACTAGATTTTTGGGGCAAGTGTGATATTCTATCGTACTTCATCCTGTTAGATTTGATCCACGATTTTGGTCTATTGAGAGCATAGCCTGTATATATCTACCCAAGGCATTCATGAACATGGCAGTATGACAATTCTGAGAACTAAGCCCTAAGGTGATCACAAAATCAATTGGTCAACACCCTTTGGGCACTGCTGTAGAGTCAGTTATCTAATGGTCTTTATATCCATAAATATTTCATAAGAATTCTGGCCAAATGCCTCACTGAAGGTATTGTCTTTGTTATATGTCTGTCATTTCCTTGAAGCCATGTTGGGTTCTACTCTAGAATCATTATTTCATCTTCTTTATGGCATAAAAGGCTCTCTTGGACACCTTATTTTAGTAGTTTCTCTGGAGTCCACTTCAGAGTCTTATCTGGGTCAGAAGACAAATTAAATTCTACTCATCCTGAAGACAGGGCTCAAATGTCCCCCAACTTAGGATGCTTTTCCCAAATCCCTCCAGGCAGCTGGCCACTCCCCCCTTTCTGTTCTCACAGCCTTAGTTAGTACAGAGTATTATAAATATTTGTCTACTAGTCTACTTGCCTCCAAGTGTGAACTCCCCAAGGGTCTATTTACATTACAGCAGCCTAACATGGGGGGGCTAGAACAAAACACTGTTTTCCATGAAAATTTGTTGAATAAAAACTAAACAGATTTCGGTTAGCTGGGTATTCTATTAGAATCTCTTTGCCCATGCTGGGCTTCTGTTACCGCTTACCAATCTTATCAGTTGGAGGATAATTCTTGACAGAAGGGAGCAAATAAAATAAAAACTAAATTGTTTTCTTTGAATTACTGCCCCTAATAATTTCAAAAACAAACAAAACCAGAGAGCAATTATATACCTTTTGTTGTCTTTAGCATAATTTATAAATTTCAGCTATTTTCATATTTTCTTTGGTTATTTGGCCATTTCAATGGCTAATATATGTCTCTTTAAAAGTTACGTTCATTGGATAGATTCTACCACAATGATATATTTTAGTTTCTCTCCCTTTTTCTTCCCATTGAGATCCTGTGATATTAAATGGTATTTTAAAACACTTGTCTTTAACACCATACATTGTGCCTATTCTTTCTCTGAGTTTTCTGAAATCTGCCTTCCTAAAGTCTAGGCAAACATCTCTGGCGGAGGCCGGTTTTTTCCTCACTGGCTATGATGGATTCTAAGATACAACTGCTTTTGTCTAATTTTTTCCACAATTAAATCTGGGTATAGCAGCAGTTTCCCTATTTATTTCCTATGTCCTTCAGTCTCACTCATTTTTTAATATGCTACTTCCACACTTAAACTGTATCAAATAGTAGAAAGAAAAAGAGGCAATGGTAATGACTGTTTATTGCTTTTCTGCCCTCTCCACATTCTCAGTGTCAGTTACTCTTAGTTGAATATTCCTTGTTGCTAAATACTAAAAAAAACCCCTAACTATCCTGATCCCTGGCTCTGTGTGTCCCAGACATAAGGAGCTGAGAGGGTCGGAAGAGAGTCACTCTCAATCCCCCCGTCCTTTGTCTTCAAATATCACTTGCCTTTTAAACTTCTAAATATAGGCATACTTCACTAAATAATACTAAATAATAATATAATTAATAAAATCAATCATAATGGAATCAGAAATTAATCCCATATTAATCCCAAAAGATACAATGGAACTACAGAAATGCAAATAAAATTCATATTCCTGAAGTTCACATTATCCTCTTTCACCAGCTGTATAAACTTAGACAAGCTAATTAAACTCTCTGAGCCTCAATTTTCAATCTGGAAAACAGAAATACAAAATCTACTTTAGATAATTATTGTGAGAATGAAAAAGTTGAATGTCCAGTGCACAGAAGATTTTTAACAACAGTGATTATCATGATAATCTAAGAATGTACTGTGTGCCAAGCACCATGCTAGCCATGACACTATACAGTGAAATCTTACTCAATCCTCAAAACCCTATGAGGAAGGTATTGCTGTTATTCCCATTTTCAGATGAAGAAACACAGGCATAGAAACATTTAAGTAACTTGCTCAGCATAACACAGCTATAAGAAGTAGTGTCAGCATTTGAATCCAGGCAGTCTTCCTCCAGAGCCCAAGTTCAGAAGCACTACACTTTTTTTTTTTTTTTTTTTTTTTTGCTGTACGCAGGCCTCTCACTGTTGTGGCCTGTCCCGCTGCGGAGCACAGGCTCCGGACGCGCAGGCTCAGCGGCCATGGCTCACGGGCCCAGCCGCTCCACGGCACGTGGGATCTTCCCGGACCGGGGCACGAACCTGTGTCCCCCGCATTGGCAGGCGGACTCTCAACCACTGCGCCACCAGGGAAGCCTGCACTACACTTTTTCTTCTCATTCTATGTAAGACTTTGCATAGATCACTTATTTGTTAATTAAACAGCACTTTAACATATTACCATAACATTCAACTTATGAGAAAGTTAATATTCACGATGTCATATAGACATATATTCTTACTTTTAACACTCTTCAATGACAAAATAACTTGGCTAACTCTGACAGTCTAAAAAAAAAAAATAGTTCCCTTGAAAAATAGTGTACACTGCTGAAAAAGAGGAGAAGAGTCATGTTTGTAATGGCCACAGAAAGTGAAAAGCTTGGCTTTTGCCCCCTCCATCTTTCTTTCAGTTGGAAGGCAGCTTGCAAATGGAAAAATCATCTCCCATCACCTCCCTCTCAGAGACTGAATATGATGAGAAAACAGAATAAGGCCAAGCCCTGAAGCAAGCAGAGCTGAGAGCAGCTTCTGTCCTAGCCAGGAGCCCAAGAAGATTGATTAATCCTGAATAAAACAGCTATAGCTCCTCACTAGATCTGACTACGATAAGACATGAAAAATGCAGCAAATTAAAAACACTTTACATAGTATAAAAGACTGGCATTCTCAAAATACAAATGTCCATGTACCTATGAGGGACTATACATAGACTTTCAGAATTATGTTTTTAAAGCATTTTCAATTCTAAGGTGGGAGGTATTTTTTTGACACACGAATTTATGATAAAATATGTTACAGGGCCTAGAAAATGAGAGATCCTCTAAAACTAGAATATTTCTATAGAGAGGAGTTGCCAAAAGAAGCAAGGTAGAACCTGTAGGGGAAAGAAGGGGAGGTTAGGCACACAAAGTTCATCTGATGGAGCTCTCGATGTTCATTCCTGCCAAACAGTACTTGATGTTCTTCAAAGTACATAAGAATAAAAATTTGAGCTTAAAAAAACAACACACTTGCTCTGTTTTGGGCCCCTAACAGTATGGATGAACTCTCATTTGCAAAGTGTCTCTTATTGAGATTGCAAACATAAGGCCAACATAAACGAAATGTCTGCTCTTGTGCATAAGAGCCAGGGTATTTTCAATGTACATGGTGGACAAACCAGATCTTACTTTTTTAAGGTCTCACGCAACAGCGTCCCAGGGTAGCAGATGGAATAACCTTATCCATTCTGGAAAGACAAATCCCTGTCACCTTAGGAGCCTAGAGTCCAGGCAGTGTCTGAACTCCAAGACTAATAACCCCTAGCCTATTTTCCAGTGTGACAAAGTATTCTTGTTTTCTCATCCCCAATCCACAACTATTCAGGTATTTCTTTAAAGTTAAATGACACTTTACAAACTTTTCCTGACAATTTTTAGTTAAGACTGATGTTATGCTATAATTGTATATATTAAGAATGCAATCTAGGGTTTATTTCTATCTAATTAAAAAACACAATCAAACATATAAATTTAATGGCATGCCCATCTATAGTACCTAAAGGGGCATTCAATGTCTTTTTGTCCTTCCTTAGAGTAAATCACTGATTTAAAGAGAATACATGAAATGACAGGTGAACCTTCCAGAATGGTCTAATGAGGAGAATAATGTTAACTATCTGTAGTTTAACTGAATGACTTATTTATACCTACTCTAACTAAATAAAAGTAATTCTTGACCAGCTATTATAGAATTCAGGTAGTTATAAACAGTTTTATCAGATGATCTGCCCCTAGCTTGGAAAATAATTTCTGAACTTAAAAAACTCAAGAAGAAAAATTATCTCAATACAGTTCACTTCAGTGAAGAAATACAATACACTACTTGGCATGTGTCCACAGGAAAAGTCTGGCTCCCAGATGCTTCTTGCCAGGCCACAGTGGATTCAACAATGTTTAAACAACTGACAATGTACACTCATAGCACTGATGACACAGTGACCAAAAATTCAGCAAGAGCCTGTCTCATGGGTATATTCATATATTGAAAAGTAATATCAAAACGAAACAAACCGTAGACACACATCACAAACAAGAAAGATTCAACTCAATTCAGTTAGGCTTTTTAAAACTATATGTCACTAAAATTACATAAAAATTTACTAATAAGACTTTTTATGCCACTGCAAGAAACATAAATAAACATACCGATTTTTTTCATTGTATTAGTGTTCTTGAAAATGAGAAATATAAACTCTAATTTGCTTCCTATATCAAAAGTCCGACAACTCTTTCCAGCAATCAGTTAGCTGTTTCCAAAGCTTATTCATTATAATCACACAATTTATATTAATATCCATGATTTCCTAAAGCCATGCCTGTTGATAACAACTGTTTCTATTAGTTTGTACCAAATGAAATTCCCAATAATTTACCACTTCTGATCTCCAAAAACAATAACTTGCTAGGATTCAAGGGTAAAATAAAACTTCAAAATTTTGATACCAAAGTGGTAGCCCAATTTTCTTAGATACATAACATCTATGGTCTTTATAACTGGCCTACAAGTGTATAATTTACTGGAATGAAATACTTTGTAAACAGGAAGGTTCTGAGTAAAATCTACATCCTACTGTAGCACATTCAAGCATAAACAAAATTCTGTTAGTATTTAATATGAAATCAGCTGTCACAAATGTAGCCAACTGTGAAAAAGCCATGATACAAACAAAATTACTTTGTGTGATTTTCCCTACTTCCAGATGACAAGTTTCTGTGAGGTGATATCCTCTCTCTCAGTAACAAACAACTTCTGTCACATAATGTTTATGTCATGTAAGTTTTGCAAATCAATAGTGCAAAAACTGCTTTGACTTTCTGGGAGAGAAAATGATTGATCGGCATAGGGAATAAAATACATTATTTAAATTAGAAGGACTTCATTTGGTTGGAATGCCAACTCCATTTTTAAGACATACTCTCATATAACCAAGTTAACCTCATCTGACATGACCTCAAATGCAAATACGTATTATTGTTAGCTTGTAAAACCAAAGTATACATTGGGATCTGGATAGATCTCTACTTTGAGTAATTCTCTACATATACAAATGTCATTTTTTCCCTAAATAGGAATAGGATCATTTACTTCATAAATTCAGCAGCCATTTAAGATCTCTTCTGTCATAAAGTCAACAAAATTTCTTGTCAAGGAGTAATTAATATTGAGTATAAAGCCCATTAGTACTCAGAAGACAGGATATTAGACGCCCAGCATGGAATCTTGCCTATAGTATATACTCAAATTTTTGTTTATTTGACTTGAATTAGTTTATAAATCAAACACTTAAAATTAAGCTAAGTCTCTACTGCAGTGGTTTTGTAGTAACTGATTACTTATAACTAGGAATTCAACCTTTAACAATATGGCCAACCAGGCTGAAAACAGACCTGTCTCTCCCCACTTACTCAAAGGGGAATACCGACCATTTACAGGGTGAGGTTGAGGCTGGAGGATTACCATCTTCACAGATACAGGAGACATGGCCTTGGGCCCATCAGAAGCAAGGAGCTGGAAGCAAGAGCCCCACCAGCCTAGGGAAGCCACAAGGAAGCTTTTTGTCTTCCCAGCGCTCTGGATGGTGGTGGTCAGAGGGGGGAGGGGAAGGGTTTCCTGTGAGAAATCAAAACCCCATGCCTGTACAATGTGAGATCCAAATATATACTATCCTCAAGTGGTATTTTCAAGCCAAGAAATTTAACATAAAAATTGTAAAACTCCTGGGGCTCTGGCAGAAGCAAATGCAAAACCATTGTGCAGGAGCATTTCCAGAACCCAGGGCACACAGCACTCCTGCAGGGGCAGGAAGAAAACCTGATAAACTTGCAATACTTGGAGCTAGCAGAAGAGACGCCCAAGTAAACAGGCAATCCCGGTGTTGCCAGCTCTAATACAAGTCAACACAGAGTGCTGTGAGAGCACAGAGGAGAGCTAAGAAATTAAGGAAAAGTTCAAGGAAAAGTAAATCTTTATTTTCCTAGCACTGCTAAGCTAGAGGTTCAAAACACAAATTGCACTGGTCTGGTTCCTTTGCTTTTACCCAGTGAAGGATTGATCCCACGTGAATATTTTCTGGGGCTTTGGACCATCTGGTTTTTAATGTCTCAAGCAATGGGGTTTCTTCCACCATTTCCTTTAGAAAGTCTTTTTTTGTTGTTGTTGGGGGGAAAAAAAAAAGAAGAAATAGGTTTAAATGCTGAGGGGACTTGGCAGTTGTTGTTAAAAGTCTTTCTTGTTAACTCTTTCTTAAATCCTTTCATGAATATAAATTCCCCTCTTTCCCCATGACATGAATATGTTATAATCTGGCCTCTTCCAAATATACCAAGTTACCTCATCTAAACATTTTCTAAGGGTCTTCGTTCAAGGTCTCCCTGACCTTAATCATTTTACTTTCATCTTCAGAATGCTCTTTAGGTGGTGTTCAGAACCACATTTTGCTCATTGAGTATGGGTAGCACTGAATGAAGGGGTCTTTTCAGATATCTCATCTACTGGCATAGACTTGGCTTTGATCTTTGTTTCTCATCAGTCTCTTTTTAGTCTCCAATTACTTTTCAAAACTATTCCTTATTGAGTATTTGTTATATTTTATACTTCTATTTAACAAACTCTGAGTTATATTGGTCAACCCTGCATTCCCCAGTGCCTAGCACAGTGCCTGACATATAATAGCCGCCTAATAAATATCTGTCTCATGAATAATTAATACTAACTGTTGCATGAATAATGAATTACTTACATAAAAGTTGGGGTTTTTTCTTTTTTCTCATTTCATGTTGCATTTGCTTCACCCTTTTCAGTTCATTTATTAAACATTTAAATGACTGCTTCAGAATACCTTCAAATTAATGCTGGGCTCTCAGGAAATATTAAATAAACAACTAGGCTCAAAATGCACATATTTTAAAGTGCCTACACATGTATATCTACATGTTTGGGGGTTACTGTCTCTTACAGTTATGTCTTAAGCAATATAGGGAGAGATTATATTTTATTATGAGTATAGCTGACCTTCACCTTGACCCACTTAATCCAGCTAGGTTTCCAGGAAGAACTGAGATGTAAGGTAATTTGTGAAAGAAAACATAAGCTGCCCAGGGAGGTGAAATGAGGTTATCTGGTGTATGACAGAGCGTAATAGGCAATGTGAAATCGGGAGCAGGACATGTAAACAGTGGGCTGAGCAAAGGAGCTCGCTTAATTGAAGGAAAGGGTGTGGAGTGGAGAAGGAAACAAAGGGATAATGTAAGTCACAGCTGGGACTGGGAGTGAGCGGGCTGAATCTTGACCACAGCCTTCCTCTGTCCTAGACCCTGCAGTGACTCCTCCAATGCTCACTGAATCCAAGGAGTGGCTTGAAAGAGCATTTTTAAACACTTTCCACAAGCATCTATGTAATCATTAATTCTTAACCTTTGTTTCACCGTCCTTTAAGCTGCTTGTGCAACTTTCCAGATCTGAGTTAAACATGAAGCTCATCATTTTCTTACCAGTTACTTTAAGTCCTCTGGTTTTTGTCCTTGCAGATGTCAGCTTTTAAAAAATCATAGTTATGATACTGTGCTCTTTAGACCTACTTTACCTGTGGTCTTTAATGAATGAGTGGAAGCAAAGGAGAATGTCATTTCCTGGGAAATGTCTTGCTTAAGATGACTAACCTACTATAGGGAATTGGTAACTCAAGTTGGTCCTGTTGTTCACAGCAGATGATCCGTCTTTAATGGCACAGAAGACTGATGATATTAGAGCTTTTCATCACTCAATGTATTACATTTCACAAGTTTATTTACTTGAGATTATGCTCACTGGAAAAGTAATGTTAGATTTTAATGAGGTTTTGGAAGATCAGTCATACTTCAATATACCACTGATAGTATTCTGTTCAGTACAATCATTCTTTTAGGATTCTGTAGTAATTGGTATTATTAGGAAAAGAATCATCATAGAGAAAGGATTTCTCTGCCTTTAACTAACAGGCCCCTCTAACTAAAGATTACATTATTCAGGTATTATTTATTGACTTCGTATGAGGAAGGCACTTGTCTAAGTATTCTGGGAGTGCCAAGAAACACGAGGTTTGATCCCTGCCCTTGAGGAGCTTGTAAATATAATGAAGATAAGTTATAAAGATCCATCCGTTGGCTTGTTTGCTGAATAACTAATCCCATGAAAAGTAAAATATGAATATAAGATTTACAGAACAGTAGATAACAACATAAAAAATGTCGCCAAGCTGTGTGTCATTAATTTTCAAATATATGGTGCTACAGAAGTTCAGAGAAGCAGAGGTCACTTCAGGCTGAGATGGGCAGAAGAGGCTTTCTGGGGAGATGGGATCTGATGTGGGCCTGGAAAGTGAGAAGGAACTGGTTAGGAACTGAACTGAGAGTACTCCATAGAGATGGAGTATATGAACAAAAATGTGAGGCTGGAAAAGTAGTGGGGAGAATGAAGAGTAAAAGTCAGTTTGTTGAAATTGGAGAGTTGGTGCAGTGTAATAGGGACTGAACTAGAATGTTTCAGTCAGCATGTAGAAGACCTTTGATGCCAAAGTATGGTGTTTGGTCTTTATCCTATAGGCAGTAGAGAGCTATTCAACTTCTGAATTCTGTTTTTCTTGAAAATATGTTCCCCGTTAAATGAAAAAGTATTAATCAGCTATACAGGAGGTTTTGAATTCTTTTATATATATATATATTGTCTCAACATCAGATGAGATATTCCTGATAAAAGTGATAACACTCAGAATGGTAGAGGACATGTTAATACTACACTGTGTTTAGTAATATACCATTCTATACCTATAAAAATACTGTACTGTGCCCAATAGATACACATAACCATCAAGGGTATTTTAATTGTTTACAATGGAATAACCATAAATGATTCACCTAAACAGGTTTAGAGAAAACACTATTTAAACCAATACAATACAATGGTGTAAGGAATATACAGAATCAACAAAGGTATTTTCATTGTTCCTGATGGGTGACTATAAAGGTTCTACATAAGTGTGGATAGGGAAAATATGGACAAGGTATACAGTAATACTACTGGACTTTGGGATTGGTACGAGTGTGGGATAGATAGATGGATAGATAGATGGACAGATAGATAGATAATGTTGATAGATCTTTCTATCTATATATGTTTAGTTTGGGGTTTTTCTATAGTTAGATATTCATATACCCATTTCTCTGATTAAATTATAGCATATTTGAGGACAAGGGCTATTCATCATCTCAGTATCTACTTTGTATCTTGCAGATAATGCAATATATTAGAAAATTAGAAAATATGTTAGAGCTGATTGTGAAATTTATGGATAGAAAAATGAAAAACTTTATCAACCAAAAGTTTTATCTATATGCTATTTGACCGAATTTTTGTCCTTTAATTACTCATTAGCTCAACATATTGATTTAGGTACCTAGTGCAATGTAAGTGAGGAAGGCACTGAGGCGAAGCACAGAGAAGGAATAAAGAGTGGTTAAGAGTTCAGTCTGTCTGGAGCATAAGGGGTCTAAGCGGCACAAATGTGCTTGGAAAGGTAAATGTGAGTCAGATCATGGAAGGGGTTTGGCACTGACCAAACTCGGCAGTGGAGACCCATAAAGGTTATTGAGCAAGGGATGAATTTGACTATGCTGTGTTTAAGGAAGATCAATCTGCTGGCAGTGTGTAGAAGAGATTATTGGGTTGTTTGATGAGGGAGAGACACACACACAGGAAGTAGGCAGAGCACTTAGGAGCTCTCATAACGTTGCAGGTAAGAAATCATCAAAGCCTGAGTGAGTAGAGAGCTGGCGATGGATGAGGTTTTAGAGGCAGAATCACTAGCGACTGAGTGAAGATATTTTACTTTGCTCCAACCATATGCCTGTACATGTAATCATACTTGAAGGTACAAAGTTGCCCAGGGAGAGAGTGTAAAGAGAGAAAGAGCTTTCAAATCCAAATTTTTCATCACATAGGACCATTGAATAGCTTTTGATGTACATGGGCAACCTCACATAATTAAACACGTCAGCCTCACTTTAGTAACTCAGCACACATTTTTCAGGTGTCATTTATGCACACAAGACTGCATTAAACATCACTTCTGACCTGCAGAGGTCCTGCTTGACCTGGCTTTTGCCTAGGTCCAATTTCATTCTAACCTCTCTCTGCATGGCTACCTTTGGCCCTCCTTTCTGGTTCCTGAACACCTCAGCATTCTCCAGCCTCAGGGCCTTGGCACTCGGTGTCCCCTGTGCCTAGAAGGTGCTTCATTTGGCTTTTTGCATTTATGTACCAGTTTTAGTCAAGAGGTTTCAGTTTAAATGTCACCTCTTCCTTGACCACAGAGTATAAAATAGTCGCTCTTTTCCCATCATCCACTTATCTTTGTAGCACTTACTATGATCTGTCCTTTTTACGCCTAAACTCCCAACAGCTAGAACAGAATCTAGCATGTCATAGGTTTTCAAAAAATATTTTTTTCAATCTATTAATTAGATGCATAATAATAAGAACATACAATGAGAAAATAAGAAAAGATAACGTAGAAACCAAAAGCTCTACCATTAAAGAAATAAAGGGTAAATAGGAAAACAATCTGAAACAATCAGCAAGCATCAGGAAATGAAGAAATCTAAAACAGGGCCAAGATGCTTATTTATAAACATTACAACTATGTAACAACTAAAAATGGGAAAGGCCAAAGAAGGAGACAGTTTCCAAAAGAAAGGGGTGTCCAGTAAAACAAAATTTCCAGTAATGAATTTGAGAATAGAGATTGACGACTGGGAGAGGCTGGTGACTCTGAGGGAGCTGTTTTAGGTAAGGCATCAGGAGAGAAAATCAAATTGCCAGGGCTTAGGAGCGAGCTGGTGAAGAGACAATGGAGACAGAGACCAAAGAAAGCTCTCCCAAGAATTTTTATGCAAAAGAGAAAGAAGCAAAGTTAAGCTGTGGCTCCTTGAACTGTGATCAGGAATGTGGAAAGAGGCCCAGACGAGGAGGCAGGAGATTTGGGATCTGGTTCCAATGAGAGCTCCAAAATACCACTCTGCAAATGAATCTTCTTATCCGTCTATGAGAAAAATTTTCCACCCCATCTCAGCTCCTGTAATAGGGGACAAAGGGACTAACGGATAAGTAGGTATAAGGAGTTGTCATTTCTTCGTAAGGATTCTAAAGAAGTTCTAATAAAGAGCGACAAATCTATAGAAGAATGTTTTATTTGAAACAAAATCAAGGTCAAATTTCACTTGAGCTTAATTAAGTTGGACTGGATTTTTTCCCCCACTTTGGCTTTTCATTGCTCAGCTGCAGCACTTGCTGAGGCCAGATATGAAGAGTGCTTATATTTATCACTGACATTTTGTTGAACCTGTCCATTCTTATTAATCACTGCTTTAAACTAAGCAGCTTGAAGACTCTTAGGAAGCTAATATTCCCAGCTGACCTATCTGCAAAAATAGTGAAGCTTGATGCTCTCCTGCTGCAGACTGTCTCTATAGATGTATGTTCATGTAGGTAGACGCATGTGCGTGTGTGTGTGTGTGTGTGTGAGAGAGAGAGAGAGAGAGAGAGAGAGAGAGAGAGAGAGATTTGCAGGGGGGACCTAAAGAAGTAAATGACTTTCTGTGAAGCTACAACAAACTTTATCATATTCTATCTGATGAAAGCATAGAAGAATTAAAACAAAAGCGGGCTCTGATCTGTTTATACTCTACATGGGAGGCAAATCATATCAGCAGAATGAAGACTCCAGTTAAAAAGTCTGATACAAAGGTGATGAGAAGCTATGCCTTGAAAATAATTATTGAGATTTCTCGATGTTAAAAGGTAAAGTACTCACTTATGTATAGATACAAAACCTATAGTGTGAATACCTGACCTTCTGGCACACTTTTAGGATTCTTCACCCAAGGTTCACAGAAAAATCTTAATAGCCCAGCTCCATTAGTGTGATTTTTCTCCTTGCTTTATAAATACTAGCATTTTTTCTTTCTTTCTTTTTTTTTTTGGTACGCGGGCCTCTCACTGTCGTGGCCTCTCCCGTTGCAGAGCACAGGCTCCAGACGCACAGGCTCAGCGGCCATGGCTCACGGGCCTAGCCGCTCCGCGGCATGTGGGATCTTCCCGGACCGGGGCACGAACCCGTGTCCCCTGCATCGGCAGGCGGACTCTCAACCACTGTGACACCAGGGAAGCCCTAAATGTTAGCATTTTAATATGACTAGAGTGGTTGACATTTGCTTACCTTCTGGTTCATAATTTTTAATACATATTCTAATGGTTCCATAGGCAATGTAAACATAAATATGTGAGTCTGAAAATTTAGAATTTGGTGGTTAAATACTCCAAATCATCAATAATTTCTAGTGATTCTATTTGGTTCATTAAAAAAGAAATCTGGTCCTTTTTCCATAGGATCTTTTTCTCTTGTTAAAGCTTCTGTTCTTTCCTTTATCTTTTTAATCATTTAAACGTATTTATTTTATAGTCTTTTTTTCAAATTGTTCTCTCATCTCAAGTTCCTTAGGGATTAATTTTCTCATTTATCTTATTCCTCACCATATCTCTCTAGATATGGTTCAAAGTACCATGCCACAAGTTTTTATCTGTACTATTTTCATTGTCTTTCAGAACTACATATTTTGTAATTTCCTTTGTGGTTTCTTCTTTTAACTCATGAGCTATTCAGAAATTTATTTTTTAGCTCCAAACAGGAGCTTGGGTATTTTAAACTATCTTTTTAGTGCTGGTTTCTAACTAAATTTCATTGTAGTTAAGGAACATAGTCTGTATGATATAGATTCATTGAAATTTGTTGATATTTCAATTATGAACTTATATACTATAGTCAATTTCCATGAATATTCTATGTGCACTGAAAAGAACATATATGTTTTTAGATAGATTAAATCAAATTTTAAAAATTTTTTGGTTCAAATCTTCCATATAGTTACTAATTTTTTGCCTCCTTGGTTTATCAGTTTCTAAAAGTGGTATGTGAAAATCTCCCACAGTGATTGAGGATTTGTCAAACTTGTCTTATAAGTTTTTTCTTTATAGGCTTCAAAGTTATATAGTTAGATGCACTTAAACGTTATCTTCTTTTACTATTATTATATACTGACATTCTGTAGTCCTATTATGGCTTTATGTCTTACATTCTACATTATCTGATGTTAACACTGCTATAGTAGCTTTCTTTGAATAGGGTTGTCTGGTATATCTATTTTCATTCCCTTACTCTGAAAATTTCTATGTGGTTTAGTTTCAGGACTATCTCCTCTAAGAATGCTGCTAGATTTTTTTGAAAAATTCCAATGTGATAATTTCTGTCTTTTAATAGATTATTTTAATCAAGTTACATTTACTGTAATTATTTTTATATTTGGGCTTTTTTAGAACTATATTTTCCCTTTGCTCCTTTTCCTTTCTTCCTGCCTTCTTTTGAATTTAAAATTTTTTCTGTGATCATCTTTTATTTCCCTTCTGCTGCTTTGGGAACCCTAAGATTGCATTCCTACTTATTTAGTACTTACTCTGAAATTTTAACATGCATTTCCTAACAAAGACTACAATTACTCAGTATTTCTCTCCTCCTTCCTCCTGAATAAGACAACACTTGGCACACTGGCACTACCCCACATCTCCATCTTGCCCCAGCTAATTTTTAAAATTGTAAGCTAAATTTAGTGTTAACTCTTTTTAAAATAAAAAAAAAAGCTTGGGCTTCCCTGGTGGCGCGGTGATTGAGAGTCTGCCTGCCGATGCAGGGGACACGGGTTCGTGCCCTAGTCCGGGAAGATCCCACATGCCGTGGAGCGGCTGGGCCCATGAGCCATGGCCGCTGAGCCTGCGCGTCCGGAGCCTGTGCTCCGCAACGGGAGAGGCCACAACAGTGAGAGGCCCGCGTACCAAAAAAAAAAAAAAAAGCTCATTGAAAAATAATCAATAATTAACATTACTGACATATTTTACCTATTTCTATGTTCACTATTGTTTCTTAGACTCTCCACCTTACCTCTGTGTTCACTTTTCTTTTGGCTAAAGTACATAGTGAGGAGCAGAACTGGGATTCAAAGCAATGTGTGTTTGCCTCCAAAGTCCTTGCTCAACCACAACAATTTACTGGTTACGGATACAGAGAAAGGTATTCTGTGTGTATGGGTCAGGGAGAAGAGCCAGTAGATAAGAGACAGATGAAGAGGAAGAGGGGAAGTGGAGGATGCCTTGAGAGAAGGTGTCACGATAGTTTTGACACCGTCTGCCAGAAGACAGGATTCATATATCAGAAAAGCAAAAACAACTAACTCATGTCATGAGACACGAATAATATATATATGTATATATACATATATATATGTATACGACATAAATAAACATGGGGAATTAAGGATGTAGTCGTAAGTCAAGGGGCTTGGGCCAGAAAGGGAAGGTGTAGCTGCACCCATTTAAGGCCTGTGTAAGAATGCAGAGGGATTTCTAGCACCTAGGTACAATGCCTGCCACATAACAGGTGCTCAAGAATATTTGTGGAATGAAAGAAGTAAAAGCAAGGAAGAAAAGAAAGAATGGAAATGGAAAAGGGAAGGGAGGAAAATAACAGAATGAGAAAAGGAAGAAGGTAATAAGGAAGCAGGAAGAAAATGAAAGGAAAGAAATTAAAAGAAAAGGTAGAAGAAAGTAAATGAAAAGAAGGATCCCTTTTTTTATTAAGTATAAACATTGCATATTTGTAAATGGGCTAAAAAAAGACAAAAGATTTATATCAAACTGTTAACAATGCTTACTTAGAGTAGAAGGTGAATGACTTTCACTTATTAACTTTATGTCCATCAGCAATATTTAAGATTCTTTCAGTGAGCATCTATTGTTTGTTAGTAAAGATTTAAAAGTTAAGACTCAGAAACAGCAAAAGGGAAATGTGCAGAGAATAATAAAGAACCACCTGATGTGGCATGGTGTGACGTACCCTCAGGTGAGTACATCTTCACTGATCCCCCCAGTAGGGCCCCTCAGGGACTCCCTGTTGACCTTCAGGAGCAGAGACCATTTTTCCTGCCATCTCAGGCCCATTAATCTCCTCAAAATCCAGGCCCCAAAAGGAAGAGAAACCCCATTATTGGATTTCCTCTCCTCTTAAAGCCACCTGTCAAATTCCAGGTGGCCTTGGAATTGCTTGGCCCTGCATTCTCCCAGGTGGTCTGACTCCCTTTAAGAAGATCCAATCCTTCGTCCATAGGTCTTTCACTTCAGCCTGAAATGAACAACCCTATCAGAATAGGATAAGCCAAGGGTCTATACAAGAAAGACACATATTTACAATATTAAAAAAAGACTCTCCCTTCACAGATCGCAGCTCATTAAAATAGAGAAAATGCTTCCCTCCTTTTTTTTCTTTTTAATCTTTTTTTTTTAAATCTTTCATGGGTTTCTCATTTCTCTAAGACTCCTCAGTCCCTTGAAGTAAACAGTGACAGACAAGTCTAGCTGGTCCCTTATGACATAGAGCCATTCTATATTTTCCTAGCTTTACTTATATAAGAAAACCTATGTTTTGTCCATAAAAATAAACTCATACAAAGCATGGGTTATGGGTTTTTACAACTCAAGAGACACAGATAAAAAGGTGATAAACCCTGGGCAATGTCTAAAGGCTTTTTTGGTTGTCACCTTATAGGGGTGCTACAAGCATCTAGTGGTGTAGACCAGGGATGCTGCTAAACATTTTACAATGCACAAATCAGCACCTACACAAAGAATTTTCTGGCCCAGAATGTCAACAGTGCTGAGGTTGAGAAACCCTGCGCTAAACCACCCTAATCACTCTCTAAAGGAGGAATTTTATCAGCCTCGTTATAGAGGAGGAAACTGAGAGCTGTAATGTCCCACAACCCAAGTCATATCGCCAGCATCTGGATCGGATCTGTTTCACTCCCTTAAACCCATGTATCTCCTATATTATCTTGAAGATGGAAATGACCTCCTCATTTCATAAATAAGGAAATTGAGGCTCAGATGCCAAGTGTCTTGCTCTGTATCTCACTGCTACTGGTGATTCTTTGTCCCTTCACAGTTCAAGGTCTGTGATAATGACTAATCACAAATGACTTCACCTCAAACCATGAAGCTGCCAACAAATGTCTCTTTCTCTTGTCCGTTAACCATTACACCCCTAGAAATTAACTTCTTGTTTCTGCTCCTTTAACACTGTCATCTAGTGGTTTTATTGCTCACATCTAATTCACTAGCTTAATCAATCATTATTCAGCTCCTTCTGTATGCTAAGCACTGTAAAGGTGCGGGATATAAATGGGTCAGAAGGCAAATGGAAGAGAACTGCAAGTTCAGGGGTTGGCAAACTATAGCTCAAAGAGTTCCTGTCTTTGTAAATAAAGTTTTATTGGAACACTCACACACAAACGGTGATAAACCAAAAGCCATCTATTATACCTCTATAACAGAGTTTCTCAACCTCGGCACTGCTGACATTTTGGGTCAGATAATTCTTTGTAGTGGTGGCCGCCCTGTGCTTTGTAGGATGTTTAGCAGCATCCCTGGCACCTGCCCACTAGATGCCTGCAACACACACACACACACACACACACACACACACACACACACACACACAACCAGTTGGGGCAACCAAAAATGCCTCCAGGAATTCAGTCATTAAATGTACCCTGGGGGCCAAAATCTCCCGTGGTTGAGAACCACAGAGGTAGCGCCAAGTTGCAAAAATAGGTTAGTTTATTTCTCTACAGTTAGAAATATATGTTTTGCACGCACACAGGTATTTCGGGTTTTAATATCTATTAAACCATCTCTTGTAATGAAGAGAATTTGTTTGCAATGCCAATGGCAAAGTAGAGAAAAGCAACATGGCAAGCAAAATTATATCTCAAAGCTTCATGCTGTATTATGAAAGAGGCAACACTGAAGAACCCTAAAAAGATCACATTTATATTCAGCAAAGATAAAACTACAATTAGATGTGTGCGGTGACTCTAATTTATGGATGTTTTCCTTATATTGTATAACTTCAGATAACCTTCTCAGCAGAGTTCAGAGCTGGAACCATCCAAAAAATGATAATCTAGTTATCTATCGTACCATATAACAGGATACCATATCACCACACTTTATAATTCAGTACCATAGTTTAAGGAAAAGGAATGCCAGCAGGCTGCCTAGACTAACAATATTAAAAGGCTGAATATGGGTGATTCTGTGAAAGTCAACTGGCATCTTTCCACTGCATTCCAAAGAAGGAATGTGAAAAAAAATTATTTGGTGAAATCAGGAATGATGTTAATACCAGAGACTCCAGGGTCTTCTATAATCTTGTTATTAACTTGGTAATATGAGTGATAATTACTCAGCAAGAAAATAAAGCTAAAATGTATTTTGGGGGGGTTGTAACTATTTATTGATTAAGTTGGCTCTCATGTCATTTGCCGGAGATTGCTTCAAATTTAAGTACTCAAACACTGTTCTTTTTTATGGGTATATATATATATATATATATATATATATATATATATATAAATAGTTTCATGGAAAAAATTTATAGCTGCAATTTACTTTATATGCCATTTTAGATGCAGATAGTTGGACTGAATAAATTTAAAATGTAATTGAATGACCAAAGAATAAAAACGTCCTTTTCTGGCTTGGAATAGTTCAATCTATCATTACAATATTTAAAAAAAAAAAAAAAAAATGAATTAACACTTAAAAAAATAGGTTAATGGGATCAGAAATTTATTGTCCTATTTTATGCTACCCTCTCTCCTCCTGTCCACTTGCCAGAAGAATTTCAAATGCAATTCCCCTGAAATCTACAGATTTAATAGGCTGAACAGGCAGTTACCACTCTTGATATTAGGCCGATTTTATTGAGCCTACATCTTTAAAAATCTTTTTGTTGTGTTATTTCTGCAGAATTTCCTGACATTATAGAAAAAAATTACAGGTGACATGGTAACTAGAAGAGAAGAGCAAGCTGGGTTGGTTTCTGCAGCAATTTCCCAAGTATTGCTTTCCCCTTTCGAGATTCAAATTCAAACAAAAACCTTCTTCTGTATTTCTAATGAAAAAATGAGCAATAACTTCTGAAATTTGTGCTAAGCCAAATGAACTCATTACTGTGTTATGAAACAGTTTAACACACTTTGATCAAAATATTAGCTTTGCAAACATAAATATGCAATAGTAATATCACCACGTAATCAAATATGACTGGCCTATGCTAATAGGTACTAAGACATAAAAGATATCAAAGCATTAGGATATTTGAAGAAAAGCCAAATGTCTTTAATATTCCCCAGAAATGGCATTGTCTCAATTCTTCTCTACATATGTATAAATACCCTAAATGCAAAGAACCTTACAAATTTATTCCTATTCTTTTGTGAAGTTAGTTAAAATTTAATGAACAAGAAATTAAAGAGAAGCTGCTGTAATAGTTAGAATATTCTAACTGAGAAACAATGAAACTATTTACACTCCCATAAAATTATAAACATTTTTCAAGGGATATTTTATAATACAATTTTTAAACAATGTTTTCTTCTTATTATTCTTGAGACTTAAAACACTGCATGTTTATTTCGCATTTTAAAAATACATTTATTTGGACTTCCCTGTTGGCACAGTGGTTGAGAGTCCGCCTGCCGATGCAGGGGACATGAGTTAGTGCCCCAGTCCGGGAAGATCCCACATGCCGCGGAGCAGCTGGGCCCGTGAGCCATGGCCGCTGAGCCTGCACGTCCGGAGCCTGTGCTCCGCAACGGGAGAGGCCACAGCAGTGAGAGGCCCGTGTACCGCAAAAATAAACAAACAAACAAAAAAACCAATTTATTTGAGTAAGAGCTCTGCTTTCTCAGAAAAAGAACTTTGTGCTTTAAAGTAACATGTTGAATGCTTAGATTTTTCTTCAAACACATTTTATGCTTCATCTTTCAACTAAGAGGATTAATTTTCAACTACATGTAATGGACAGAAAATCGTGTTGAAATGATAGTATTAATTAATTCTGGGAGTTTAACCAGTAAGATTTCTGATATACATAGTTATTTGTACAGAACTGGAAAAATAACAACAGTTTATAAGTATGTTCACTGCTTTTCCACTGTTTTCACCTCCTCTCAAAATTATATTCATATTTCACAGAAGTGAAAGCAATTAGCTAAACTCTTCTCCTGAGAGACCATTTCTGAAAGAAAAAAAGTTGCTGTTCTAGTTTTAGATATTTAATCAAACAAAACCTCTAACTCTAAGAGGCAACTTCAGGGTTTTCACTAAAAAAAAAATCCCCTCTCTAATGGGTGGCTCAAACTCGACCATCCTGAACTGTGCAGACACTGAAGTGGCTCTCGGTTACACTGGGAAAGAAAGAAGAACTAGACATTCCACAGCTGCCTACACCAGCTTCCTTCCCAGGGGCACAGTTGCAGGCTCTATCAAACTCAATCATTTTGTACAGCAACTGGGATCCCAGGCAGGGGCAAGGAATACCAGAGCAGCTTAGATTTCTTCCAGTACCACAGAAAGAAGTAAGACTACTTCAAGAGTAACCAGTTATTTACAATGATTATGTGGCCCCAGGCCAAAAAAAGTGATGAAGAAGAACATCTGTAGTGAGAGAAAATAAAAGATGTTTCACATTTTTAAGATTTCAAGCTACTTACAGGCACTCTTCCTTAGATCTTTAGTATGAAAGTGCTATAAATATGTGCTCTTTATTTCTGACCAATTTTTTATTTGGGGGGACGGGGAGAGGATAAGCAAGTTGAAGAAACACAGAACTTAATTAACAGTCAATTCAGCAATTGTAATGTAACCCATTCACTGCAGTGTTTTAAAGGAATGAAGTGTATATTGCAGTAATATCATATTTAAAGGTACTACACTCTTCCATTTTACATCAGTATACTTTCTCACAAGCTCTTCTGAACATAAAGACTAAAATAACTGTATTAGTGGTATGGTGTGACTAAAGACAAGCAGTCAGAGAATATTCTTCCCTACTTGAGGATAACCAAGGCTATGGCAGGTGTCATTTCCTTGAGATAAATCAGAAAGGAAGGAGTTACAAACGTATGGTTCTATTAAAATATAGAAATATACAGATTACCATTCCCCACAAAATCATGCTTTTATAGTAATCATCTTCTGGTAGGGCAGTAAAAGACAATATATAGATGCATATTTTGAGTAATTTTTATAATATCTTAGATTTATAATCCCATTACAATCATTAATTCTTACTTGGTCAGAAAACCATTATTATAACTCCATATAATCACTTGCAGAATTTACCAGATATAATAATGAAAATTATAATGATGATGTGACAATTTATTGTGGGTGTGCTATGACTCAATGGTGAAAAACTGAAACCATTTCCTCTAAAATCAGGAACAAGACAAGGATGCCCACTCTCACCACTATTATTCAACATAGTTTTGGAAGTTTTGGCCACAACAATCAAACAAGAAAAAGAAATAAAAGGAATCCAAATTGGAAAAGAAGAAGTAAAGCTGTCACTGTTTGCAGATGACATGATACTATACATAGAGAATCCTAAAGATGCTACCAGAAAACTACTAGAGCTAATCAATGAATGTGGTAAAGTAACAGGATACAAAATTAATGCACAGAAATCTCTTGCATTCCTATACACTAATGATGAAAAATCTGAAAGAGAAATTAAGGAAACACTCCCATTTACCACTGCAACAAAAAGAATAAAATACCTAGGAATAAATCTACCTAAGGAGACAAAAGACCTGTATGCTGAAAACTATAAGACACTGATGAAAGAAATTAAAGATGATACAAACAGATGGAGAGATATACCATGTTCTTGGATTGGAAGAATCAACACTGTGAAAATGACTATACTATCCAAAGCAATCTACAGATGCAGTGCAATCCCTATCAAACTACCAATGGCATTTTTCACAGAACTAGAACAAAAAAATTTCACAATTTGTATGGAAACACAAAAGACCCCGAATAGCCAAAGCAATCTTGAGAAAGAGAAATGAAGCTGGAGGAATCAGGCTCCCTGACTTCAGACTATACTACAAAGCTACAGTAATCAAGACAGTATGGTACTGGTACAAAAACAGAAATATAGGTCAATGGAACAGGATAGAAAGTCCAGAGATAAACCCATGCACATACAGTCAACTTATCTTTGATAAAGGAGGCAAGAATATACAGTGGAGAAAAGACAGCCTCTTCAATAGTGGTGCTGGGAAAACTGGACAGCTACATGTAAAAGAATGAAATTAGAACACTCCCTAACACCATACACAAAAATAAACTCAAAATGGATTAAAGATCTAAATGTAAGGCCAGACACTCTTAAAACTCTTAGAGGAAAACACAGGAAGAACACTCTTTGACATAAATCACAGCAAGATCCTTTTTGACCCACCCCCTAGAGAAATGGAAATAAAAACAAAAATAAACAAATGGGACCTAATGAAACATCAAAGCTTTTGCACCGCAAAGGAAACCATAAACGACACAAAAAGACAACCCTCAGAATGGGAGAAAATATTTGCAAACGAAGCAACTGACAAAGGATTAATCTCCAAAATATACAAGCAGCTCATGAAGCTCAATATCAAAAAAACAAACAACCCAATCCAAAAATGCGCAGAAGATTTAAATAGACATTTCTCCAAAGAAGATATACAGATTGCCAACAAACACATGAAAGGATGCTCAACATCACTAATCGTTAGAGAAATGCAAATCAAAAGTACAATAAGGTATCACCTCACACTAGTCAGAATGGCCATCATCAAAAAATCTACAAACAATAAATGCTGGAGGGGGTATGGAGAAAAGGGAACCCTCTTGCACTGTTGGTGGGAATGTAAATTGATACAGCCACTATGGAGAACAATATGGAGGTTCCTTAAAAAACTACAAATAGGACTACCATACAACCCAGCAATCCCACTACTGGGCAGATACCCTGAGAAAACCATCATTCAAAAAGAGTCATGTACCACAATGTTCATTGAAGCACTATTTACAATAGCCAGGACATGGAAGCAACCTAAGTGTCCAAAGACAGATGAATGGATAAAGAAGATGTGGCACACATATACAATAGAATACTACTCAGCCATAAAAAGAAATGAAATTAAGTTATTTGTAGTGAGGTGGATGCACCTAGAGTCTGCCATACAGAGTGAAGTAAGTCAGAAGGAGAAAAACAAATACCGTATGCTAACACATATATATGGAATCTAAAAAAAAAAGGTTCTGATGAACCTAGGGACAGGACAGGAATAAAGACGCAGACGTACAGAATGGACTTGAGGACACGGGGAGGGGGAAGGGTAAGCTGGGACGAAGTGAGAGAGTGGCATGGACATATATATACACTACCAAATGTAAAATAGATAGCTAGTGGGAAGCAGCCGCATAGCACAGGGAGATCAGCTTGGTGCTTTGTGACCACCTAGAGGGGTGGGATTAGGAGGGTGGGAGGGAGATGCAAAAGGGAGGAGATATGGGGATATATGTATATGTATAGCTGATTCACTTTGTTATATAGCAGAAACTAACACAACATTGTCAAACAATTATACTCCAATAAAGATGTTAAAAAAAAGAATATGTAGATGCATATTTTGAGTAATTTTTTTTAATATCTTGGATTTATAATCCCATTACAATCATTAATTCTTACTTGGTCAGAAAGCCATTATTATAACTCCATATAAGCATGTGCAGAATTTACCAGATATAATAATGAAAATAATAATGATGTGACAATTTATTGTGGGTGTGCTATGACCCTAGCACTGTGCTGAGGGCTGTAGATTCATGATGTCATTTACTACCACCCCCCTTATGAAATTATCATTATTTTATAGATGACAAAATTGACTTTTAAGGTCACTGAGCTAGTAAATGGTATAGTCAGAATTTAAACTTTTTGACTCTAAAGTCCATGTGCTAGTTACTATGCTCTGCTTACTACACTGAACATCACATTTGTATGTTAATTTTGAACACTTTAGGTATTGTTAAATCATTTGTAAAGGTTTATACTGCTGTTAAATTGTTCTATTCAAAGAAAAATAGCCTTTCTATATGAGATGTCAGTTAAATATCACACATATTACTTATAATCCCTTTTCTTTCTCTAATGGCTGATTTTTTTAATAACCAGAAAAAGGCTCATTTCAACCTAGAGTAGTAGTAACGTAATAATTCCCTAAATGTTCCTTCTGTTTTAGGTTGACCCTCAAATTAAATTTATGTTACATAACAGATACTGAGGCATATAAACACTAAACCATGCCTGAAAATGTAGAATGATAAAATATCAAGTACGAAAACTTCAAGCCTCAAAAGGGCTTTGTTTATAGTTCAACGATATTCCTCCAAGACAATGCAATACACTACAGAAGGAGGAATATATGAGGCAGAAGTTGTTGACATATGGGGTATGCACAGAACTTCTGGTTAATGGAAGTTCCAAGATGTATAAATAAAAAATGATGTGTGAGTTGCTGGAAAAAACTGTAAGGCAAGTCAATTTTTTAATTAAAAAATTATGTAGCATAAACAATGTTAATGAGCCCAAAGTCCCATGAGATTAGGACTGTATCTGCTTCATTTTAACATTCCATTCACTTTTCATGAAAGTACATCCACTCACTTGAAATACCTCAAGCAGAGCCCTTTTCGTAAAACAGTTTTGAAGATTTTCTTTGTCCTTGTTTTTAATAGCTCACCATTTTCTTCTCTTGATGATCTATGACATTAAAAAAAAAACCCTAAAATCCTTAAGTGAATCACCATAAATAAATACCTGGAAGTTCTTCATAAATTTCATCATCAATTGGCTGGCTGCTTGCTGGTGAACCGCTGATTGGTAGAGGATGATCAACATCATCATATAAGTCTCCTCTTTCATCCTCATCCTCAGGAATAACATCAGACCCCATATCTACAAAACATGTTTCAGGAGGCAGAATTTTCAGGAGCGCAAAAGAGGTTTTCAAAACCCTATTACCTAAATTAACGCAGCCCTACAAAGTCGCAATATTGTTATATGCTATATCCTTAACTTAAACATTTTAAAAAATTGATTGTGGTGTAAATATGTGAATTTCAAAGTTGCCATATGGTACTTGCAGAAAAGATGTTTTTATGAATCTGAAGCAAATGGTATGTATTAATACCAGTCATGTTCTTTTAGTCATTTCTCACAGAAGTCAATAAGTTTCTTTGTATGAAACTCCAACTTATTCAGTTATTCAGTACTTAAAGACTGTAATAACTTGTTCAATCGATTGCTCTTACCTTGTAAAACAAATTTCAGCTGCTGTACCCATTCTTCGGCATCTTTGGGAGAAGCTGCCGTGAACTAAAAAAAACAAACGATAGCAATAAAAATCACCACCGTAATGAAAGTTATATGTTGCATTCTTTCCATTTCTTTAAGACCATTAGTAATTCTCTTCATGTCTAGTACTACTTTCCTTGCAAGGATGCTTCTTATAATGTATAGCTAATTTTGACAAATTTACGTAATTGAAGCAGAGGATGATGGATTTGAAACTGTGATCAGCAGCTGGCAGCTGTGCAGGAAAAAAAGCTGCTTCTCTTCATCAATGTCAAAGACAGAACTGATGAACAAAATTTGCCCTTGACAATTAGAAGACACCCATGAATTTCTTTAGACTGCTGGGTACAGCTTTCTTAAAAATGTTCTTGTCCGATTCCAACACACTACCTGACAACTTAATTAACTGGCTTTCAACTGCAACCTCAGATATTTGAAACTTATTAAACATGCATTCCATATTGATGCTGGCTGATAGCTCTTGAATTGCAGAGCTGATGTGTGCCTTTGCCTTCCTTTTCTCCCACAAGCCTAAGCAATACAATATGCATGAACATTCTGATATTTTTCTTTTGATAATTTTATTCTTTCTGCCATGTAATCCTTTTAAGAAATCACACAGTTCCATTAAAATAGACATAAAAAACGCAACATGTGAAGTAATTGATAAATTACATATCTCCTGTTCTCTCAAGAAGATATCACTTGAACTAATCTGGAATTTTTTAAAAACCTGATTTCCCCTTATACAAATGTTTAATGTATAAAACCCAGTATTTTTTATTATTATTAACATGTCAGAAAGAGTTGTTTGAACAAAATGTTAATGTCTTTAAAAATGAAATCAGGAAGTTTTATCAACTTAATTTCAAGGCATCATAAAAACTCCAACCTGATAGATACGTTTATCAGGAGCAGAGATTTCAAAACAGCAATCTTTCTTTCCATCCTTCCTAAGAGTGTTATTCATTCTGACATTGTAGCCTTCTATTGCAAATTCACCTTTCTGTTGTTTGTCTGTTGAAGATAAAACGAAAGTTAGAATTTCATTTACTATAGTGAATATAAATATCCAGTTGATTAGCTTTTATTTAGATTTTTTGGATAAATTTTTGGATAGAATATTTTTTGGTCATATAGCTTTCACAGTATAATATTTAAGTAACATTTCTAGGTATTATTTTTAATTCTAAAATTACAGAGTTACTTGGAATGGTTGGTTTTAAAAAGGACATCTAAGGGAACCAAAAGAAGAGGTCTGCAGGTAATGGTCTTATTCAGAAGGAAGTATGGAAATATGACAATTTCACGTAGGGAAAATCCAAGAATTGGAACTTAGAACTTGCTAGACAAACCCACTACAAATCCGTGGCTCTTTCAGGTTTGGTAAGCCAGTGGGAAAACCCGTCTAGTTGAAAGCTTGCTGGGCTTTTATTTACCACTATCTCCTCTCATCACCACCCTCCAACCTCCCCACCCCGCAAAAGCCCCTAAAAGACAACTTTTTTTTTCTTTAAATCTCCTAAATTGGTACAAATCAAACTCTAAATTTAAAAAGCAAAGCAAAACAAAACTGCTAATTATAAAAAGATGTGAGGGGAAAACAAAGTATTTGAATGGAGAGGAGTGGTAAAGCCAGTACAGAAGCATTTCTTACCAAAACAAAACAAAACTGTTCACTAACCAGTCAGTGAACAGTTAAACTAGTAAAGCACATTTGAATCCCATATGATGAAAAGTCAAAAGAAAAGATGACTTCAGTTTTAGTCAGATATTACTTTAAAAACAATAAAGTAGGAATAAAACAAAGGATTTAATACTGAAACTAAAAGTAAAATTAGTCGCCTTTCCTACTTTATCCAATTATACAATTTTGAGAGAAAAGAGGCACTGCTATAGGTTTACTTCCTAGATTAACATACAATATTAAAATCATGAGTGAGGACAACTGTCTCTTTTACTGAGCTCAGGGGAAATATACAAATGCTTCCACATCATGGGGTGCAGGGCTCTCTCAGCTTAGTGTGCCCATAAAACATGTATCTCCTTTTCTTAAATGTACTAATTTAATGCCTGAAGTTACAGGCATTTTTAAAAGGTCATCAAGATCATATCTGGTTCAAAACATCAAAGGCAAAAAATCTGAGTTAGTAATTTCTGACTTAAATCTGGACATTCTAATCATATTTAGTCATAATTTACAACTCTTTGGATGACTGAAAAAATTCAAATTCAAAATTTGAAGTTTGCTTTGTGGAAAACGTCTGCAATAAACTCTATGAGATGAAAACTATAAAAATCAGAGCAGCATTTCCCAAAGTGTGTTTATGGGATATTAACAGGTTTCTATGATCAAATAAGTTTGGGAAATGTTGAATTAAACAAAGTTAAGCAGGTTTTGTTAGTCCAGCCTTCTTAAGGCCCTTAATATATTTGATCAAATTTCTATGAGAAAGATCTGGTGTGCAGCATTTCCCCAAATTATTTGTCAGTGGAACCCTTTTTTAACAGAATATTTTATGGAACTGGTACTCACATAACATATTTTGCAAAATACCTAACTAAAAAAATAATACTGGGGAAAAGGTATTAAAATAATAATGGTTAAGCACTGTTGGTTCTTCTAAAATTCTCAAAGAAAACTAATTCATTCATTCACTCATTCAACAAATTTATGCTGAGCACTTAAAACAAACAAAGGAGCATTATAGGTATGGTGAGACAAAAGCTAGTAACACTGTACCAGACCTTTCCCCCTTTGCCACTGAAACAGACACCCCACACACCTTCCCACACACCCAGTACAGATATAAGTGCTCCAGGAATATTAGTCAGTGATTCACTACACTGCAAAAGGATTTAATTTTCACAATAAAAAATGGAAGTAGTTGGAAGCAAATATCAAAGCCATACAGGATACTTTTGAGAGATTTCCTTAAACTTCTCAGGAAAAAAACAGGATATTCAAGGACCAGTTGGAGGAAAGAAAAATTCATAACTCTCAGTAGCTTTTGCAAATCCATAACCATAAAGTAGCCATATTTCCAATTAGCCAACGTGAGATAGGAAGTTCACGACACAAAATGGGCAGACATGGGTATGCTAAGACTCTGCTCTTCTCCATTTACATTAGCTTCTCTTCAAGGCCCAGAGGAAAGAGAAAACCTTAGCATCACATGGCAATCTATAGCAATTTACACATAGGCTAGTTTGACAGTGCTTTCTGGGGTAGTTTCAAAGACACTTGTTGACTTAAAAATAGGTACATGCCATGGGCTTCCCTGGTGGCGCAGTGGTTGAGAGTCCACCTGCTGATGCAGGGGACACGGGTTTGTGCCCCGGTCTGGGAAGATCCCACATGCCGCAGAGCGGCTGGGCCCGTCAGCCATGGCCGCTGAGCCTGCGCAGCCGGAGCCTATGCTCCACAACGGGAGAGGCCACAACAGTGAGAGGCCCGCGTACCGCAAAAAAAAAAAAAAAATAGTTACATGCCAATCAAATGGGAAGTAAGGTCATATAAGTTCATTTATCCAGAACTATAGTAGACTAATAAAATAATTTATCTAAGTGAACTTCTCAAATCACAGAAGTTTATTTCTTTTAAGTGCCAAAACTCTCTAAAATGTTGGTTTTTATAACTGAAATCATTCTGAAATGTATACTTCCCTGACTTTTCAAACAATTCTGTTAAACGTAATTTAACTTTTTCTTGATCGAGTAGTGTTAATCTGAGTATTAGTTTTTATAGTATATTACAACACGTTGATACCCTCAGGATTTTTGAGGTGTTTGTCCCTCTATTACATTTTCCTCAGCTTCTATTTCACACTTTAACCTTGCCTATATCAATGCTGTTCGAATTTAATGTCTACAGCACTGAAGGCTGCCAGGAGAAACTAGATAATGAAATCTATTAAATCGGTAACTTAATTTTACACAATTCTAATTCAGTAGGTTTGAGGTAAAAAGCAGTTGGCTCTGATCTCTTACAAAACAAAATGTATGAGGTTAATGATGCTATTTCCTCCTACTTTTTCACTGGCTTTAGGTTTACAGCTGTGTTCTGGGGGTTTTAAGAGCCAAAAAGACAGATCTTTTTTTTTCTTTTTTAAAAAATGCAGAGCACCAGCTCTAGGTGCGTGGGCTTCAGTAGTTATGGCACACCGACTTAGTTGCTCTGCAGCATGTGGGGTCTTCCTGGACCAGGGCTCGAACTCATGTGCCCTGCATTGGCAGGTGGATTCTTAACCACTGCACCACCAGGCAAGCCCAAAAAGACAGATCTTATTTGCTGAACTCCTTCTATATGCCAGAAATTTAATACAGCAATCTCATATATACCTTGTAATAATTCTAAGACAAAGAAGGTATTTATTATATCCCCAGCACTGATGGGGAAAAAGAAAACTTAAACAACTTGCTTACAGCCACACAACCAAAGTAGTAAAAGCCAGGACCCTAACGTAAGTCTGATTCTAAAACCTTGCTTTTTCAACCATTTCACATTGTCTCCTAGAAAGGTGTTTCTCAAAGTGTATTTCAAGAATCACCTGTTAGAATCATCTTGGATGCCTGTTAAAAACATAGAAATGGCTGCCACTCTGAACTTGCTGTATAGGATTCCCCGGGGGTGAGTCCACAAAACTAAGCTTTTAGCAAACACCCCAGGTGATTTTGATACACACGAATGTTTGAAAAACCACTGTTTTAGAACATGTAATTTATGAAGTCTCAGTAGAGGTGGTAAGCGTTAGAGCTTGCATTTCCTCCTGCAACTTGGGCCCAACTTTCTCAGCTTGCTTTATGGGCTCCGGTACCTTTGCCTATCTCTTAAACAGCCATGATGGGTTATGTTCTAAATCCTGTTCTTTTCCTGCTGTACAGTTTTCACTGGGCAACGACATCCAATCCCAGGGATTAAATTCCTATCAATATGCTTGTGACTCATAGTTCTCTATTTTCAGTCCAGCTTCAGAACTTAATATCCATATCTGGGTTTTTTTGCAGTACGCAGCCCTCTCTCTCACTGTCATGGCCTCTCCCGCTGCGGAGCACAGGCTCCAGACGCGCAGGCTCAGCGGCCATGGCTCACAGGCCTAGCCGCTCTGTGGCATGTGGGATCTTCCTAGACCGGGACACGAACCCGTGTCCCCTGCATCGGCAGGCGGACTCTCAACCACTGTGCCACCAGGGAAGCCCAATATCCAAATCTTCACCTGCTCACTATACATGTTTTATCTCTTGAATGTCCTATAGGCACAATGAATATAACTTGCCCACAATGGAGATCATCTTATCCCCACTCCCACTCTACTTGTGATCTTTCTTGCCATGTCCTCCTTCTCAATAAGCAGTACTTCCATTAATTGAAGCCCCCAAACCAGAAAATTGAGCATCATTCTTAATTTCTCCCTTTTCTTCATCAATTGATACCTCTTTCTCTCCCTCCACCCTACTACCATCTTCCAAAACCCAGTCAGTCCTAGTTTCATTGCAAATATGCTGGCTTTTTCTCTTTTTTGCTGGCTCTCAGAAAATATGCTTAAAACACCAACCACTCTCTTAGCATTTAAAGTATAGTATAAATATAGCAACTAAATAATTCTAAATCATTTAGCATCCCTATGAGTTGTGAGCATTTGTCATTTGAGGATCCCCAGCATCTAAGTATCTTTCCTATTTTAGTCCTGAGATCATCAGGAGGCAGAGCCAACTTCCCGCCACAGAAGCTGGAGGGAGGTTTAGATTTTCCCTGTTCCAGATCAGTCAAGTGGATGCTCCAGCCTGGGACCTAAATCTGAACTGAATAACAAAAGAATCAGGGGGGAGCTCAGAATCCACTTCTGTTAGCAGTGGCATTCACTGATTGGTGGCAGTGCACAAAGGCAACATCACGAGTCCTGGCTTGGCAGGGCCGCCAGTGTGTCCCAGTCAGACTGTCCCTGGAGGTGTGGATTGGGCTGAAGTTCCAGCCACCTCACCTCCCTTAGTCCTTGACTGCTTTTCCAAGCCTGGTTGTTTAGTCTTCCCATCAACTCTGTCTGAGAGTTGATATTCTCCCAATAATTCCCTTTCCTGCATAAACAAAGTTGGTTTCTGTTGTTTATACCAATAATGCTAATTTGGTACACATGACTAGCAAACAGAAAGATATGAAATGTGTTCAGAAATTTTTGATAATATCTGCTTCTTCTATTTAAAAAGCCCTTTCCCTCTTAGTGAATAACTCATGCTATTTCCATAAGTATTAATGCTCACTAGTAAGAAAGAGGGAAACATGCCCGTTAATACTAAACCTCCCACTAAACTTTATCCAACTGATTAGTAAGTTGTTCTAAGCCCTCAGTTAAAGACACATGAACGTTTTCCTTGTTTATATAGCTCACAGAAATACAGCTGCCAATGCTAATTCTGTCACTTGAAATATACTTCCAGTGTTCCAAGTTATACCATGGGGAAATATCAAATTATTACTATTTTAAGTGAAAAATACTGTATGCCATATATATTTATTACTTAAGGGCCCCAAAGGGCTCTGAATAACAAACATAGGCAATATGTATGGGTCCAAAGGGAAGCACTTTAGTTAGAATTAAAAGTTTCGCTCATACGGTCTGGTGGCAGGAAATTTTAGGTATTTATAAAACCTTTTTTTTTTTCCTTTAAAATAAAAGTACACTGCAAGTGGGAATTCCCTGGTGGTCCAGTGGTTAAGACTCCACACTTTCACTGTCAAAAGCCTGGGTTCAATCCCTGGTCAGGGAACTAAGATCCTGCAAAACACAGCAGCCAAAAAAAAAAAAAAAGTACACTGCAAGCATAAGAACCAAGTGGTTTTTGTATACCGCCACACACTTTCAACCATAGGAATAAACTTGATTTAAAAAACAGTGTAGTATGAGGTAGCTGTGAATGGAGAATAAATAAATTACAAGAAATTAAATTTCTCGTAGACTGGAATTTAAAACCATGTTTCTAGTTTTTTTGGCTATACCTACTGTTTTCCTCCACAACTGAAATTCAGATAATAATTATGATATGGTCTATTAGACTATACATACAGCTATTGTTAAGATAAACATTATACAGGGGCTTCCCTGGTGGCACAATGGTTAAGAATCTGCCTGCCAATGCAGGGGACACAGGTTCGAGCCCTGGTCCAGGAAGATCCCACATGCCGCGGAGCAACTAAGCCCATGCACCACAACTACTAAGCCTGCGCTCTAGAGCCGGCGAGCCACAACTACTGAGCCCTGCGTGCCTAGAGCCTGTGCTGCACAACAAGAGAAGCCACCGCAATGAGATGCCCGCGCACCGCAACTAAGAGCAGCCCTCGCTCGTCACAACTAGAGAAGCCCGCATGCAGCAACAAAGACCCAATGCAGCCAAAAAATACATAAATAAAATAAGTAAATTTTTTAAAAAAGATAAACATTATACAGAGAATATCTTAATATCCTATACATGTTATCCTCTTAGGGCCTCCTACAATAATTACAGAATTAATGACACTGCTGCGACCCATGCAACATCATGCAACGTGAGAATGGCTAAAAACATAACCTGCGGCTCCTTCATGCACTTAAGGTGCTAAACAACTCTCTGGATTCCCAGCCACTCTCAGTTTCAAAACACATCTTGCCTCCAGTCTTACCTTCTTCTGACAGCTGTCAACGTGATCTTTCCAACATCCAAAGTTTGTCATGCCATCTACTTACCTGCAATGCTTAGAAACATTAACTGCCCCTTAGACAAAAAAGGCCAAACTCCTGACCAGGGAATTTACCAGCTTGGCTCCTCCTCTTCCAGTCTCACCAGCCCTCACTCACCTACTGCCCCAGTGAGCCGGCTCCTGCATATCATACTGTCTCATGGGTCCTCTGTGCCCACTCCTCTGAGCCAGTGTGTGATACCACTTAGCACTAATAATACCCGGCACATAGATTTTCAAAGAATATTTACTGCTACAGATGTTGCTGTATCTATTACACACAGATAGGTACAGTAACATCTATATATCTGTGTACTTACAGCAGTGCAGATCTATTAAAAATATATTACTTTCAATCTATCTATGTATACACACACACACATCTCTTCAATCTATATACAGATGTATAGATATATTTTAAATCAAACTGTGTCCTGGTTTATTGCAAACCAACAGGACTCATCATCATGAGACCTTTAAATAGGACTTAGTTTGTACATGAATATTTCCCCATGTTGATGACGTCCTTCTAAGTATCAGATGTACATTTTAACTTCTCTGTACTGCTACAGAGTAATAAAGGTCTTTTATTTAACATTCATTTTGATAGAGTTTAAAGTTGGTATTTGCATATCAGAATTATTTCATTTCTATCATGTCAAAATTATTTCTATTTCTTAAGGAATAACAAACATATTATCCTTCTTTACACAAACAAAATTATAGTATGAATTTTTTTAATATCAGATTTAATTTACATATTTTGTATATATTCATGATATAATTATAAAATGCTGATGCCCTGACCCAGGAATTTGCCTCTATCAAATGAACCAGGAAAAAAGGTAAGCTTTTATGGCTGTAACTAAAGTTGTTGTTATAAAACAACAGAACTTCTAATTATACAAACACTGTCACTTTAACAATAATTTTAAATATTAAAAGAGAACTATGATGCTATTTCAACATCAAAATACTTTATAATTGTCATCCACACTGAACAGCTATGTCCTATTTTTCCTATCAGTGGTGAAATAATGAGGGAAGTGAGAGAGCAGAGAGGTCAATTTCAATAAAAAAGTTTACTTCCCCGCCAATGTAAAAGTTTTGTTAGTTTAAATTATCTGTATTAAGCCCAATTTTCTGACTTTTATTATACATTGAAAAGGTACTATACTACAATGAAAAAGTTACAACCACATGATATAATAAATAACTTTTGATATACATTTAGAATGACTCTTGGTAGGACCAAGGCTACTTGCAGCTGCCACATACTAGATGGCACTAGAATTTTCTTTAATTGGGGACTTGGGGTGGGGGCAGCAAAACTCCTTAAGTGGAAGAGATACTACAAACTACTCCCCCCTTAAAAGTGGGAGGAGATAAGTTTCATAATGCTGATTCAAGATCATATGGAGGTTAAACAGAAAAACAAAACCCTGAGGGCTTCCCTGGTGGCGCAGTGGTTGAGAGTCCGCCTGCCAATGCAGGGGACACGGGTTTGTGCCCCGGTCCGGGAAGATCCCACATGCCGCGGAGAGGCTAGGCCCGTGAGCCATGGCCGCTGAGCCTGCGCATCCGGAGCCTGTGCTCCGCAACGGGAGAGGCCACAACAGTGAGAGGCCCGCGTACCGCAAAAAAAAAAAAAAAAAAAAAAAAACGCTGAAAACATGAGTTTGGAACAGGTTCCTAAATGGGCCATCATTTACAGGTGTGTTGGAAGGGCTGCTAACTTCCAAGTTGTGGAAAGAACATGGCTTTGGAGCCGGAGGGGCCTGACTAAATCCTCCATGTGCCTCTCAGCTTCCTGTGATAACCTCGCTTGTGTAGACTAGTTCAGTGTCCCCCTAAATGATCCTGCTGACCCAGTTTCTAACCATTCCAATCCATGCCCCACAATATTATCACAATTACTTCCTAAAAACCAATTCTGGTCATAGAGCCCTATGCTTAAAAGCCATATTCAAGATAAAATAGTTAGCAAGGACCTTATTCTCATAAGGCTCTTGTCAATCTGATCCTAACCCACTGTTTTAGCCTTTTATACACCCTCCCCTCATTCACTGTATGCTCTGCCTTGATTCCAATTCTGATCTCATCCAAGGCCTTTCAAAACTCAGAATCTTTGCCATTCTGCTGCCTGGAATGCCCATTTTACCCTTTTTCATCCAACAAACTCCTCATTTTTTAAGGCCCAATGCAGGGTCCTCTCCACTAGGAAGTATTCTTTAACTCCCTCAGGAAATTACCCACCCCCCCTTTGTGATCCAAAGATATTTTATTTAAATCACTTATTGTACCGCATTGAATTTACCTGCCCAGCCCCGAGTGATCCCATGACTTCCCCTCTTCTCTTACTGATACCCACACAACTCCAACTGAGAGTATCTGTAAGGCAGGATTATCTTTGGATCCCCCATGCCCAGGATCTATCAAGTGCCCAATAAATGTTTACCAAATTAAAAAATGAATAAATCAGTGAGTGAAGGACTACCTTAATGGCAGTCTGAGCATCTAGGACCCAAGAAGTTTGATAAATGAGATTCATGACAATGAGATTCAAATGAAGAGGAAACAGATGAAAGGAAGGATGTGATTTCAGAAAGTGATAAAGTATGTTTTGTTAAGATATATGGGGGTGTGTGTGTGTGTGTGTGTGTATAAAACTTAAAGTCCCCAAATGGCCATGAATAACAAATACAGATAATATTTAGGGGTACAAAGGTAAGAGTATTATTTACCCTACAGTCTGGAACTACTCTTTCTAAGCCATTATTATCTTGATGGGTCAAAATGTTTTTTGGCACATACTGTAAGTTAGAAAATGTGAACTATGTATCTGTCAAACAGTAACAAAGTACAATTTAACCTAGTAAGTGGTATCAACTCCTCTGTGCCTCTACAATCCATTTATCTAAATCCTACTTCGTTGGAGGATTATAGTTCTCATATATCTAAATAGCTCTTTCCAAAGTTTAGGTAAAGTGGTTCACATATACAGTATACAATGTACAAATCAGCTATCTGATTTCACAAAGAAAAAAATTTCATGTGACATGTACATTTTCTTGGAAAGAAAAGGACACAAAGGAAGGAAATTAAAATCATGCCAAATAAGCAGTTAAAAACTGTCTAAATATAGATTTTTCCCCCCAAGTCCCTAAAAGCAGAACTGGCCAAGAATTCCAAAGAACCACTAAAAACAGATCTGAAATCTCAATGGAAACAGGAGGCTTCATAGTGACAGATAGGGAAGAGTTTAAGGAAATATAAACCAGCTCCTCAAAGATCCACGTAAAAAGGGAATGTGAGAATAGTAACTTTTTAAAAGCTGTGGTGGTAGAGTGGCTAAATGGATCACAAAGTACTTAAAATACAAATTACAAAGAATGTTATTACCACAAGGCCTCATCAAGTAAGAATAGAAATGGGAATTTAACTAGTATCTCCCCCAAATAACTAGAATTTATTTATTAGCCTTTGAAATAAATATAAACATTCCCTAGATTTTGGGAAAACTCTTGCTAATCTTTGACCTAACTGTTGGTATATACCAGTTAGGACTAGGAGTGAAGGAAACAGACATACGTATTCATTGATTTTTAAAGAAATTAGAAATGAGAAGACTAACTGAACCAAAGTCACAAGGATTTTAAACCTCCCTCCCCTGGTCTTATGAAATAGAAGACATTTCTTTATGAAAAAGCAAAATCTTGATCTCAATTCACAATACGGTACAAAATTTTATTTCTATAATAGTAACACATGTTTATGACCTATGATAATCATAATTGAACTTGGACTCTAAATTTTCTGATAAAATCACCTACTTAAGCCTTAGCAGAAGAAAGAAGGCTACCTGTTGATAGCTGTTTATAGTTTACACTTCACTGACTCCATTTCTACTTACGAACATATTGTAAATTAGTGACAGAATGCAAACTCGCCACTAAGTTAATTCTCAACTTGATAATCCCATTAACCAAAAGGTGAGACCAACTTCTAGCATCATGCATGTATTTAAAATTTATCTGAAATACAATAATCATATCTGCCTGATTTTATAATAAGGAAGAAAACCCTAAAAACTGCAAATAATGTCAAATGAAATATAAACTTCCAAACAACGCTGATAAGAAACAACTTCATGGGAAAGTTTATATTCAGTGATATTGGACTTTTACATCTTTTTTTCTCCTTAAGTGTCCTTTCTGGAAATGAATGTCAGCTATTTATACACAACCCTTACTTTATAAAATTCAACTTCTGACCCACTTTTCCTAGATAAAAGCAAAACTAAGAAAGCTTATATTCTTTAAATTTCAGTATTTTATGGCTTTATTTGTTCAAACAATGAACTTAAAATTATGTGAACTATGAGTAAGTTATTAATTAGCAAGTGAAGTTACAAAATGTAACTGTTTCTAAATTAACATAGTGATAATAGTGGTTAAGAGCATGGACTCTAACCATTATGCCTCAGTTTAAATACCCAAACTGCCATTACCAGCTCTGTGACCTTGAACAAGTGACTTAACCTCCCTGTCCTCAGTTTTCCAAACAGTAAAATAAGTGGGACTAATGATGGTACCTACCTCACAAAGCTGTAGCTAACCAAGTTAATATAGCTAAACTGCTTAGACAGCTAAGGTGCTTAGAACAGTAACCTTGATAGATGTTTGCTGTTACTTAAATCCATAAAGGAAGCTGAGAAAGCTGTTGCACACGTTTCATTTTATCTAAATTTTTCTTTTAAAATATTTGAAGGAAAAAACATCCTCTCCTCCCTTCAAAACTCCCACAACCCTAAAGAAACTCTACAACTACCGCCTGGATGATAAATATCAATAATTCCTGAGGTAGAAGGCCACACTGATGAAAGTTATTTTTCTCTTTCCTAATTCAATAAAACACAATTGTGTTAACTTTTACGGCATTCTGGAATTTGGAGCATTTGTCAAATAACAGAATTATTAATTACCCTTAGGCTATAATATTAAAATTTTTAGTTATTCTTTCTCCATTTGTCTTCAGCTTATTCTGCACCCAAAAGGTATGGGGGTGGAGTAAAATGCCCCCCCCCAAAACCCTCATGCTGATATAACTGAAGGCCAATACTACCTTTATCACTTCCATAATAATAGAACACTGTTTTACTGAGAGCACACCACCGTTTCTGCCATTCAAATCCCAGAAAGCTGTGATCTACAATAAAGAGGGAAAAAGAACAGTTTAGATAATATATATTACCTTTATAAATATAATGCAATTCCCTTATGGAAAAAGGAAAAGTTAGTTAATATGATTTCTAAGGCTCCTTTTAGCTGTAAAATTCTATGACTAAATAATTTGTATCTTCTTTTCCAAGAGACAAACAAAAAACAAAACGAAGCTAAAAGGAATACACTAGGAATGTAAATTGATACAGCCACTATGGAGAACAATATGGAGGTTCCGTAGAAAATTAAATTTAGAACTACTATACGACCCAGCAATCCCAATACTGGGCAGATACCCTGAGAAAACCATCATTCAAAAAGAGTCATGTACCACAATGTTCATTGCAGCTCTATTTACAATAGCCAGGACATGGAAGCAACCTAAGTGTCCATTGACAGATGAATGGATAAAGATGTGGCACATATATACAATGGAATATTACTCAGCCATAAAAAGAAACGAAATTGAGTTATTTGTAGTGAGGTGGATGGACCTAGAGTCTGTCATACAGAGTGAAGTAAGTCTGAAAGAGAAAACCAAATACAGTGTGCTAACACATATATATGGAATCTAAAAAAAAATGGTCATGAAGAACCTAGGGGCAAGATGGAAATAAAGACACAGACCTACTAGAGAATGGACTTGAGGATACGGGGAGGGGGAAGGGTAAGCTGGGAGAAAGTGAGAGAGTGGCATGGACATATATACAATACCAAATGTAAAATAGATAGCTAGTGGGAAGCAGCCGCATAGCACAGGGAGATCAGCTCAGTGCTTTGTGACCACCTAGAGGGGTGGGATATGGAGGGTGGGAGGGAGGGAGACGCAAGAGGGAAGAGATATGGGGATATATGTATATGTATAACTGATTCACTTTGTTACAAAGCAGAAACTAACACACCATTGTAAAGCAATTATACTCCAATAAAGATGTTAAAAAAAAAAAAAAAGGAATACACTACAGCAGAGATGGGACGGCTACATTTATGGGATCAACTACATGGCTAACAAACTTTTCTGACAGGAAACAGTCAGAAAGGTATTTGACTATAAAGCCTTAAGATAATTGATTCATCAGGGTCTCATTTTCTCATCTGTCATAAAAAAGAGGGAGGAAGGGTTGATCTAGATTTCTATTATCTCTTTCAGCTTTAAAATTCAGCTAAGAAAGCTAAGAAAAGCAAATGGAATATAAATAGGAAGGCCCAAAGGGACTACCTGAGAGATAAGCAGAATGGTAATGAAGAGACTTTCCGCTTTTCATTTCCTGTATCATAACACCACCTCCATATTTCATATTCATTATATATTGGGGTTGAAAGAGTGAGACCATATGGTCAACTCCCAATTATCTTAGCCAATGGAAAGGAACACTGAATGATTAACAGAAAATGGCAGACAATATGCTAAGCTTGATCTGAACCGTAGCAAACATGGTGTCTGCCAGGTCAGGTACAGATAACCCACTGCTCAGCTGGGTGGGATAAGTGTGAGAAATCCCATCCTTGAGAATACAGTCATGGCCAACAGCTCTCCTCCAAGAGGCAGGAAACAGCTTTAAAATCATCTACAAATAACCAAGGTTGACAACAAAAAACCTGACCAAATGTTTTATTTTGTTATTAAAAATTATTTAGAGCTAAAAGCTGTATTTTGGATAACATCATCAGGTTTTCTTAGAGTCTTAGATTTTTAGGTTTTTCATTAGAATCATATGATTTACCTTTTCTGCGTTTTTCAAGGTAGCCAGCCTTTAACACAAAAGGAAGGTCTTGTGCTGCAATTGGAGGGAACTGGTTCCCTACGGAAAGTAAAGGGGAAAAAGCAGTGAGCAATCCATTTTAGAAAAATCAAGTATCAGATCTCATAGATTCAGTATACTTTTAATTACCCAAATTAATTAAATCCAAGTCTATTAGCTTTGTTTCAGATCCATTCCATAGATTAGTCCCTCTTCTCCTGTGAATCTCAAGAGCAAAATAATGTTCCGTATCGTTGTATCTTAATATATTATGTTCCCAAATACACAGTAATATTATGTAACAGAATGAACTCTAAAGGGCAATATTTTTCGACCTACATTCTGTAATGAATGGACTAGGAAACTGTTATAAATAAGTGCAATAAACCCCTGAAAGAGAAGTTAGGAATATCAAATAAATCATATAAGCTTCTTTACATTGGATTAACTCTTCAAGAATTTTGATGCATATTAATTCTTGCCTACATAAGAATGCCTATCCCTATTTGTACCTAGTAAAACATAAAATGATTTTTCCCCCAAATCAAATGCTATAATTTGAGTACATAGCAAATATTCTCTCTTCCTGGTTATACTCACAGAGAAATCTTGTGAATGAGTATGCTTTAGGGTTTTCTAGGGCATTTGAGAGTCTAAAACTAGGTAGATAGATCTGATAGAACTATCATAAACAAATATTAGATACTTACAAAAATTTATAGATTAAGCCGAAAGCTAAGTCAATTAGAAATCATATATTCATGATCATGGATGGTAGGTTGCTCAATAATTTCAGAGTTCAATATTTTTACAGACTTCATTAGAAATATACTAAAGTTGCCTCAGCATTTTACTAGAACTCCAACAAGTGAAAATAACCGATCTAATGAAAGTTTCTATGGAATACACCAACAGAAATAGTTTTCATATAGTTTATGATAAAAAGTATTTTGATAGGAAGTTTATTATATACAAATTCATCACAGAATTACCAACTGGGTTTTTTAAAAATATCCAGTAGTTATAAAATCATAGTTATTTTTCCTTAAGAAATAAAGCTTCAAATTAAAGCACTAATTTCAGTTCCGTGGTGGATCAATTTTGCTCAGTAAACACAAAACAATATTAAAATATATTTAAAATGGGGACTAATTTTGAAATACATATAAAATTTTAGGGAAAGCCAGTGTAAATGTTTGAATAGTTGTTCAATCAATGTATCCATTTGATCCACTGAAGGTAGAAGTTATATAGTATAAATTTTTTGTACATAAAATAAAAATCACATAAAGAAATCTCATCTATGTGAACAAGTCCTAGTTAACCACTAAATTAAAGAGGGTGACTGTAGTTTGATTTGTTTTCTTTAAAAGAAAAGAAAAACAATGATTAACAGCACTTTTTAAATTAAACTAGGTTACACTGACAAAAAAAAACATAGAAATAGTGTATCACATAGAAATATGAAATTTTAGCTAATATAAAACCATTGGGGAAAGTTTTCTTTCTAAATAAGATTCCTGAAAACAAAGTATTTACTTCTTCAACTAAGCAATACCATAGTTTAGTTTCTGTGGAAGTATGCTTGTGCTCAGTCTTTTATATAACTGGCACGTAGAGTTCATAAGTGAACTACACAAAATTTCTTTGTGAAAAGCATCATTTGCATGACATTTCAGAATGAGAAAGCAAACATATTAATTAAATACTATAACATGATTGTTGTATGTCATGAAAAAATTTCCAAGTGGTTTGTCCACAGTGGTAAAAATAAGAAGATTCACTGCAAACATCCTATAAATAATTTTGTATCTTTCAGATGATGGAAACAAACTCTTAAGCACTGTCCATTCTGGATGAAATTAAACTACACAAGGAAGAGGCAACTTTTCAGTCTTCAGGTCTGATGTAATTGGGCATGGGGAGGCATTAATTACCTTTATTTGACTAGATAAGACTCCTTGAGAAGAAGTCCCATGACCCTCTCATATCCATTGATGCATAATGAATGTTCTTACATATAAAATAAATGCTCTAAATCTTAAGAAGAAACTTTATATTCTGAAGAGAAATGGGTACCTTTAGCATAGTTTTCAACTTTAAAAAGTTACTGGTCAAAAGAAAAAAAAAAAGGAGGGGGAGAAGTGGAAGAGGAGGAGCAGGAAAGGAATTAGAATTTACAAAGGTGAATATATACATAACCTGAAGCTTTTGCTTTAAGAAAAATGTTGATTAAATTTCTACCTGATAAATCAATAAAATCTGATGTCACAAGCAACACTTATTCTGAATTCTAAATTCATGTTTCTAATATAAAATCTTTAATTTGATTCCTAGAGGGAAAAAAGGCAAATTTTCAGACTGAAATTTCATTTTTCTAAACCTCTTTTGCTATTTGTCCAACATCTAGGATTTGTTTAATATACATGTGAATTTTTTTTAAAAAGTGTATTAATAGTAATTCCTTTAGACACTTCAGATTTTAAGTTCTTAGAAGAACCATTTGACTTGTATAACACCATAAACATATAAACAATTAATACTTCTTGATAGAAATTGAAAATTTGTAACAAGATATAAAAAGTAGTAAATTATCTTTAAAAAACATGAACTCTCACATCGTTTAGACCTCATACCACTATGATGCCTACAATGATCAATAGTATGTCACCATTTAAGAATATTCACTTGATTCAAAGAATTAAGACTACAAATGCAGGTATAATAATACATGAAGAAAAGAAAGGTAAGGCTAATATAAACCTATCTGGAAGGCATCAACAAAGAGCTGCTGAACATTTGCCAAACACAATTATATTATCTCACTATTTACAACATTCCAACAAATTCACAATTATATTATCAGCTCTGTTTCACTATCAAAATTCACACCCTTGTCCCAAAAATAAGTTTAGCACTGAGCCTTAATCCTCTGGCACATAGTAGGCATTCAGTAAATGTTGGTTTTTATTAATTATAATTAAATATTATTATATTTAGTATAACTAAATATTAATTCAAATGAATGGATGCCAATGTAAATGTAAGACTAATGTTGCTTAGGGAATTTTAATCAGAAAAATGGAAAAATGTATGATTTGGTAACTGCATGAGTTAAGCATTGTAGTTATTTTAAAAGCAGTTCAAAGATTTCCTTTTGGTTACATGAAAGTGGTTGATGAAGAAATTATATCCTAACTCAGAGGAGAAAAATTAACCTATAATCCAGGACAGCTTATTTATACTGCAGACGGTTACTGATACATGGCTTCCTTAAGTGGCCACAAATGTTCACTACCCTGAGGAAATAAACACATACTGAATAGACTAGTCTTCTTTTTATAAAATGAGCATGTATTTCTTATATAATAGTCCTACTTTTCTAAAGAAGATCAATATTAGACATTAAAACTAACATCCTACAAGAGCAGACAAGGAATGGGTCTTCTTCCAATTGGACATTTGGGAATCCGAAGTATACAAAATGGTAACAAGGTCACAAAAAATTCACATAAACAAATGTCACATGCCTACCATATTCCTATTAACTCAGTAGGAGAAAGGAAGTAGTGGAGTCCAAATTTCTTATAGTTAGGTAGGTATTTTATTCACAAGACAACAGTTTTTAAAAGATAACTCAAGAATTCTAAACTGTGTCTGGAAACTTTTGCCTTAAAATCAAATTGTGTATATAATGGACATAGTCCACCAGCAAGCTAAAAGAATGGAGTCTAGAATCTGAAAAATGGAGAAGAGTTCCAAAGTATGAAAATAAAAAACAAATTACCTAAAACCTAAGTAAGGTATTACCCAATTTTAGCAATTTTATTAATCTATTGTTTTAACTTTTTCCCTTGAATCTAGGGTAAAAAATACTAGAATGTTTAAATATATCCAACGTATTTAAGAAATAAGTTTTATCTTTAAAAATGTTTTAAATATTAAAAATAATTATTTCAAAATGAAAAATAATTATTTCAACTTCAGAGAAAAATATAAACTGTCTTAGGCAAGAAGTATCTATCACTTAGGCTTATTTCAGATGTTAAGTCGGTTGGGTATAAAACCAATCTTGGCATTAACAAGGTATGCAGTTTCATTCCTATATGCAAGACAGGGAAAGGTGGAAAAATAGGTCCAGATCACAGAATGCTTTAGTTAGAAGAAAAGGCCTAGAACAGCATGGAAACCTCTTGAGTAAAAGAGGAAGTTAGGGTAGGGAAGAGAGAGAGTTAAGAGTTGGGGGAAGAAAGAATTAGAATTGAGGGGAGAAAGAGGTCCTATCATCCTTTCTTTTTTGTACCTCTTTTCTTAAAATAATCTAAAGAAATAAACTTTGTTTAATTCACAATTTTATCCAGCATTGGGTGTCTCAATGCCATATTCCTGAGCCTTCTCCAACATTGACATGTCTTCTAATCCACTCCTCCCCTGCCACACACACAAACCCATATTAACTGTATCCCACCCAGTCTGACACCTCTTTAAACGCATTTATTTTTCTAAGACTTAGAGTGAGGCATCACTTCCAAAGTGCAACTTAAAAGTGAAGATTTTTAAAAAATCTGTACAAGTTTTAACTACTGAGTTCTGGAATTAACTTTTTATTCAGTTTCCTTTCTACCTACTTGGCTTTTAATGTGGGACTCTCAACAGGTGTCAAGGGATGTGAGTGATTCAGAGACCTTTTCAAAATAGACATCTGTTTTTCATTATCCTTATTTTTTGATGTGCAACTTGGTGGTGACCAATTTAAATGCTCAATTTCTATGAAACCTAAAGCATCATTTTTACTATTTTAGCATTAAAATTATTATAATACTATGAGCTTCACTATATTAATATGGTCACGGTTTTATGGTTGTTCAATCTTGAATTTGTACAAAATCCTACTAGGTTTCTGAGTCTCATCTTTTACTGGCTTTTTCCTTCATTACTTGGCATTTGCATAGTTTTCAACATGAACATTAAATTTGCAATAAGTTTCCCTCCACCTTCACACAGCTGATGATTCCTTTTCCCTAATATTGGAAAAGAAAGGAGATACATATAAAAAAGATTGCTTTTGCTCATAAGAATTTTCACCCTGAATCAGGATCTTGGTCTAGTCAGTCAAATATTCTGCCTGTTACCACATGATATGACTGTTTTCCTTGAACTGCAAAAAGTTAAGGACAAGTCCCTCAACCATATCTTTTCTCCCTCTCAATTCACATGAATAAAACATCCATGAGTTTATCTTTTTAAATTCTTCATTTTCATCTGATAGCTGGGATACTGAGTTCCATAAATTGGCCAACTCTTGTGGGGAGGCAGTGCTTTCTTTTATCGTTTCTAAACTTATATGTGATCAATGTTTTAAAATGCCTTGTCTGGCATTCCTGAATTTGATAAATACACACTTTTTTTTTTTTTTTACAGTATTTACCCACTTAACGATTGCTTTATATTCAAAACACATATTAGCCTTCAATTTTCCAAGAAGAGTAATCATTTTAGTTTCTCATTTCATGCTGGCAATACTCTCTCCTACCCTGATCAACTCAATGGTTACTTTATTGGCTAGGGGGGACGAGGGGAAATGGCGGAAGAGTAAGACGCGGAGATCACCTTCCTCCCCACAGATACACCAGAAATACATCTACAGGTGGAACAACTCCTACAGAACACCTACTTTATTGGCTAGGTTAACTGCTCCAGTTCAAACTCATTTTTCCTAAGAAAAATTCATTAGAATTTTATACTTCATTAGAATTGAAGTATATTTTCAAGTGTCAATATTTCATGCATTATAGTTTTATATAAAGGTAGAAAAATGCTTTCTGTTATGTTTCCTGTATCTTTCCAGATGATGTGTATCTTACACACATTTCCAGCTGAAGAGTACATTGGGTATTTAACTTCAGGAAACTGTCTATAAACGAGCTTTGTTCCCAGAGGTATTACTGACTCGGAACTCATTATTCTACAAGTGCAATTTAATTACACTTTACTTCACATTTGCACACACAAACTTAGATGACATGTTCCCTATTTCTATAAAATATATAATAGATACAAAGACACAGAGTTGCTGACAGTTTTTCAAATTAATCTAAAAGGTTTCAGAGTGCAAAAATTCACTAGTATACCTGCAAAACAAAACATAAAGACTATTCCCTAAAAGAGAGAGAAACCTAGACTCAACTTGGATACAAATATTAAATAAAATGGTTTTGTGGTATAGCAGATAACTAAAAGCTTAGTTTTACGTTAATACTGACTTTAAGATACATGGAATAGGTTAAGAGGTCTGTAATGAAATCCCAGTTCTGCAAATTTGTGACCTTCAGCAGGTCACTAAGCCTCTCTGTGTATCAGTTTCTTCACACCTAAAATATGGAAAAATGAAATTAGATTATCTCTAAGCCCTCCACCCCCATTCTAAGATTCCATGAGATATATCCACACTGACATTTTTCTTGCACTTTCAGTAACAAATGGCCAAGGTTCAAGATGGATTCAACTTTTAAAAGTATCAAATGTGGAAACTGTTCACAACATAATTTTCATAGAGCAATGGATAACTTCCTTTAAATGTAGCATAGGATTGTTTTATGTCATTTCAAAGGTTTAATTTCTAGCTGGAATATCTTTGAAATATATATAAATTATTTTTTATAGTCTAATAACTCTCCCAATACACACGGAAAATTTGGAATCTCAAATCTTTTTACCAGTTTTTTTAGTGGCAAAAAAAAAAATTTGTATGCAAAGGACACATCAAACAATAATAACCTTTAAGAAAATAAAAACTACAGTAACTAAAAGATTACTACTTATGTTTCTTTAGCATAGTCCTTTTACAGAGCCTATTTTCTCACTTACCACTATTACTCTCTTCAGAAAGGATTAACCAATGAACATACTAGTACTGGTAATCTCTAAGGCTATCATGATACTTTCTTTTTTTTTAAAAAAGGCTCATATTATGCTTAGACACAAAGATGGACAACTTCCAATTAGTAGGACCATAGAATCCCCAGGGGTGGTTAAGCCTTGGGTACAGGCTTTCAAGACTGATAAGGTCCATGTGATGACACCAGGGACAAAAATAGAGGTTGCAACTCACAGGTTTGCTACCTTCTAGTCTCTCTACCCACTCTGTAAAGTGGCAAGTCATTCTGAAAGCTACCCAGCAAAAACTGAATAACTATTAGGGTAATTCACATTTGCCTTTATTAACTCTGCTTCTTGATATGGAAATTCCAATAGCCTCATGAGAGTCTTCAATAGGTCTATCTGAAACCAAAGAAGACAATAACTCTTTTTTTTTTTTTTTGCGGTACGCGGGCCTCTCACTGTTGTGGCCTCTCCCGTTGCGGAGCACAGGCTCCGGACGCGCAGGCTCAGCGGCCATGGCTCACGGGCCCAGCCGCTCCGCGGCATGTGGGATCTTCCCAGACCGGGGCACGAACCCGCGTCCCCTACATCGGCAGGCGGACTCTCAACCACTGTGCCACCAGGGAAGCCCAGAAGACAATATCTCTTAATATTATAGCATATGCTTGCAGGAAATGCTTCATGAATATGATCCAAAAGATATATCAAGTGCCTGTTCAGAGTCCAATCAAAAGCTATTTTATATCAAAAATATAAATACAGGGCTTCCCTGGTGGTGCAGTGGTTGAGAGTCCGCCTGCTGATGCAGGGGACACGGGTTCGTGCCCCGGTCCAGGAGGATCCCACATGCCGTGGAGCGACTGGGCCCGTGAGCCATGGCCGCTGGGCCTGCACGTCCGGAGCCTGTGCCCCGCAATGGGAGAGGCCACAGCAGTGAGAGGCCCACGTACCACAAAAAAAATAATTAAAAAAATAAATAAATAAATAAATAAATAAATACATATGTAATTGTGGCTGATACTAATTTTCATGGAAATCTATCAAAATATGTAAAATTCAAATGGCAATAATAGAATAATTAAGAATCAGAATTAAGAGAAATCTAAAATCACGTGGGTTTACCAATATCCACTAAAATAATGGTCAAAAAGCCATAGACTGAAAGTATGTGTGGATTATGTTATCCATAAAGTTATATTATCCTCATTCACTTAAAACTGCTTCTTTTACTTGAGAGTACTCTTAAGTGTATGACCAGGATTTGAACTATCTAATGACATATCTGAAGATTGTTTTTTTAGATAAAGGACCACTGTCCTTAGCTCACAAATTAGATGTAAAAAATAATTCCTTTCAGATTTCTGATTTTGGTCCAGTGATAGACCACGAGGTATCACTTTTTTAATACCTTAAAATTATTCCTTATAGAATTTAAAAAATGCTCTTATCTAAAAATTCCAGATATACCAATTTGTGGAAACCCCTGTAAGACTCCTTCAATTATTTACAGGGATGAAAACATATCAATATACTGAATCAGTCATTTTAAAATAAGGTTTAATATGAGTAGTTTCACTCTACAAACAAGACTTCTATTTCATATATTTATAATATAGGGCATCTTTACACTTTTATATTTTGGTAAAAGCTACTTTTTAATAATTTATCATTAGATTTCACAGAAAGAATTTAAATCAATTTTCATCTCCGATATAGAGTTACGTCTCAGCTACTTTGTAGCTGACTAGATCTTTTTTCTTTTTTTTAGTGGCTTAAAACAACACAAATTTATTATCTTACGTTCTGGAGGTCAAAAGTTGAGAAAGTGTCTCACTGGGCTAAAAACAAGGTGTCAGCAGGACCGTGTTCCTTCTGGAGCCTGTAGGGGAGACTCTATATCCTTCCCTTTCCAGTCTCCAGAGGCTGACCTATTTCACTGTCTATTGGCACCCTTCCATCTTCAAAGCCAGGAATGGCCATTTGAGTCTTTGTCACAATGCTTTCTCCCTGGTTCCGATTATTTTGCCTCCTTCTTCCCATCTAAAGATTCTTGTATTTACATCAGGCCCACCTAGATAATCTCCTTATTTTAAGGTCAGCTGATTAGCAACCTTACTCCACCTGTAAGCTTAATTCCCCTGTGCCATGTAACAACATATTCACAGGTTCCAAGGATTAGGATGTGGACTTCTTTTTTTTTTGCGGCACGCGGGCCTCTCACTGTTGTGGCCTCTCCCGTTGCGGAGCACAGGCTCCGGACGCGCAGGCTCAGCGGTCTATGGCTCACGGGCCCAGCCGCTCCGCAGCATGTGGGATCTTCCCGGACCGGGGCACAAACCCGTGTCCCCTGCATCGGCAGGCGGACTCTCAACCACTGCGCCACCAGGAAAGCCCTCAGAAGGCTTTTTTTGTATGCAGATTCCTCTAGCAAACTGCATTAAATAAGAAATGAATACAATTTAGACTGAATTCTTTAGCTCCCCTTCCATTCAACTATGTTTTACTTTCACATAGGCCAGAGAGCAATCTTTTATTTTATATTTTTGTAACTGATTTATGTTTTAAGGTTTAAGCTATAAATTTTTACAATTATTTTTAGAACATAAATAACATTTTTATAATTTATAATATTCTTTAAGTTCATTTTTGTTCAATTATTTTTCCTATTCTGTGTACAAAAAGTTTAGAGCCATTAATAACATAAGATCATATCTAAGTATCTGAAATAGGAATCCACAGTTAGAATGTCTTCTATATTGTATAATATAATAGAGTGTATATTTTTGGTTTTGCCTTGATGAAAGAACAGGTACATAAACAATTGTCACTCTATTCCCATCTCCCAAAAGAATCTTATTATTGAGGGGTAGTTAAAATAAATGAAAAATATTTAGTATGAAAACTATCAAATCTGAAATTATTTTATGATTAACTTCATAAAAATAAACATTTCTGAATTAAGACTCTCTGCTTAGAGTCCTACTCTGATTACTTAATTACTAAATCAAATACATTCCCAAACAGTTCTTCATGCTTTAGTATTTATTATCTGTTTCTATTTAAGAAGACAATGCCCTAATTTTTATTTAAATCAAAAAGCCTTTGGCATTTCCCCTCTTCTGCCATTCAAAGTGTTACAAGGATCCTCTTAAAATGCAGGTGTGCTGTCTGTCTCTCCTTTCTCTCTTTTTCTCCCTCTGTGTGTGTGTGTCTCTCACTCAGACACACAAACAGACACAGACACACACACACAATTTATCTTCCTTCCATCCGAAACAGGTTTTTCTATAGGTCTCTTTTTTCAACATAGGTATAGAATTAACACATCCTTACCTACTATTATTATTAATCTAGTAATACACTGCTTTATTCCTCCCAAAAAGCATTTCACAGGCATTTGTACAGATACGTTTGGTAAAGAAATTAAAAGCAAATAGGAGAAATTTGTGTGTATATATAGAGAGAGAAAGCAGATACCTGTACAGGAAAATGTTAATATTAAGGGAATCTGAGTAAAGGGTATAATGGGAATTCTTTGTACGCTTCTTTCAACTTTTCTATAAATGACTATTTCAGATTAAAAATATATATACGTAAGTAAAAAATTAAGACAAAACTAGGAGTGAGTGTAGAACACAAAACTAGGAGTTTTGTGTAGAACACAAAACAAGTTGGAACGACAAAGCCACCACTTAACAGAAGAGGGCAAAAAATTCAGTTACAAGCTTTATAACAACCAACATGAAGCAAGAAATAATAAATCATGAGATTCACTGCCCACTAAGATAAATACAGATCATGGCTCAGGGAGGAACAAACGGCAACTATTCTTGGTTCCTAGCACTGAAATGAGAAAGAAATTTCTTCCATGGATTCTCGATATCCTGAATAACATTTTTACAGTAAGTACAATAAAAGTTTCACAGGGCTGCTTTGTATACCATCACTCATATTGAGTCAACAGCATAATGCCAAAATGAGATTCAGTAAAAGCGGTTCTGCAGAGTACAAAACCAGGTAGCCCAAGTATACAACTCCCAAACAGCTCTGTTAAACTTAAGGATAAAATCATAGCATGCCTATAGGAATAGACACCCTGCACATTTTTCAGACAATCCTTCCAAAATACTATTTGTTTTGATCAAACTTTTGGTAAACATTGAATCCCAGGCAGAAGATATGATCCCTGAAAGAAACTAACACAGCTCTTTTTTGTTATTGCTTAAGAGCCATATCCCTCAACAAGCAGCCAAGCTGGGGGTAATGTTGATACATACTCTTATTTATAAATTTACAAAGTTTAATAGCTTTGCAGGGCCTAGATGAAGATCATCTTAACACAAAAACAAATCATCAGTTGCCCTTAAAGTTCTAACTCAGTGCCAGAATAATTCTAGCTTGCAAAAAGTTTAAGCACATGCCTACTACACATAAATAAAACATCCACAGAACATGTTACTGAGAATAATAATAAAAGCCCTGAGTCTACTCTTCAGTATGAACTGGTAATTTTATATACACCTAGGTGACTAAAAGCATTAGACAGCATTGTTATTTATGTAACTGAGTAAATTACTACAGAACACAAATTAAAACTTCAATATTAGAACAGTTAATGTGTAGCAGTTTTTTCTCTAGTACCTGAAAATAAAAGCATACCACGTGCATAATTATTTTTCTGGTCCTCAGCTTCAGAGTACTATTAACAGCCATATGTGGGACTGGCTCAGGAGAGAGACATTCACCTGGTACCTACAGTATTAGGCTAAAATAATGTGTTCACAAGTTTGTCTTTTCTACTAGACTTTGAGTAAGGAATCATGACAGTGATTCTCAAACTTGAGTGTGCATCAAAATAACGAAGGATACTTATTTAAAATGTAGAAGTACAATATTGAAGTACACAATATTGTTCTTGGTGGTATATTTTAAAACCTCATTTAACACTTGTTTATAGGATTTGTAAAATATGCTCTAAAGATAATATTTAATAGAAAATCAAAAGAACATCAATAAGTAGATAAAATACACTTCTGCAGTCACAACTGAAAACAGAAGGAAAATGCCAGACATATAAATGATCATGAGGATGATGATTTTTATTTATAGAGTACCTAACTTTTGAGTCATTAAAATAATTTTATAAAAATTTAATATATAGGGCTTCCCTGGTGGTGCAGTGGTTGAGAGTCCGCCTGTCGATGCAGGGGACACGGGTTCGTGCCCCGGTCCGGGAAGATCCCACATGCTGCGGAGCGGCTGGGCCCCTGAGCCATGGCCGCTGGGCCTGCGCGTCCGGAGCCTGTGCTCCGCAACGGGAGAGGCCACAACAGTGAGAGGCCCGCACACCACCAAAAACAAAAACAAAAACAAAAAAATTTAATATATGTTAACCACTGCCCATGCAGTCACCCACTGATGAAGACCACGGGAAGAGGAAAGTGACAGGAAACACAGGAGTGTTTAAACAGCAAGGTAGCAGGAAAGGGCTATCACAACTGAAGAGCAAAGAGAACATACTTCTGGTATTTCTTTCCATCTTAATACCCACTTTCACAGTTAATAACACTCTAATTCAGTTCCAAACTTTATAACAACCAACATAAAGTAAGAATTACAGTGCAAAGGAAAAAAAGTAAATTGGGACTGAACATATAGTATTAAAAGTGCCCATTTTTAACCATGTGATTCTAGCATGTTGTTCAAAAATTAGTAACCATGATATAAAAAACTCAACTGCCAAATATTAAAACTGATATTTACTATGAGTTACACATCATAAGGCAATCCAGGAATCTGTTCACTGTGTGGACTGTCTCAGCCCTGGGTTCACAGACCTGACACAGCCCAATTGTCCATGGCTTCCTTTTCTCCTTATTAAGAGTTGTCACTACCAGAACAATTTCACTACTAAAGTTTTTGATTCAAATTAAAACTCAAAATTAAAACTTCAAAAAACAAGCCCATCGAATATTTAATGGAATAAAATGTTTGTCAGCAACATGCAACAACGGATGCAACTTTATGTGACAAACAGTGCTTTTTAGCCACACATGAGCATCCCACCAAGGTAAGTTCGGCTGTGGTCGCTCATTGACATGTAAGGGGCTGGCAGTTACTTCAGGGGAGTTTAAGGCCGTAAAACAGTCTGAACTCTGAATCTGTAGTTGGCTCATGAATGTCTGAAATACACAGTGACCTCTTAAAAACGTGGTAAAGACTTAAAATCTAAAGGATATACATCCTACTCAAACTCCATATGAATAAATGATCAAACAACTTATTCAAAATAAATCCAGATATGGTAAGCTCTTATGATAAGATATTCCATTACATGTTTTTCTACAAATTCAGTCTGTAATTAAATCATATCTGAATAGATCATGATGTATATTCTCACTGAAAAAAATTTATATATATAATATCTATCTCCCTAAGAATAAAATTATAGTTAGTAACTAGATTAATTCGATTAAGTTCCCTTCATCTGGATAGCCTCAAGTCTCATGCAAGACTCAAAGTTCTAATTTACTCTTAAAAATTATCAAAATACATTAAATTAGAGAAAAGAAATAACTCTTAAAAGTCACTCAGAGGATGGAAAATTATGGAAATTTGACACTCGGTCCAATGATCTCTTATCAGCCAAAGAAGTCAGGTATGATATTACCTGACCTGAAATCCATACATGGATAAGAATTAGTACAATCATTAATTTATCAAAGGATGACTTTTTCAAGGGGTGAATGGGAAAAATATTTGCATGGATGTCACAACAGACAATGAAGTCCTGCAAATCAGTAAGAAAAAGATAACAGTTTAATAGAAAAACAGGTCAAAAATATGAACCAGGCAATTCACAAAATAAATACAAAGGCCAATAAACATGAGAAAAGATGAATGTTTACTGATTTATTGTCTTTCCCCAGCTGTCCTTACCTTCACTAGAATGTAAGTTCCATGAGCTCAGAGACTTACATTGTCTTATCCACTGTGTATCTCCAGTGCCTAGATTAGTGCCTGGGACACAGTAAGTACTCATTAAATTTTGCTGAATAAATAAACAAACCTCACTAAAAACAAAAAATAACAAACTAAAACAGGATACTACTTTTTAACTTATAAGACTGGCAACAAGTAAAAAGATTAATGACATCAAATAGCAGGGAAGGTGGGAAGAGATGGTTCTCTCATAAACTGCTTTGGGGAATGTCACTTCCTACGGCTCTATGGTAGAATCTGACAATACTCTAAGAATTCAGCTCTTAAGAATCCATCCTACAAAAAATAAAGCACAGGTTCACAATGGTGTGTGCCACAACAGTCACTGAAACACTACTTGCGACAGCAGAAAAACGGAAAATGTCCAGCAATGGGGATATTATAAAACCATTTTAAATAATGTATATTATTTAAATATGAATATGTAGATCTATGTGTAGTAATGTGGAAAGATATGTACTAATGTAGTACTAATGATGTTCATCATACTCAGGTGAAAAACATAAGTTGTAAAATAATATGTATAGTGATATCCCATTTTTTAATTTAAAAAGTCTGATTCCATATTTATTCTAGCACAAATACATTTGTACAATTGAGGGGGGAAAAGTCCGTAAGGACACATTCAGTACTGTTAGCCATTCTTACTGCTAGGGAGTTTTTTTAGGTGGGAAAAACAATTTTTTCTTTGTTATAAGCATGTATTATGTTTCAAATTTTGCATAATAGAATTTTTAAATGAAAAACAAAAAAGACAGTCTACAGGTTTTTAAGTAATTTAAATTAAGTCAATTTATATTATTTAAATCATAGCCAGAAAAACTTCAACCACTGATCTAGAAGATTTAGTTTAATCAATACAAGTGTACAACTTGAAAACAATCCCCTCAACTAATATGAAGATATAACCTTAAGAATGTTCACATACCTGGCTATTTTCAAATAGGCCAAGTCTCATGTATCCACACAAGTGTTCACTCTGTCTGGAACGTGTTTCTCCTCACCTTTTCTCACTTTACCACCACTCTCCACCCTCACTGCCTAGAAAGCATCCAGCTTACCCTTCAGGATACAATTCAGCTCTTTGAAATGCCTTCCTACTGTGACATAATAAAAACATTTGTAAGAAAGAAAACCAGTTTCTTAAAAAGATTAAAGGAAGCTATTTTCTCTGCTATAGATAATTCTAATTTTTTACTACTGATTTTTTAGTGTTCTAAAAAGCCACTTAAGGGAAACAAAATAGTCATTGATTTTTAATTATCCAGATATTTCTATAGTTTCTAAAATTCTCCACCTGATTATAGAAACAACGAAAGGCTTCAAGATAAACCATATTCTGGGAAAAATACTGATGAATTTTTAGAAGTCCACACAGATTAGACATGTTCTTGGTTGGAAAACAAGCATTTATGATAAATTTTTTCAAAATAAAATAAATCTAAAGTTTTTGACATTACAAAACTAACAATGCATTTTTTGTTCTATGTCAATTTAAATGCTTTCAAACTGATGCATGTAAAAATATGCGCAAAAATAATTGTGCCAGGCTATCACTGGTATTCCAACTTCCACCTGGGAAATAAATTTTATGGCTATACTATAAACTTCCAAAATCCTGAAGTTTTAATAGATATGCTGACACAACCTTAACCATAACAGTTCTAGCAACTGCTATAATAAATCTGTCAGTTTCTATAATGCCTATGACAAATCCATTAATATGAATGATGTTCACTCCACATAGCACACCACACAGCAACTGCACAAGTACATCATCTCCATTCTGAGTAGCAAATCAGTAATCAATATTTGTAAAAGCAGCAGCTAATCCTTTGTAAAATCACTGGTTCAGTGATTGAAGAGTTTGCTCAATCCACACAGTTAATCCCTCTTCATCTGCTTGAGCCCTCTATTTATCCCGGCCTCTTACAGTGCTAGCTATGGCCGATTAATGTATCTCCACACGTTAAACATGACCTGACAATTGACACAGGATATTGCTGACAGGATAAGCTCTACAAACACTGGCCTTTTAAAAAGGAAGCTTAAAATTAACATTCAGAAACCCAGAGTTTACAAATAGGTTCAGCACTATCCCTTCCCAACTCCAGTCACCTGATTTATTGAGCTCACACTCCTTAGGAAATATGTCCTTATTTTTGGTTTGAAAAGTCTTCTGGCAGATTCTAGAATGCCTGTTCATAAAGTATGTCTTGTTATTAATTTAAGTCAAGGTAAATAGAAATTTTGTGGCCAAGAGAAGAGGCTCATATGTACAAAACCATTTCGAGAATTCTTATATATGAAGTAGAAGTCCCTGTTCTTGGCTAATGGTACTTTAAAGTTCTACATCTGAAGAAAAACCTCAGAAAAGCATTTTAATACTTAAGGCTTTGAATGGGAAAAAAAAAAGATTCATTTTCACACTGAAAAGTGATTGACAATATTATAAGTGCTCTGTGCTAACAGAAACAGATACTGGACAGTTATAAAATAAAAAATAGTTTAATCATCCTTAACAATTAGATGATATGACAGATTCCTCTTTAGGAATATGTTAAATTTTATTTAAAGACCTAATATAAATTTCCTTAACAAAGTTATTGCAATTCAGATAGTCTATGCATCCTTAATGAGACTACTTGAAGAAAAAGCAAATGCAAATTTTCATGTCAAATTAAGAGTAAAGAATAGGCATAGAAAAAAATTTCTTTCCTAATCCAATATATTGAATGAAATTAATTTTTTAAAAGACAACATGAACTCCTGTACATGTACAACTTCTGGTTAGCTGTATCTGAAAAGGAATATCAACCAAACTATTAAATCTTTTTTTTTGGCTGTGTTGGGTCTTTGTTGCTGCCCGCAGGCTTTCTCTAGTTGTGGCCAGCGGGCGCTACTCATCCTTGCGGTGCACGGGCTTCTCATTGTGGTGTCTTTTCTTGTTGTGGAGCACAGGATCTAGGCATGCAGGCTTTAGTAGTTGTGGCACATGGGCTCAGTAGTTGTGGCTCACGGGCTGTAGAGTGCAGGCTCCATAGTTGTGGCGCACGGGCTTCGTTGCTCGCCGCATGTGGGATCTTCCCGGACCAGGGCTCGAACCTGTGTCCCCTGCCTTGGCAGGCAGATTCTTAACCACTGCGCCACCAGGGAAGTCCCAAACTATTAAATCTTACACTTTTCATTCCTCCTGAGAGGAAGAGGAGGCCACAGAAATGCTGAGAAGAAACAATACGAGAAGACCAGGAAAGAATGGTCTGACCAGAAGCCAAAAGAGAACAGAATTTTAAGAGAGGAATGAATGAACGATCAGCAGTATCAACTGTTTCAGAAAAGCCGAGAAGGAGAAATGCTAAAACTTGTTCACTGAATATGGAAATCAGGAGGCTGCAATGGCCTTGCTGTCAGGGAGGAGGTATTGTGGGCAGAACCAGTAGTAATTAAGAAATAAAATGGGAGAAAGGGGAACAAGGAAAAGAGAATTGGCCTTTTAAAAACCTCAGTGGTGAAGCGGGAGACGAGAGGGAACAACAGCCAGGAAGAAACGGATTTCTGGTTTACTTTCTAATTCAATATTTGTAGAAATATTCCCTTTTCAATATCAAATTCCACTATAATGTAACATCTAGTCTTCAAAATAACTAAAAGCCAACACTGCAGTTTTAAAAGTCTGATCATTTTAACCTTATTTAGTAAATACATTCATATGTAATATTTAAAAATGAATGATAATAGGTTAAAAAATGATAACTAGCATTTGAAAATTTAGGGTGACATCTGTAATGCAGAGCTAAAATGTTTCATATGGTATGTTGCATATTTTAAGAATGCAATTTTAAAATCTAACAACTTTTCAGATAGTAAGCAAAATAATTTGCTAGTTAGTTGCATTCGCTATAAAAAGAATTACACACATCATCAAATCTTACAAGATAACTGGTTCTAATTAGCCTTACTGAAAGAAGCTAACGCACAGAGTGAATAAAAAGAAAGCAATACTAGTTCAGTATTATAGGTGATCTGTCCATGTCAAGAATATAGCACATTAGATAACTAGAGAAGTTTGCCAACAGCCAAGAAAAATAAATTTCAAAACTCTTTCGAACCATAAAAATTACTTATAGTCCAGAGTCACCAATGCCATTTCATACCATCTTGAAATAGTGGTATTTCTCTAGTACATTTAAATTATGATATTGCAAAGCTCAGTTTATACATAACTTTAAAAAAAAAGCATCTACTGTGCAAACTATACATTTACTCACGTTGAAATCTTTTAGGTCTACTGTTAGTTGTCTTTAAACATCCTAATGAAATTCTTTAGGACTCTGCACATGTCATTATTTTAATGTTCTCTCTCATACAAACACATACACGCATGTAAAATGTGCGTATATGTATGCATGTATGAAGATACACACACACAACGCTGCCCAATATATCCCAGAGAAGCTAATATTTGACTTACTTTTCAAATCACAGTAATGTTCATAAACAGCTTATATTTTTAAATACAACTGAAATCATCCTCTAAGAAACAGTATTTTTTAAGGTGAAGGTAACTGAATGTTTCAAAGGAAGGCAATTTATAACTTCTCTCAAAAACCTTTCACACTCTTACTTAAAACATCCAAGTAACTAAAATTATAAACTTGCAAGCCAATTTGCCAATGTTACATGCATAGCCAGAGAACAAAATAACACCCACATAAGATCAAACCTGTAACACTGGCCTCTTAACAATGAATTTTAACTGAACTAACTTGCTAGTCCAGCATTAGCTGCTTCTTTAGGACATAATGAGGAGGCAGCAGTGTGTGTCATTGACCAATTGAAGTCACATGTTCTGAAGAAAGTGTTATCTATCTTTAAGTCTGAGACTTTAGATTTCTTTAAATATTTTCATTTATATTTTAATAATAGCAAGTATTTACTTTCTGGAGTGTCAATAAAGCCATTTTTCTTGTATTTTTTTAGTCACATTAATAAAACCATATAAGAAAATCTCAAAAAAAGAAAATGAGTGGTCACCCTGAAAGTGATCTAGTAATACCATACATTTCTTTGTTTATTCAGACATAAAAGATATAAAGTCTAAATTTTTTTATTCTAAGGAATTCAAAAAATACAAAGGCAAAAAAGATGATTTTTTTCAAAACTCATCCCATTACTCTGGCTCAGCACACCATATCAAGAGGTGCATGATGTCGATTTGTCCCATTATAGATGATGTAACTTTTCATTGCCCATGTAAGGTGGTATCTGCTACATTTTTCCACTGCCACATTACTATTTTTCACTTTACAGTTAATAAGTACCTTATGGGGAGATTCTTTGTGATGATGGAAATGTCCTATTCTTCCTCAAACTTTCCACCCATGAGTTTTAACATTCATTTATGATTCTTGCCTGAATTAATTATTTCTATCATGACTGCAAATGGTGATGTTTCTAATTTTTTTTCAACTTTCTTTTTAATAAATGAAGTTGTTGGTGGGATAGGGAGGGTGGAAGGGAGATGAAAGAGGGAGGGGATATGGGGATATATGTATACGTATAGCTGATTCACTTTGTTATAAAGCAGAAACTAACACAACACTGTAAAGCAATTATACTCCAATAAAGATGTTAAAAGAAAAAAGAAAAGAAAATGTTGAATACTCTTTATATGAGAAAGCTGAAAGCTAGACAAAAGAATACAATTTGGGGATTGAATACTTAGTAAAGAGAAATAGCTGATTCTTGCCTGCTATACTCTGCAAACATGACGTGTGTGCGTGTGTGTGTGTGTGTGTGTGTGTGTGTGTGTGTAACATTTTTGTAACTGTACAGCAACCAGGTATAGTACCTCATAATGCACATAAACTGTGCAATAAAAAAAATAGCAATAGCATAGTCATCCTTAGTAGAAGAAGAAAAAAATAAATTAGGAGTCAGAAGACTACTCCTGTCAGCCCTTAAACTTCACAGTGGGTACCTAGAAGATTCAATCTTTCTAGACCTCACTTGTGGAATGAGAAACATAGACGAGATCATTTGTAAGCCTCCTTTCAACTCTAGTATTCTGCATTCTAATAATACTCAGATATATTGATTTATGCAAAGGTATTTTTTAAAATCTTTACCACACACCTTGTACACCCAATCAAAAATAAATAAATAGGGGCTTCCCTGGTGGCGCAGTGGTTGAGAGTCCGCCTGCCGATGCAGGGGACACGGATTCGTGTCCCGGTCCAGGAAGATCCCACGTGCCGCGGAGCGGCTGGGTCCGTGAGCCATGGTCGCTGAGCCTGTGCGTCTAGAGCCTGTGCTCCGCAACGGGAGAGGCCACAACAGCGAGAGGCCCGCGTACCGCAAAAAAAAAAAAAAAAAAATTACTTTCTACAGCTATAAAATGGGAATTCACAGGCTGGTTATCAGTAAATGTACAAATCTGACAAAACTACCATAGATTTAGTAAATTCTGAAAACAATGCATAAGTACCGTGCATAAAGCAAAAGTCAATATTTTTATTAAAATAATTTAAATGATCAGAGTAAAAGCTGAATCACTTTTATGCAGGTCATTTTTTCAATATGTGGCTAAAAGATGACACAGAAAACCAGCGAAGAGAAAGTTATATTTGAAAACAAACAGGTTTGGGAAGATGCAGGTTTGGGCATAAGCTACTTGAGGGCTAGACCACAGAAGTTTTATTCATCTTCTTTTTCCCACTGCACAGTGCTTGAAACATAATCATTTAATAAATGCAGGTTGAGTAAATAAAGTTATTAGGTAAAGATATACCGTATGGGATCATCCTTTATATCCAAAGATTAACTTTTACATTTTGTGTTGAAATTTAGTAACCATGGTGGGCCATAAAGCCAAATTATGCCCTCCAAAAGAAATAAAACTCTAATTTAAGTCAGTAAGCACTACATAAATATCAGAAAAACCAAGGCCTACTGAATTTTTTGTATGCAGTACTTTATAAAGAAGTTGGCAAACATTCAGCCAGCCAGAGGAAATTCCAAGTGAAACTAAATCCATGTGTGTGTTTGTTTTGTGGGAACCGATTATTTTCACGGCATGTAACTTTAATTGGTGGCAGATATAAAATGTCACTTTATAGTTACACTACATGTTCATTCAGTTATGCATAGAATCTAGAATAGCTGATTAATAAACTTTTAACACTAATAGGAAACTTCACTTCCTTATGCTAATGCTGGGTACAATGATAATGCTTAGCCTGTTGGACCCAGCCTGGATGTAGTTTTTGATGTAAATCCACTGATGGTCTTGGTGACTGTCTGTCCCCTATCAAAAACACCCCTGTTGGATAAGAATGATATTCTCCAGAAATACACTTGGTGTGATTTGAAAATCAGACTCATTTTAAACGCCCCAAAACAAAGGAGTTAATTCAAGTATGTAATCATGTAGGTCCACAAAAACTAGCAGCCACAAACATCACCTCCTGCCCCCTAATATGGCTGTTCCTTACAGATTGGCCCAGGGCACCAGCAAAATGGAATGAGGTACCATTTTACATTTCTCTCTTCCTGTCTCCCACTGAGGATATAAAAACAAAAACCCTCCTTTTTTTTCTACTTCAGATTATATGAACTGAGATTTATTGAACTCCTGAGGATGCAGGCAAGATAATTTGTATTAAGTTAGCATTCTCCTTAGGTGTTTCTTGGCACGCTACCGGCTCGTCTCTGTTCCATTTACTCTGCCTCTTCAAGCTAATACATTTCCAAAGGGGCATAAACAAACATCAGTTTAAGACAGTGATTCTGCAATTGGACACCAGGATAAAGTGCTGGCGCCTCCCAACAATTTCTCCCTTTCCTTCTCCCTCTAAACCTCACAACTTCAATTATGAAATTTATTTCAAAATAAAATATTTTTCACATAGTCTATATTCCATATTGATAGTGCATGATAGTCATTATTCAGTGAACAGTAAACATTTATTATAAATCTGGCATATGTCAAGAACCATACTATAACCTGGGGAGATATAAAGACAACACAGGTTCTGCTTTTAAAGGGCTCATATCTTGCACCTGAAAAACAACAACATGTGATGAAACAATAAGTTATTGTATAAGCTTAATACATAAACCAAATAAAATGCAACTGAAGCAGTAGTTCCTGGGGTAAGGCTACTGTAAGGTATGACATGTGAAACCCAGTGCCACTGAAAAAGGCAGAGTTGGAGAATTATCACTGGTACACTTCTCCTCTTTCTCCTCACATCCCAATCTTTTTTATAGGTAAAAAATTTTTAAAGCCCATCAGGACCAACTCTGAAGAGAGAAAGTCTTCAAAAAGAGCAATACGCATCTTGAAAGGCAGAAAGGAGGGGAGAAATAACTGCAGCTCCTTTGTCTTGCTGAAGGGCATTTTGGTGGAGAAAAGGACAAGATCGAGTTGTAGGTGTGTATATAGATGCCTATGTATGCTACCTGTCAGGATGCTCTCTCCCAGTGAGTAGCCAACCAGTCCCTTAACTTCTCAAAGCCCCCTTAGTTCAGGGTGACCAAACTAATTCACTCTTTCTCCGAATGAATGTGCATTATGCCACTGCTTCTTTTGCCAAAGCCTAGTAAGCAAGCAATACCATTCTGAAACTTGGGATTTCAAGATATGCTATAAATAGTAAAACATACTGTGGCACCGATTCAAATCACAGCTCAAAAAGAATATGGATAGCACCAAGAATCTGTATAGAATTTTTAACACGGTTGAAAATATTTTGGGTTAGATTAGACTGCAGCTGCAATAGAAAAAAAGAAAAAAAGAGCAGGGTATTACTAACATAAGCTAACAAACACCTTATTTGTTATTGCCTCTAATGGATAAATGGCATCACAGCACACATGTTGATTTGGAATAAGGAGTTACTAAATATTACTCTAAAGGGACCTTTTGAAAGTTAGGGTGCCCGAGTCTCTCACAGTCATTGAGCAAAAAATTAATTTGCAATGATTAGAGTCTTTTTTTATAAATTACATAGAGAGAGGGGAAGAAAGAGAGAGACAGACAGACAGTATTGAGAGGGAACTCTCTCAGATTTCCACATATACACACATTTATATTCACACCCATCCTTATACCTTCCCTCCTGATTCACAGAAAGTTCTCTCTCCCTTGAATCTTGAATCTATCCCTCTCCACTGCTGCCTCCTCTGCTACATATAAACATGATCAAGTCCCCAAATTTACTTTGCATCTCTCTCTGGCTATTGTGCCCTTTCCTCCCCTTCACTACTTGAACGTTTTAAAATTTTTTGTTGAGATAAATATAGATTCACATGCAGTTGTAAGAAATAATACAAAGTCCCTTGTACACTTCGCCCAGTTTCCCCCAATGGTAACAGTTCACAAAACTAGTATAATATCACAACCTTATTGACATTGATACAACTCACCAATCTTGTTCAGATATTCCTAGTTTTACTTGTGTTCATTTGAGTGTATGTGTATTTAGTTTTATACTATTTTATCACCTGTGTAGGTTAATATACATACTACAGTTAAGACACTGAACAGGTCCAATACCACAAGGGTCCCTCATGTCATCCTTTCATAACTACAGCCTCCCTCTTCCCTAAATTCTGGTAGCCACTACTCTGTCCACCATTTCTATAACTCTGTCATTTCAAAACTGTTATATAAATGGAATCATACAGTATGTAACCTTTAGGGCTTGGCTGTTTTCACTCAGTGGAATTGCCTGGAGATTCATCTAAGTTGCCATGTGTATCAACAGTTCATTCCTTTGCATTGCTGAGTCCTATTCCAAGGTATGTGTGTACCACAGTTTGTCACTACCTAGCTTTTTTAAAAAGCAGTTTGCTTCTCTAATTCTCACTTCTCATTCCTCAATCCACTACAATTTGACTTCTGCCCATATTGCTCCATAGCTATCTCATAAAATCACCACAACCTCCTAATTTCTATTCAAGAGGCAATTTTTGGCCTTTATCTTTCTTGGTCTTTCTGAAGCAACTGATACTACTGACCACTCATCCCTCCTCTAAAAATCTCTTCTCCCTTGGCTTCAAGTCAAACAATTCTCTCTTGGTCCTCTTATACTGGCCATTTCCAATCTACTTTTGTGGACCCTTATCCTCCTCACCACAGTCCTTAATGTTAATATCCTCCCAGAATTCCATTTTTAGTGTTTTCACTTCCAAAATTCTACACACCCTCCCAGTGTAATTTCACCCACACATATAACTTCCACTGCTCCCTATATGATGAAGACTCTAGCCAAGACCTTTCTCCTAAACTCCAAATCCATATTTTCAGATGACAATGTTTTACCCTCTAGATTTCACGTGTCCAAAACTGAACTAACACGTTACCCCCTTTCTGGTCACTATGACTAACCTAATTCCAATCATTTCCTCTCTTTCCTGTAGCCCAGCGGTCCCCAACCTTTTTGGCACCAGGGACCAGTTTCGTGGAAGACAATTTTTCAGCATACTCGGTGGGTGGGGTAGGGGATGGTCCAGGCGGTAATGGGAGCGATGGGGAGTGACTGTAAATAAAGATGAAGCTTTGCTCCCTCGCCTGCCACTCACCTCCTGCTGTGCGGCCTGGTTCCTAACAGACTGTGGACCGTTACCAGTCTGTGGCCTGGGGCTTGGGGACCCCTGCTGTAACCCCTACCTCAATGAATGGCACCACATTTATTTAGTCACCGCAAAGCTTCAGACTCATTTCAACTTCTTTCCTTTCACTTTCACTAAACTTTTCAACTCTATCCCTGAAATATTTCTTGAATTTATTCCCTCCTCTACTCCCCACACCATTTCTTTAGTCTAAGCTTTTATCATTTCTCACTTGCATCATCACAACAGCTTCTCCCTCCTTCTGGTCTCTCCAGACCATTCTCTAAACTTCTGCTAAGTGCTCTTAACCTAGATACAAATCTGATATGTCATTTCTGTACTAAGATCTTACAATGGCTCCATGATGTCCATAAGCCTAACTTCTTAGCACGATACACAAGCCCTTCAAAATCTATCCCTTGCCTACCTCTCCATCTTCTTCACCTTTCATACATCTGCATCCTATGCTCTTACCATTCCAAACCACTTGCAATTCCCAAATGTGCTGTCTCACACACCAGTGATTCAGGTCTCCAATGAATCTGGAGTGCTCTATGCAGGAACCAAAATGGTAGCTGGGACTTCTAGGAGGTCAAAGGGTTGAAATCATTAATTGATTTGATATTCAGAGGAAAAGAAATTTTAAATGTTTAGAATGTTCTATATTTAAAGAAAAGAACAAATATTTCAAACATTTAACATAAAATATCTTTTCTGGAGATGGCAGCCGTTCGGTTCCTTCAACTCCAGAAGATTAAATTCAAATGCCCTCCTAAACAGGCCAGAAAAAGAAGTAAAGTGGTTGATAAAATCTTTCTAGACACTGAATATAATACAAAATAAAGTCTAAATTATAGATTCTTCAGAGATATAATGAGATATTTTGCTCTCCAAAGAAACTAAATGATAACAGAAAAAAAGGAAATAAAATTTGCTTCTGGTGAAATTTGCTAAACATTAAATTATACACATTAACAGTTCTTTGACTATTAGACATTTCCTCAGATGTGCAGGACTCCCAATGATTTAGTTTTAATCTTCTTTCATTATTCCTGCGACACCTTTAAGCACCGATAACAGACTGATCAATCCACACCCCCAGGTAGTGTATTCTTCTGCTTATTCACAGGGTAGCAGTGTGTTTCAAAATAAGGTCACCACTGGGAACATAAATGAGTACTCAAAATGTCTGCAGAAAGCAGTTGTTCTTTTTTTGTACACACACAAACATAAGAATACTAAATAATGAGGGTAACAGGCTGCCACAACAGTCCAGAGTGTGGTGTCGAGACTAGCAAACAACGATGATACATAGCTGTAGGGAAGAGTAATAAAGATGTCAGAGAGACACATGAATGGTATTTTGAGGTAAAAAAAGGGAAAATAGACTAAGTTCCTGGTAAAATATTACATACCCATTGCTTTACAACTCCACGTCTATAAATGAACTGAGGTGTATGTATCTAAACTAATAAAATTCTAGAAATATATAACTGTATGAGCTGTAAATTTTGACATGGCAATCCCATTGATTACATTTTACATAGGTTTTACAATAACAAAAGATAATACAGAATCCTTTTGATGACCCTGAATTGATCTCTAAACACTGAGACCTAAGTCAGAACACTGCCAAGCTATAAGAATTGTAGTGACAAGTATAAAGTTGTTTGTTATAGAAAAGTCACTACTGGTGAATAAGAAAGCCCTTATTTTTAAATGCTGGGGAAAAAAACATATCGGGGAAGCAGAATTCATAGTGCTTAGAAGAAAACTACAGGGCTGGGTTTAGGGTAGGCTCCCTGGGGAATAAGTTATTGAACCTCTATTTAGCCTCAGTTTCCTAAGCTGAAGAAGTAAATAATAAGAGCACAGATCTCATAGAATTGTTCTGAAGATTAAATGATACAATTTATGTAAAGCGCTTAGAACAATATTTGACAGTTTTCCAGGCCCTTCTGGTTCCATATTCTATGATTCTGCTAACAATTAGTGCTATACACACACTCAGACTTTTAAGTTCATAAAAAGGACATTAAGAATGGCAAATAACTTTGAGTCGATGGGCATATTTCTGTCACTGCATTCACTATTTTGCACTGTGATCATCTGTATGTATGTGAAGAGCATAGCACACTGGTCAAAGTCATGGGCTCGGGAACCAGACAGGGCTGTGTTTCCCAGTTCATGTTCTTCTACTCAATAGCTGGATGACCTCAGGCAAGTTACTTTTCTGGGAAAGTAGGTAACACTTTATATCAAACACATATATTTCTTAATGGCTCTAAATGGAATATATTTTGTGCTTAAGTAATATAAATATAATTTAAGGATAGTATATATGCTACAGTATATAAAATAAATTTAAAGTAAAAATAAATTTATTTCCTCTCCTTCAAATATTTGATATGATAAGAAAAGCAAATAATGATTTGCCTTGTCAATGTCAAAAGCAGTTAAAAAGATAATTTTTTCAGACTGTAATATCTGCCTTAATAGCTGAGACATTCTAAACTTAAGCCTAGAATTTCAAAAAACTCAGAAAGTTAAATACACCAATTGAAATTAATTAGGAGACAATAAATTTGAATGGGTAACAAAATAGAATTTTTTTTAAAAATTTATAAAACACAGTGATGTTAAGTGTTCTTAATTTTATTGTGACTAGAAATGTGAATCTATCAATAATTCCAAATAAAGTTCTGATGGGGGCATCCTGCTTTTAAAACTTATTTGGGGTTACTTGTAATTGCTGTCACTGAATACTGTTATAAAATACAAGAATGATTCTAATAATAATGAAATAGTAACTTTACACTATATTATAAATAAATATATAATAATTATATATATATTATAATTTTTATAATAATAATTTTCTCTACAACTTCTTTAAAATATTAATTTATTTATTTGGCTGCACCAGGTCTTAGTTGCAGCATGAAGGTTCTTTAGTTGCAGCATGCGGGATCTAGTTCCCTGATTGGGGATCAAACCCAGGCCCCCTGCATTGGGAGCGCAGACTCTTAACAACTGGACCACCAGGGAAGTCCCTACGACGTTTTTTGCACAGTGAATAAACTCACTTTTTCTTACAGAGAGAATACAACCTCCTGCCCTTATTACCAAACAAATTCTGAACTAATGGAATGGAATGCCATTAATTTTATAAGCAGCTCTCTATACGCCATAGATCAGAAAAATCTGAAGACTAACTATACTCAAATAAATTTAATAAAGATAAATGCAACTTTGTTCATTGACATCAAATATCCTAATTAATATCCAAGATAGAAATGGTATAATTTTAGTATTTCTCTAATCCCAAAATTGACAACCATACAAAAAAGCACCTCGATTCATATCATTCTATACAATACATTCTGCTGAAGTTCGAATTAGCTTCTTATTGGATATTGAAGCAAAACTTTCACAATGGATATCCAATATCACTGTACAACCAGGATTTACATTGGAGAATCCATTCAAGTACACGTTCAAGATGTTCTAAGTGTGGGTCAGGCAACAGTTACAATGGGACTTTAGGGATGAAGGACTGGGTTTATTGGAAAATGCATGGAAGCTGTAGGGCTTCTTCTATGACTATTGGAAGACAGCAGCATAAAGGACAAATGCTGGCTTGTAAAAGAAGCCAGCCTAATGAAAGCAAAGGGTTATGGGAAAGAAGTTGAAGATTATGATTATGAAGAGCCTTAGAACACAAGCAAAGGAATTTGGACTTGATTCAGTAGGCAATCTGCAACTGCTGTAGAATCTTGAGGAAGGGAATGATACTATCAGTGTAGCATTTTTATAAAAGCAATCTGGCAGGATGGAATTGGGAACATAAAAGGAACTTAAGAGATTTTTTAGTTTAGGAGGCAGCTACAGTAATTCTTTATGATGAGGTCTCAGACTAAACAGTAGCATTGATGGTAGATCTCCTTCATTCATTCCTTTCACAGAGAGAGCCTGTTATATGTTGGGTACTGTGCTAAGCATGGAGATTACAATGGTAAATAAGATTCATGGTCCCTTCTTTTGTGAAGCTTACAATATAGTGAGGGAGGTGAACAGAAAAACAAGCAACAAAAAATCACAAACATTACAAATTGTGATAAGTGCTATTAGGAAACAAACAGGGATGGAGAATAATTCAGAGGGCAAAAAGGGAGACTCATTTTAGAAAGGAGGCTCAAGGAAGCCTCTCTGAGGAGATGATTTTTAAGCTGAAACCTAAACAATGTGGAGGAACAAAGAACAGCATGTGTCAAAGCAGAAAGAAGTTTGGTTTGTTCAAGGCACTTAAATAAGGCCAGTGTAGCTCTAGCACATTGAGGGAAGGGAAGCCTGACATATTAAGAGACTGGAGAGGAAGCAGAGACTGAGCATGCAAGACATTATGGTAGCCTTGTTAAGAAACTGCAACTTGACTTTAAGTGCAATGGGAAACCACCAGAGGATTTTGATCAGGAAAGTGACATAAAATGGTTTTTAAAAAAGAGAGAAAAAACTGGTCATAAATTAGATATAAACAAAGGAAAAAACACTTGAAGTTCATTTTTTAAAAAACAAGTAATTTGTGTTTTAAGACTGGAGAACCTGTTGTACAAGAATCCAATCTACTAAAGTTGTCACTACAAACAGGTTGAAATAATTTCAATTTGAAGTTAGATGAATTGCACTGATTAAGCTCTTACTAGTACAAATATGTTACAACCCAGGAGCCTCCTGAATGAGAACAAGCAATTGGCATCAACCTAAGGAAAATACCTCTTACTCAAGAAATTTAATACCAATTGAAAATACTTACAAGATACGTACTGGTAAGAAAACCACTGAGATAAATTTGAAAGCGCTCGGGTTCCCCTGATGGCACAGTGGTTGAGAGTCCGCCTGCCGATGCAGGGGACACGGGTTCGTGCCCCGGTCTGGGAAGATCCCACATGCCGCGGAGCGGCTGGGCCCGTGAGCCATGGCCGCCGAGCCTGCGCGTCCGGAGCCTGTGCTCCGCAACGGGAGAGGCACAACAGTGAGAAGCCCGCGTACCGCAAAAAAAAAAAAAAAATTTGAAAGCACTCAAGTAGCCTGTTTTCAGCACTGACTGACTTTGGACAAGTTGCTGAATCTCCGTATGCTGTTTCCTATAAAATGAGACACACTAACAGCCTGTAGAAGAGTCAATGTATACAGAGAACTCAAGAGTATTGGGCACAAAGCAAATGCTCAATAAGTATTAGCTGCTGCAATTATTACTGTGGTAGAGATGTTTTATTCTGCTTGGTTCAATTCATACTTCTGTCGTCCCTCTTTCAAAACCACACAATTTGTTTTCAATGACCTAAATAATTTCCATTCTTGCTTAGAGGCTATCTATACCAGGATGGATAGTAAATATTTTAGGCTTTTCGGGCCAAGGCTCTGTCACAGCTACTCAATCTACTGCTGCAACTCAAAAGTAGCCATAGGTAATAAATAAATTAATGAGCATGATTGTGTCCCACAAACTGGGCACCTAAATTTGAATTTCATATTATTTTCATGTCTCAAAATATTATTCTTTTGAGTTTTTTCATTCATTAAAAAATATAAAAACCAGTCTTAGCTTACAAACTATATAAAAACAGGTGGCAGGCCATACTTTGCCAATCTAGACACTTATAAATATATGACCCTTTCAGTCATAATTTCTCCATATACAAAACCAAAGTGAATACAATCAGCTTTCCTAACTTCTCAATGTTGAAATAACAATATTTATTTTCACATGAGGAATAATATCTAGCTGATGGGCTCAATTTTTCTCCAATTTGCTCCAGGGCAACATAACACATCAAAAATCATGGCTAAAACAGTGCAAAAGGCTGTTATACTAAGTTTCTTTTGAGTTTGAAGCTGAACTGTATTAAGGATATGGTTACACATTGAAAGTTTATAGAGATCATTGTAACATAAAAATTTCTATTATGATGTTAACTTTATCAATGCTTATTTTACAAGATAACTAGAGCTGTTGCCAGTTTTAACACAACAAAACAAGGTATTTATCCAGTCTCACTAAATCCCTGCCAACAGACATACTTTTAATAAAAGAGGAAGATGGAAGCTTATCCCTCAGCAACATAGTCAATACAAATGTGATCCTCTTACAGTGTGTAAAACAGTATAGCTTACATATTAACATCAGCTCTGAACCGAGTAAGGTACATCAAAAACCCAACGGAAAAATAATGTTTTGTGGGGGTTTCTCCTTAACAAAAAAGATAAAGTTTTTCTGGAAAGAAAAGAAAAGCATATTTGCTCATTTTGCATATAATTAAAATTCACATCAGTAAAAATTCCACGTATCTGTCAAAAGAAGATGGAACTGCAAATGCCAACCTGGCTGCTAATGCTCCTGGCAGAGATATTTACATATTTACCTGCTTCTAAAATAGTCAATGAATCAATTTTGCAACAAATCCTTAGTTCAAAAGGAGACTTATCAATGCGGACCTTTTAAAAGGAAGTTAGGGATCCCTAGGCTTTGTGTAGCTGCCATTTTTGTTTCATTTAAATACCGAATCGGTGACAACTCCTAAATAAAACACAGGACTTTAAATCAAAAGCTAAGACTCAACTTTTGACACCTCCCTGTCTGCCCATCCATCACCAGCCCCATGATTTGACCTCCTAAGGATCTCCATCTCTTCTGCTGTGGTCACTTCTCGACATCACTTCTCTACATCAAGCTACTGTCATCTTTCTCCCAAACCTCTGAAACAGCTCTTAGCACTATCTACTCTGACCACTCTCCTACACACTGTTCTTCATTCACAATACAGCCACTCTTCAAACCTCAGCCCAACTGTCTCTTTCTCAGGGAAGACTCCCTGACCTTCCTGACTAAGTCAGATTCTCCTCTTAGCATCATGTACCTCTTTGCTCATAAGGTGTGCAGATAGTTTTCACCTTCGTTAAAAACCTGTTAAGCCCTTTCAATATACACAAGTTCTGGGAAAAGGACCAGGCCTTTAGGATCCTGAGGAAGCTAAGTTTTAGATACAACACTCAAACCTTCCCCACACATCTGTGGGTCTAGGACAAGAGTACAAATAGAGGCCCGCATAGCATATGTCTAAATATTAAGAAGTTATCTATCAAGCTAATAAAACTATTAACTAAGACATGGTCTATCCTTCTAACTTGACACATATACACCATCATGATAACATGGAAGATCAGGGTTGAATTTAGAATCTTGATTCCTAAGAGCTCTATATCTTTTTTCTTCTCACTCCTGGCTCCATCCTACAACCTCAAGGAGCCTTGTGCAATACCCACCTTTCCATGCTCTGTCCACACTCCGTGCACAAATCCATGGCTACTTCCTATGCCTGTGGGTGCTCACACTGGTAATATGACCCATCTACCAGAGGACAAACCCAGGGAAGAGGCCCACACAGGTCCTGGAAACAAGCTTGGGGCCATCTGAGCAGGGATTTCAGGGACCCTGGGTACCCAGAGCATGGTTTAGAAGGTAAGGTGGGGTGAAATTAGATGTATACAAGAGTTGGGCAGCTCCCCTTGAGCCCAACGACTGGACCTGTGACAGGGGATGGGTACAACTAGAGAAGGGCCCAATTAGGGTCCTCTAGACTACAGGATCCAAAGCAGAGTCCCCTCTTGCCTGGGTCTAAGGACTGTACTGACAATACCATACAAACTATTTAGTAATCATGACAGGAGAAACATTCTCCCCAAAGTGACAGTTCTAGAACAGCTTGTTTCCATGAACATGTAATTCTTCGACTTTATTCTTGCTATGGAGTTCTCTTTTTTTTAAGGTTAAGAAAAGATTTCTTCTTTCTACAGATCATGCTTTTTTAGAGAGCCATTATCTAATATGTAATTAACTCAATACTTTGTATCTCTTTTCCCCATAATTAATTAATTTTTAATCATGTGAACACTTATTATATACCACATGGGACAGGAAATGAAGTAAAAGTAGAAATCCAAGGCCTTCAAGTAACTAATTGTGCTAATGTTTTGTTGTCATGTACCCAACGTCCAACTATTACAGATTAGCACACAGACTAGAATGAAGCCAACTTCTTTGGTTTGAGCTCAGAATTTTGCTCTAATTTATAATCATAAATAACTTCTAACCACCACTTTTCAAACTCCTACTAACTCAAAAATTTATATTAGTCAAAAAAGATTACTATGTGTAGACAGATAAAAACAGAATCATCATAGCTTCAAGGAACAAAAAAAGAAAATGGTCTATTTATACTATTAAAGATGTTGTATTAGATTTCATGAAAGCTGAACTGTGACTATTTTATATTGTTAAAAAGTCATAGTAACAGAAGAGTAGGTAGATAATTAGAGGCAAGTCCTGCTTTCTTACAACAGCTTTTCTTACAACAGCTGTATTCACTGGCTGTGCTCCTGAATAAGCCACAGAACCTTTGTATCCCTCAGCCTTCCCAGGGGTTAAGAGAAAAAAGGAAAAGAAAAGATGTTATAGGAGAAATCAGAAGCACTTAGAATTCTTAAGAAAAATAGTTGTTATATAAATCCAGGTAATAATTAGCATATCTTTCTTACATTACAAATTAAGAAAAGAAGTGTAGACGTGTCAAAAATTAAGTGATTAACTCAAAACTTTCAGCATTTAAATTGGCCCTATCTGTTTCTAACTGTCAATAAAGGGGCATAGAAATATCAAGCTGTATATTAGTCTTAGATCCCTTTTTAATGATTTAGAAGTAAGAAAAATCAGGTAAGAAAACTGACTTTTTATTACCATGAGTACAAAATGCAACTCCGGCCCTAATCAAGTGTGTAAGTTGGAGAAATAAAATTCTATTCATATACATTTCTTGGAGTTTCTTCCAAATCTTAAATTCTCACACTCCCAAAACATATGCTTAATGCCATGTACACATACATATATGCATACATATATATGCAGATATTTTGGAAACAATTATAAAGTTATATAGTACACTCAAAGACCTTGACAACAATGTAGCCTCTTTGGAGTAATTATGAATGGAATGTACAATGACTCAGCACAGCTAACACTGGTGTAGAAAGAGTAAAATATGTACACTGTGAACTAAATGCCAGTACTTCAAATGCAATATGAACCACTGTTAGTTAAGTAGTATTATGAAAACCAAAGACCGCAATATATACACATTCGTCTCTGAGTATATAGACTTTAATTTATGAAAAAGCTAGAAAGTTGGGAAATGATTTTTTTCCCATTATGCCGACATAATTAACATAAGGGAGACTAATCTACATATCTAAAGGTTCCAAAGTAAAAGTTTTAGATTAAAATTTTCTTAACTCAATTTTTTCTATATAAATTCTTAATAATAGTTGATATCTGACAAACTTTTCATTCTAGCAAGATTTATAAGTGGCACTAAAAGTAAGGTGAGGCCCAATAAATATCATAAAGTAAAAACATATCATATTAAAGTAAACTTCATGTAACCGATTTTGCTTTAAACAGGATCTGCTTTAAATAGATGTATATTGTATTAATAATAAAGATCATTCACACAAAGATATTCAATTGTTTGTGTTACAGATATTTATAGAGTTGTCACACTGAATAGTCTAACAGATTGGTGTATTTTAAATGTGATTTTACATCATATTACTTAATCTTTTTTTTTTTTTTTTAAGTAGCCACTGTTCACTTTCAAGCTTTTTCATTTTCTCAGCAAAATAATAACTCTTGGTCATCATAGGCAGCTAAATATCAGGCCTTAACCATCTGTCAACTGGCTTGAATTCAGCAAGCATGCTCCTGTAGTTTTAGTTCTAATTGTGTTTAATGCTGCACTAATTATTTCAATGGGGAATAATTTTGTACAGTCAAAGTTGACTCATTTTATAAACTGGAAGCTCCACAGCTATAAATTGGCAGGTCTCATCCTTCATTCCTCCTAAGCGCTGTGCCAAAGGGGAATAAGTATATGGTTGCTCTGTGACCAAATGTCATGTGCTGGGCAGAAACATTGATCCTGGCTATTAATCACTCTGCAAGCCCTCCCAGTAATCAAAGGGCACAGCTGCAATGATATATGACCAGTGTCAGAGCAGAAAGCCCTTTACAAGACTGCATGCTTACCAGCTGATGGCCAGTATGTACTACTGCACGCACATTGGCGAGCCCAAAGTGCCCAGGCTAATGAATCATCACCTCTAACTGTTCATTCTATCATTAAACACCTTTATTGCCTGAATTATCAGAGGATTCTTACCCCCCTAATTACTTAGGTCTAGAAGTGAAGAACCTTCTCACCTGGATACAAAATGCTGCCTATCACCTGTTTCAGACCAGTTTGCCCTTTCATTCTCTTCTCCATAAGTTTGCTGACCTAGCAGTGAACTAGAGACCAGGAGAAAATTGGATGTTATTGAGACTGATTTTGGTGAGGTTCACATCAGATGACTGATAGAAGAGCTACATAACATGAAATCAACTAAATTTAATAAGGTGAACTTTTAGAAATCTCAAATGTGAATTTTACAACATGAGTTACAAAACATTTTGATACAGTGAACTATGAGGTACAGTTATTTAAGAGCAAACCAGTTTTCAGAAGAAATACTAAGAAAAGGTTTTACCAGTTATAATTACTGATGTGATTTAATACACTGTTCTATTTGGTACTATCTTCTACCTCAATAAGAGCCTTCAGACATTAGTTAATAAAACACGTTGTATTTCATATTTGCCTTTGATACTTATATCCTAGCATTTCTCTGTTTTTTAAAGTATCCAGGATAAAACAATTAATGCAATGGTGATTGTAAAGAAATCTTAGAACACCACTCACTCAACCTTAATTTTTATGTAAATAATTATCTCCTTTTCAAAACAGTGCCAATCCAGGTAGACAAGCAGGAACCACTATCGGCAGGACCTTAAAATTATTACTAAATAGTGATGCTATATAAAAAACCTTGAGTATAGCAACACTTTCCATTGTGCTAAGACACCAGAGGGCTTCAAACTAGAGAACTATCAATATTTTAATAATCAAATATGGTAAAAGTCTTCCTTAAAGAAATACATTTAAGCAGTAGAACGGTATAACTCTTGAACATTACCTTGAGACTTTAAAAATTACTGTCTTAATTTTTTTTAATTTCAGCATATATATAGCTGCCAAGGAAATTCAATAAAATATTTCTTAACAGGGCAAACTTCAAGAGATGAAGAGTCATGTGTTGCTTCAACCAGCATTATCATGTCACATGTTTAGGAATATGACCAATATACTTGATAATAATGGCTTTATTCCTATAATAACTTAAATGATTACAATGCACTGAATTCAATACAAGATTTTTTTTTAACTGAGATTATTATAATTGGTTTTAGAATCATGAATCAAACCAATCTAGTATTTTTAAAACAGATTCAAATAATAAGCAGGTAGATGCTATGTTTTAGTTGTTTCTGACTTTAAATTCTTAGGGTTCAAGGATTAAAATAGAGATAAGTAGGCAGTAGAATTAAAAGGTAGTACAATCATTAACATATCTACTTGAAGGACTAAAATGAAAAGACAGACAATACCAAGTGCTGGTGAGGATGCAAAGCAACTGCTACTCTCATTGCTAGTGGGAATGCAAAATGGTATGACAATTATGGAAAACAATCTGGGAATTTCTTGTAGTTAAACATACATGAATCACAGGACCCAACAATCCTACTCCTAAGAGAAATGAAAACATACCACAAAGACTTGTCACAAACATTTATAGTAGTTTTTTTCATATTACTCAAAACCGAAAAGAACCAAAATATCCATCACTGGTGAATGGATAAACAAGTTGTAGTACATCCATATAATGGACTACTACTCAATAATAAAAAAGAATGAACCACAGATACATGTAACAAGATAGATAAATTATAAAAGCATTATGCTAAGTGCAAGAAGCCAAACTTCCCTGGCTTCATACTGTATTATTCCATTCATTTGACCTTCTGGAAAAGGCAAAACTACAGGAGCAGAAATTAGATCAGTGGTTGCCAGAAGCTGGAAATGTAGGCAAGGGACTGACTGCAAAGGGGGGTGAGGGAATGCTTTGCAGTGATGGAAATGTTCTGTATCTTATTTCGATTGTGACTGTGGTCGTGGTTACCCAGCTGCACACATCTGTCAAAATTCATCAAACTACTACACTTAAAATAATGAAATTTATTATTTCATTATTTTACCTCAATAATGTATGTAAATTATCCCTCAATAAATTTGAATTGTATCTCAATAAATTTGAATTAAAAATAAAACAAAAAAGAGTGAAAGTGGGGAAAGATCTCAAGAGCAAATTAGGTGACTCATTTCTATAGAAGTCACAAACATTTATTTTGGAACCACTGACCTGTATAACCCAAATGCCTTAATAATTTAGTCTAGTGAACTGAAACTCTTTTTATCTGAAAATAAGACTTTAGTCCACATTTTGAGAACCATCAATTTTAACTCTGGTAAAAATGGAAAACTATGAAACACCAAAATACCTTGGATTACTTTTAACATTTTATCATTCATAGAGTTGAAAAAATTATCGGATATAAATTATATAATGGGAAGATAAGAGTGAGTGAGCTGCTCCAAGATCTACAGAAATAAGGCACTTCAGTTCAATTAAGTGATTTCCCTGCAGGCAATGTCTTTTCAATCTGAGCTAATGACATCTTTTAAGGAGGATGGTCCATTTAACTAAAAGGATCTTTTACAAGGCAGACAGACAGAAGGCAATCTAAGAATATTTGCAAGGACTTTCCATATTTCAAAATCATAATGGTGAAATGTCTACATAAAATTCTTGAAGTTACATATTAATCAATACGCTGCAGAAGTTAAGTTCATGAAAAAGAATGTAATAAAGCTCTTAAGACGTTTTCCCCATTATTTTTCTCTTTAAAGAAACCAATTCTTCTCTAATGGCAATTAGACTACTCCAGACCAGCAGTGACATGGAGTTTCTAGAAATTAGGACCTTATTTCTGAAATGCTAAACTTCTTTACCTACCTGCTGTTTCTAGGATAACCCTCCCCAGGTCCTATAGGCTTACTTTTACCTGACTTTAAACTTTTGCATGTGAAATAGGCAAAAGGACAACTGCCAACTATCTATCCTTAACTAAACTAAACTAGGTTGACCAGAAATTAAACTGTTCTCTGAGATGAGAAAAAGTTTCAGGAATCCTCCAGAGGGCTCTTTCCTTAACCCTGTGCCCTAGAATCAGAAATTGAAAGTCTTAAGTGGACCACCCTTACATAAAAATTCCTCACAGCTCAGGATCCAGACAAGAGAAACCACTTTGCCACCATAGCCTGGGGAGAAGACAGATGACTTAAATCATACCGTAGATGAAATCAACCAAATTCTCTAGGAAAGGTTTATTTTTCCTAATTCTGGGTTTTTAAATTATTTTTCACTTAACAATATAAAGTGATTACTATTGTGTATGACTTGACAAGTAAGTTAAAACAATAAGGGCAAGAGATAGAAAGTCTTAGCCCTAAATGAGGGACATATAATCTAAGTTATAGAAGCATTTCTGCCACAAACAGTTGTGTGACCTTGGATGAGTCATTAATACTCATTAGTTTCCTCATCTGTAAAATAATCTCTGAGGTTACATTCAACTCTCACAGTTGATAATTCTCTCACATATCAGAATAAAAATGGCTCATTTTTTAAAGTAGATGAGTGAAATATAGAGCTACTATTAAGTAAGTCGAGTTTTACACTTGCTAATTTTGACAGATTTTTAAAGCCGCAAAATCTAGGCTTTGAAAACAATTAATTTGCCTGGCTGTCAGGAAATGCACCTGCCCTAGGAAATTAGAGCTCCAAAGAAACCAAGAACAGAGTAAGAGACTGGTTAAGTATCTAAGAAGAATTTGATATATTAGCTGAAGCTACTTCATCCAATCTTTCTATTCAGAAATGATCATAATAAGTTAAAAGAAAATTCCCTAAAGTCATCTGGTTCTCTAATCAACTGAGCTGCTATCCCCAGAAAAAGCCCAATTTTTAAAAATTGACCATTTTTTTCTTTTGGGGGGGAAATGGTATAATTCATATTCTTTTCTATTTTTTAATACAGGCATTAGTAAAATCTGTATTTTCATTTATAGAAACTACAAAGCCAACACATATCATCTATAATAATTTGCCTCATACAATCCTAGGTGTACGGAGAAGTAGGTAAAGGAGTAGACAAAACAAGTTTGATCGTAAGTAGATAAATGTTTGTGTCCAAATTAAAGATATTTTACCATATAAACAGAAAAAGTCTTAAAGGCTTATAAGATAAGAGCCACAGAAAATTCAATGTTATTCTTCCTACATAGCATTTGCAATCAAATTCCCCCATCTTTGAAACCTGGGCCAAGTTCCTTATCACTTGTGATAGATACACTTCAGTAATTATATACAGCCAAAGAGGACAAATGTAAAAGATTCAGATGTTGGTCCCAGTAAATAATTTATTCCTTTTGATGAATATTCTAATAGTAAGGCATACCACTTTTTCCCACCAGAAAGCTCTAAGCTTTTTAATAAGATTAAATTATCTAAGTATTAAATACTTCAACCTTATCTTAGATCACAAAATGGATAAACTCATAAGTAGATTTTTGAATTTTTCTTCCTATTATAAGTACTTCGTTTTGATAACTTTAGAAATAGTGTGATTAATCAACATTTATTAGCAAAATACAATTCTCAGCACTCTAAGTGAAATAACAAAATTCTAGTCACCTCAAATCCATTTTGGAAAGAGATGAAGTATAAACAATGGTGTGTCATTTAAGCGCCCATGTTCTGTTTAGACTTACTGGGCAACAAACAGATAATCAAGATATGGTCCCATAAAAAGACAGAGGAAGCAGTCACCTAGAGTACTATTGGAAAAACCTAGGAAGTTACTTAAGTCATAAAACCAAAATCTCTCCCACTACCTGATGGCTCTTACCTTATATACATCATCAGTCCTTAATTGTTCAGGGTTATTAAGGAATGCTTCTTTGTTAAATATAAATAGCAACTAATCAACCTTATCCTTTATTCATTTACCATGAGCAGAACACAAAATACGTGGGCAAGTGAGATAATAGGCTAAGATTTAGTGGGAGGAGGTTAGAAAAAGGTCTGGAGGGATGGAGAGAAAATAAGGCATTTTCATCTATGTCAGAAGTGTTAGACTAGATTTCCTTTATTCCTTTCTAACTCTAAAATTCTACAATTTATTTTTCTTAAATCAATAACACAAATGATTAACAAGGAAGAAATATTTACAACACACATGATGTTTTAGAATCCTTTAACTATAATGGATGTTTAATAAAGAAAAGAACATGCCAATGTTAAAAACAAGCAAATAGCAAATACATGAAAAGGCAATTTACAAAACATACAAATAATTGAGAAATATATGGAAAAAAATTCACCATCACTAGTAGTAAAAGAAATACAACGTTATATACGTCAATTATATCCAAAAAAAAAAACTGGAAAAAAGAAATGCAAATTAAAACAACAATGAAATACTATTTTTGGCAAATATTTGAAAAACTAACAACCAGTGTATAAAAAAACCCACAATATCATGGAAAGATGTTCCCAGTACATAATATGGAAAAATCAGATTATAAAACGGCATATAGAATATGAGGTCAGATATGCACAGAAAATGTCTCTAGACTGATATATAGCAGAATTTTAGCAGGGATTATTTCTATTACTGATGATTATGTTCTTCTTTATGCTTATCAGTTGTGGTGATCTTAAAATATGTTCACAAATTCTTTGACACTGCTCCCTTCAAAGGGTAGAGACTAATCCCCTTCCCCTTGAATGCCAGTCAAATTCAATGATTTGTTTCTAATGAACAGAATGTAGCTGGAGTGATGTTATGTGACTTCTGAGGATAGGTCATAAAATAGCTTCCACTTGGCTCTTTCTTGAATCACTGGCTCTGGCAGAAGCAGTCCACTGTGTTATGAGGATACCCAAACAGCCAACGGAAAGGCCCATGTGAGAAGGAACTAAGGCCTCCTGACAACAGTCAGCACCAACTTGTAGCCAAGTGAGTGAGTCACCTTGAAAATGGATACTCTACCTCCAGCCAAACTTTCAGATGACGGTGCCCCCAGCTAACATTTTGACTACAATCTTATGAGAGACCCCAAGCCAAAAACACAGTGCTAAACTGTTCCCACATTCCTGACCCACAGAGAATATGAGAATAATAAAATGTTTATTGTTTAATAAGTAAATAATAATAAAATAATATATAGGTTTTAGGTAATTTGCTATGTAGCAATAAATAACTACACATCTCTATAGGGTTGTGATTAAAAGTGCAGACTTTGCCTTCTTCCTAAATAATCAAAAAGGTGGAAACAACTCAAGAGTCTATCAATAAATAGATAAGCATTTACTGGTATAGGTTACCAATTCTGAAACTACTTTCTTTGAATTATGGGCTTGAGCAAATGAGTAAATACATTGAGAATGATGGAAGCTTAGTTTCTCACTACTAGAGAAGAGAGTTACAAATATGCCAAGGAAGAAGACCAGAATGTAGCCTGTGGTGTTGGACTGGAATTGGGGTTACCAGAGTGCATTAATAGTTATTGGTAGGTAAAAAGGTAGGTAGATGGATAGGTGGCTGGATAGGTAAATGACTGTTTAGATACCTACTGTGCACAGCAAGCTTAAAATTTAGTAGCTTAAAACAACAACCATTCCATTATCTCTCATAATTGTGTCACTCATGTCTTTTTATTTTCTGTGTTTTTTGATGTTTTGACAACTGGGACCTTGCTGATTCTACAGAGTGTGCCCCTCAGGGCTAGCCAATTCCTGGAGATAATAAAGAACTCTCCAGCAGTGTGCCTTTTATATGCAATCCAACCAATCCAATCTCCTAATACCACCTCCTTTATCTAGCTCATATACTTCATCCAGGCCACTAATGATCCATCTTAATCACTTCAGGGCTATTGGACAAATAGGAATCAAGTTGATTCCTGTGTCCTCCTTATATAATATATTCCTATTATTTTTTGAGCACTTCATATAACAGATGTTTTAAGCTCATTTGTACCCCAGTCCTGAATCAGCCGTTTCTCTAAGAAGCCTTGGTTCTTTTTAGTGGAAAATGGTACTTAGAAACCAAGATCTAGGTGCTCAGCATGCTCATGTTACTGGTGTATCATTGCTTCTAGACTTGCAGTGGACAGAACTGGGAAATACTGTATATAATATATCCCTATTGAACTCTGGTTAATAATAATGCATCAAAAAATAATTTGAATTGCTTTAAGATTAATAACATATAAAAAGTAAACTGTTTTAATGTCTTCCATGTTAAATCTAATACATTTTTTTCAATTCTCATATTCAGTGAACTCTCTGTTGCTTCTGATGGTTATTCTCTTAACTGAATCTGTCTCCTTCTCTATGACACTATGCCATACTAATTCCCCCTCTAATCATCCTTACTCTTTTTTAGCTTTTTCTTTCCTTCTCTCATTTAACAAAGACAGTTTCTTCTTCCATTTCCATTTCTTCAATGAGTTCACAATGTAACCTCAAATTTTATATAAATGTCTTCATATTTTATAACTCTACTTCTGTCTTCTCATCTTCTCTCTAATCTCATACCATAGTTCCAAGACTCTAAGGAACATCTTTACATGCATACACTACTAAGATTATACTACCTTTCCCATGATCTAATAATCCTTCCTAACATCCTTTCTAGTTTCAATAACTGTTTATCCTTTCCAAATTGTGTCTCCAGCAGTTAAAATAGAAATTATTGAGCACAGTAGGTGCTCCCTTAGTATTTGTTGAATGACTAAATGCCAAAATTAATTTCCTTGTTATTGTACTTACAAATTGAATTCTCTATGATCCCTCCTTCTTCTGTGTCAGTTACCTAGTCCATTCATCTTCCTCTATCCCATTTCTAATATTTGACATTCTGCCCTCCAAAATCAAAATGCAAAACTCAGGTCTTTCTCATCTTCGTTCTTATTTCAAGAGCCTCCCAACTGATGACTGGACCACCTTTATGTTCTTCCTTCAAAGTCCACTTTTCCTTCTCCCCCCACCACCCCAGTTTTATTGAGATATAACTGACATACAGTACTAGGTAAATTTAAGATGTACATCATAATGACTTGACATAAATATAGTGTGAAATGATTACCACAATAAGTTTAATTAACATCCACCACCTGTTACCAAAAAAAAAAAAAAAAAAGGTTTTTTCCTTGTGATGAGAACTTTTGGGATCTACTCTCTTGGCAGCTTTCATATATACCATACAGCAGTGTTAACTATAGTCATCATGTTGTATATTACATTCCCAGGACTTAATTATCTTATAACTGGAAGTATGTAGCTTTTGACCATCTTCATCCAATTCCTCCAACTTCTGATAACCACAAATCTGATCTCTTTTGCAATGAGCTTCTGTTTTTGTTTTTTAGATTCTGCATGTAGGTGAAATCATACAGTATTTATCTTTCTCTTTGTCTGGCTTATTTCACTTAGCATAATGTCCTCAAGGTCCATCCAAGGTTGCAAATGGCAGCATTTCCTTCTTTTTACAGTTGAATAGTATTATATATAATATATATATTTCATACATTTTTTATGCATTCATCTGTCAAAGGACACTTAGGTTGTTTCCATGTCTTGGCTATTGTAAATAATGCTGCAATGAACACAGGGGTACAGATATCTCTTAGACATAGTGATTTCATTTCCTTCAGATATATACCCAGAAGTGGAATTGCTGGATCATATGGTAGTTCTATTTCTCAAATTTTTGAAGAACCTCCATACTGCTTTCCACAGTGTGGCTGCACTCATTCACATTCCCACCTACAGTGCACAAGGGTTCCCTTTGCTCCACATCCTTGCCAGTATTTGTTATTTCTTGTTTTGATGATAGCCATTCTAATAGGTGTGAGTTGATATCTTATTGTGGCTTTGATTTGCATTTCCCTAATGATTAGCAAAGTTAAGTACCTCTTCATCTTCTTGTTGGCCATTAGAATATCTTTGGGAAAATATCTATTCAGGTCCTTTGCCCATTTTTAAATTGGATTATTTGGGTTTTTTGCTGCTGAGTTGGTTGAGTTCTTTATATATTTCAGATATTAATCCCTTATCAGATATATGATTTGCAAATATTTTCTCCCATTCAGTAGGTTGCCTTTTAATTTTGTTGATGGTTTCCTTTGCTATGCAGAAGCTTTTCAGTTTGATGTAGTCCAAATTTTTTTTTTTATATTTCATTGCTTGTGAATGGTCCACGTTTCATAAAAATACCAGATCATCTTCCCACACCATGATTTTTATCCTCTCTTCTGTGTGAATCTAAACAGGGTCTAGGATTTGAAGTCATCCATTGATGACTGGCTAATTCACATGGTAGTACCTTATATCTCAAGCTTTACTGAACCCCTTTTTTGCAGCCCCATCATACTCATGGATAACTCCAAACTTTTGCTCATGCTGTTGTAGCTCCATATAAAGTCTACCAGAACACTGTATTTTTATATTTCTAGATCTTACAGCGTCTCTGAGTCCTGATTATGAATGCAAATATTATACTAAACTATGCTTTCACAATAAACGGTCTTAGCTATTGAGCTGACTATACACAAATTCCAGGCTAGACCCAACAGAGAGTTTTAAAAAACGTACTTATATGAATTTGTCTTTTCACCTAAAAGTGGTATTGAAAAGAGAAACTGGTTAACTGACTTTTGGTTAAACAAAGGTTAACCATATATGTTATAGTTTATATTACATCACCATTAGCTTTTGTTCTATAGTTTCTAATGTATATGACCACAGGCAGGGACCTTGTCTTATTTTGTGTTTCCCAAACAGGATAAACATTAATACTTATTAGCAACCTTATGTATTCTGGACACATTTTTCTTGAAATATTCACATATTCTAGGTTTCATTTTATTTTTCTTAATTTATCTCAAAATTTTGTTACTTAGAAACTATACTATAAAATAATAAAATAAAATGTCTACTATAAATGTACAATTTTATATACAATTATATAATACTCTACCCTGATTAAAACACTATAAACTATAAAATAAAATTCATTCATTAAAAGGTAGATGATGTTAGATATCAGAAAAAGAGATTTAGTTACTGAAGTAACAAAAGAACATCCTTATAAAGGAATCTCACTGTAAGGGAGCCCCATTGTATAGGCCCCTAAACATGCATTATCACAGGATACCAGTTTACTATTTTTGAAGGAGAAATTATAATGCCATTTTAGAAAAACAAATCAACCCACAATTAGGTGTTTATTGCCTTACCCATTTTTAAAATATTTTATACTGACCAGTTTCTCCCAGTGCACTGAATATCATGAAGTTGCCATCGCCGACTCCCCAGGCATTTTGTACTTTTGATCTACAAACTGATTTCACTATTAATCTAAGCAAAATTATGTTAAGAAGAGAAATTTTCCATGGAGAAAATAAAAGTTATCTACTTTATCCTACTAGTTTTAGAATAGTCCACTGTATAGATTGCCACTATTCCCTTCTTTAAGAAAAACAATAAATGGTGATTATAGCTTTAAAATGAAATTTATTTTACTAATATCTATGTCAACTAATATGTTTTCATACCTATCCTTCCAAAAGGATTCCATCAAAAAAAACCAACGTATGATTCCTATCACTTTAGAATTCTCTCACATAACTGAAAAAAATTCTTTTTTTTCTAAAGCAGATAAAGAAAAGACTCTTAAATGATTCAAATTTTACAGTTGTTAATACTAACAGACTCTTCACAGAAAATATAGATGTGGTGTGAGGAGATCACACTTCACTAACTGGAGTCAGGAGGCTAACGTTTGGGATCGGGTGTTAGAGAGGCAGATGACATTGTACTAGGAACACAGACACTGGAATCTGAGAGATTCTGGTGTGAATTCTCGTATTCCCACTTCTTAGCAATGTGATCATCCTAAATTTCAGTTTCTTTATCAGCAAAATGGGTGTAATATTTCCTACACCAGGATGTTATGAGGGTTCAAAATAAAACATGGGAAACACCCAGCACAGTGCCTGGTACCTAAAAGTCCAATAAACAGTGCTAGTAGTAGTGATGAGATAATGACCTTGAGAAGCCAACTAAGCATTCTAAGTCTTAAGTGTTCACCTGCAAGATGAGGAAGTAGCATACTCAATGACTTTCTAAGTCCCTTACAGAACTAAAAAGACTATATGATTCCCATGGTTAAAAATCAACAAACATGAATTCGACTTCTTCAAACCATCTAGACCGTAGTTGCGCCATTAAATTAGGAAAACAATAATTCTTTAAAGTATTTTCAGAATTATAAAGAAAATTCACATAGATTATCTCATTTGGGCCTCAAATAACTCCATGGGCCTCAAATAACCCCATGATATTATTATCCTTATGTCAATCTAACTATAAAATGAACTTTAAAGTGACTATTTCTTCAATCTAACTATAAAATGAACTTCAAAGAAGCCAAGTGGTTTGGTCAGGTCACAAAGCTAGTATCAGAGATTTCATCTCCTGTCTGTCAGCATCCAAAGCAAATGTTCTAAACACTACTAGCCTGCAGGACAGGTATTAGTGCCCCACGAGAGAAAGATCATAGGTTTTGGAGGAAAAAATACCTAAATTTCCTCCTCAGCTTCACCATTACTTGCTTTGTGGCATTGGACAAATCACCTAATCTCTCTGGACCATAGCTTCTTCAATAATAAAACAATAATTCACCATGCATGCCACTGAAATTTATTCTGATATATTTCTCTAGAGATTTTACCTTAAAGATCTAAGGAAGCCACATGAGTACTAAAATTTCTGATGAACAGATAATAAAATCCCATCATTTTCCTCAACCCCACCAAATTGCTCCTTCCTTACTCCTATATCCTCCTTACCTAAAGAAGAGCATCAGAAACCTCTCGTTGTCCCTGTTTATCTTCTTCCCCAACAAATGAACCTATGTGTAAAAACTGAAGTCCAAAAAGATATAACTTTGTACTTCTTATATTTGCAAGGAGATGGAGGGAAGAACCTAGTTAATAATAAAATAGATGTCCCCATCAGCAGGTGACAATTGTTATAAAGTTCCACTAAGAAAACTAACTTTTACTATGTATCCCCAAATGAGAAATTGTTAATAGGGGAAAGGACACTTGGCAATAAATGCCACTTAATTATATAGACTAATAAATACAAGTGATTTTAATGTAGTAGATTAGAGTTTTAAAATCCCATTTTTGCAACTAGTATTTGCAAAAGAGTTTAGTAATTTAAAGAACATTTTCCTTATTACATCAAAGTCCTATAATTTACCTTATAAATAAAATGTTCATAAAAGCTATAATCTTAATTCATATAACTCACATCCTAACTTTGGCAATTCACTTGAAGGCATGTTAATTTTTAAACAATTTAAAACCATTCTTAAAAGTATTTTCCATTTCCTCCCAGAGCTCCAGTTTGTTTTTGAAGAAATTGTTCCAAAGATGTTAACTGAAATTGCAAAGGGACAGCTGCTTGATACGATGGGGCATATTACTGCTTTGCAATATCAAATCACTCAACCTCACTCCTTTTCCCTTTTTTGGGCTCTAGGTTGCCACTGAAGTGGTTATTTATTAGTTAGTAAATACAGTGATGGTCATATTATGCATACTGATATGCCCTAAGGTCCTTCTATTGGGAAATGAGAGTATTTGCCCATACACACTTAATGTCTATGTTAATGTCTGCACTTGCTTTAACTTTCCCTAAATCCCAAAACACGTTTCAAGATTTGTTAACTGGAAAATTTCACACCACTACACTTTTTCGTTGTTCATTTTAAATTATGGAAACTCTCATATCTGTCATGAACCTTAGGAGACAAAAATAGAAAAAACATTCCTTAAGTTGGAAAAAAGGGTAATATGGTCTAAATATAATATCACAGAATGTAATCTTATATTAATCTTAAAAATTTAACCTTATATTACTCATATGCATTACCATGAATTATGTCAACAATTTATACAAAACAATGGATTTAAATTATATATATATAAATATATAGGTTCAAATGGTTTTTGCATTTTTCCTTTAAAGTATAGCAGGTATTTTTTAATTATCAAAAAATAATGCAAGAGTAAAATTAACATTATCTATGGTCATATCATCCTTTACATCATCTTCCTTAAAATCTTGAAACTCAAATCCTAACCATATAGTTTGAGACAATCCGTAAAACCATGTTTTTTAAAAAAAGGATTTTCTGGTCCTGGTTTCCCAGGGTCATAAAACTCAGACTGGCCTCCCCAAATTTATCTTTTCTCACTTGTTTCTTAACTGCTGGGTTATAAATACCTTTGTTTATTATTAAAGACACATTTTCTTCTGCAGATTCATTCCTGTGAGAAATATGTTCCAAATTCTATATACCCACATTGTATTAGAATTTTAAATTTGACTTATTTAACTTTATATAAAGAATAGTTTTTAAATTTGACAAAGCCATTTAAAACTCTACTAACAATTTATCTTTCAACACTATTTGTTAAATTTTTCTCTAGCATTAATTCTACTTGGGAGATACAAACATTCAGAGTATGGATATATGTAATACACACACTAGGGTCAGAATTGATTTCCTATCATTGAACCTGCTGGGCAAAAATGTAACAGTATGCAATTGTACTCATGCTGTGCAAACCTCCATGCTAATATGCATATTAAAATTCGAACACATTGGGGTTTTCCATGCCTATTTATACTATGCATACATTTATTCTATACTTTTTCAAAAAATGTTATGCGTAGGTGCAAATTTTTAAAGCCAACAACAACAACAAAAATGGTTATCAGCTTGCCTTGTATTAGAATCTCTTTTGTCCGTCAATCAACAATAAAGTATTATTCTACCATCACAAAAGGAAAACCTTTGGAGGCAGTAGAGGACTATGGGTTGTGCAAATGTGCAGTTGCTAAGAAGCAAATATGCCTCTCTTCTAATCAAATAGCCCAGCTCAGCGATGCCGCTGGCTTGGAGCAAGAAGCAAATTCCACCAGCCACAAACTTAGAAACAGTCTTGAATTATTTGTTGCTGACCGCTGGCTGAACCCTTCCTGATGAGCACCATCACCATTAGCCACTACTCAGTGTATTCCATCAACCAATGGCAATAGCAGCATGCTACAGCTCAGGCTACAAGAAATTGATCAAACAGGGTAATGAGACTATTTCTTCACAGAGGTTATTTTAAATGAATATAAATATTTTCTTTCTACATAATTTGCCACAGAAAGGTCACTGAACTCCCTGTGATTCCAAAGAAAAATGCTTTACTGTCCCCCTTTACATATTTAAGTTAAGATAAAGCCAACAAACAATTCAGGGCATTTTTTGATATTAGGGGCAAATTCTAACGAGCTGGCATTTGTGACAACAGATTAGCTGTAATATTTTAGCTTCACATGAACTTATAGCTAAAAACTGATCAAATAATGCTACTCTATAAAGATAAAACTGATCATGATTTACCAATTAAAAACATTTATAAGAGTACATTTCTGTTTGAAGAAAGCACAATTAATCTCTAATATAGGTGATAGTGAGAACATGAATCATATATATGCCTTCTTAGCTGAAGTTATTAAAATTTGATATAATTGTTGTAAATTATTTAGTGAAGCATTCATTTTTCTATAGCCCACCTCCTCCTGCTAGACAGTAGAATAAGATGCATGTTAACTATCCCAGTTAACACATGAATCATTTCACTGACAACTGATTTAGTTCTTCTTACAGAGTGACATTTATTGCTCCTTTTCTCTATATACTTTAAACCAAAACAATTATAAACAACTGGATTTAACATCACCACATGACCAAATTACAGCAATTTAGCTGTATATTTTATCTAACATAAAATGAAAATGTTCTGCAAAGTTCAGTTTTCAGTTAGTAGACTTCCCCTATAGTGGTATTAAAATAATCCCAGCTGAATCACTATTTAAGAACTTTAAACACCCACATACCAGCAACAATAAGAATTTGAAGTAAATATTTCTAACATATAGCATTCTGTAATTATTATAACCAACATAGATTATGTAACATCTAATTAAAAGTTTCGACTCAGTAGAAACACTTTTATATGAATGGACACCTCTAAAAACATTCTGAAAGATGTATCTTGTGTCATTAAAAATGAATGTGATCTAATATGATACAGTAAATATTTGTCAAAATGAACTGCTTTACATGCAGATTCTTTGAGAGTTTCAGTAATAATTTATTTTTGTTTATGATCTTTATATCAGAAAACAAATAGGTCAGATAATTCTTTGCCTTCATCAAAAATGTCTAGTTTACTATGTAATATGAAAAAAAAATGTTTCAGTGTATAGAACTGTGTGCTTAGGCAATTTTTTTAAATTACTGAAACTCAGATGTGCTTTTAGTAACTATTTTTTAAAACTGTTTATGGATGTTATTACGGATGACAGTAAAACCACCTCACCTACCAATAAAAACCCACAAGATATACACAAATGGCCACTTTTTTTAACAAGGGGATAAAGTATTGCTGGAGGTTAGAAGGTTATTTGTGCCACTGATAGGGATTTCTAAATATTCATTATTGGAAAACGTTGGCAGTCATAACAGGATTTTAAATATACATTCAAGTAACTTTTACCCAGAGATACAAGGCTTTGAATGAAACAGAAAACCTCTACAATTAACTTTAAATTAATCTCTCTTGAAAGGGAGGGCCACTGAAGAACTAGACAGAATACAATACAGAGAGGAGAAGCTCAAGGCTTACACACAGTATTTGTTTAGGTGCATTCTATTCTTTTCACAATAAAATTCTTGCATGCTTTAAGAAATGGCTAAAGGAGAGTCTCTAAATAAAAATCAATAATTAGTTAAAAGAAAATTAGGATCAAATAGCAAGAAGCATCCCATCAGCTGTCTAACAATATGACAAATTCAGCAGCAACCACAAAGAACCAATATAACTTCTGGTGCCAAGGAGCCAGATGGTACTGCTGGAAGAAATTAAGTCTACAGATTGGCAGTTCGACACTGTGATTATTGCCCAAGGGAGGACAAAGTGGAAGAAGAGCGGGAGGTTCAGTACGATGGGGATAAATCAATTACCACCAACTCACCACATCCTTCCTATCATAGCCTAATAACAGATTCTAAATACCCCATACCAGTGAACTGCCAAAGGTTTAAATAGTCCCAATCTTAGTTGGGAATGATAAACTTATATATAGTAAAAAGTAAAAGATAATCTCAGCTTTTCATCATAGGCCCTAGCAAAGTACACCAATAACTTTATCCACAGACAACAAATACTAAAGTATTTTAGTTACAGCTTTGTTGTGAAAAATAAAGCTATTTTTTCCTATTTTTTATTTTGTGTTACATTCAACAATGACATTTGTTAAAATTCTGCATGTTTTCCAAAAAGAGAATTATGGATAGATAATGGTTACATATAATGGTCTCATGACTAAACAATTGACGTACATGTTTTATAAAAAATTATTTCACTTATATTTTTGGACACACACAAAGAAAGTACTTCCCACTTGTGATATCTAAAGAATGCTAAAGAAACAGTAACATCTCAAGACATGTTCAAAGTCAAATCATGATAGGGAAAAGATAATACACATTGTCAATTTATGCAATTATGAGAAATTCAATATCAGTTAAGTCATACTTTTGAAATGTAAGACAGTTATACACTTAGTAACGTCTGGCAAAGCTTATGCTGAGGGAGCTTTTTTGTTTTTTTATTACCATCTTTCCTTGGCCTATCATCACCTATGAATATATACAGCTGCTTTGTATTACTCTAGCTTGAGTAGGTCAGAAAATTAGATAAGAAAATAAGAATATTAAAATATTAAAGGTAAAAAATTAAGAGTATTGATATTTTTAAATCCTAAGAATATACAATTTTATAATATAAATATGTGTTGATTCATTTAATATATTAGCAATTACACTGATAGATAGATGGCCTTTGGATTTAGTCTCATAACCCAATCAGCAACAGATCAATTACATTTCATTAGTAAATAAATCTGATAAAGCAAAGATGTTTTTTGGTTAATCAGTTTGTTAGTATAAAAGCAAGGACTGAATTTACAAGGCTTCTAGAAAAGGACTGGTCAAATCGCAGGTACACACTAATTTGATCGATGTTCACCGAAACCTTTTCTAATACATTTTCTAGCATATTGCAGAAGGCTAGGAAATGAACTGCTAACATGAGCTGCTCAGTGCACTATCTGAATCCCTGTTGTGGGCACTGACAGCCACAGTGATAGAAAAATTAATCACAGAGGATATGCCCTATCTAAACCATACCTAACTCACTTTTCCTCATCTAACTAAACTTGTGTTTGTATACTTCCAATAGCTTGTTTGAAATACTGTTATAAAACTTAAAATGTACATCAGCATTTCAACTTCTTTGGACACATTCCCTCACTGTAATTTTGGGATAAATAGCTGTTAAACCTTCATATTTCTGAACTAAATAACAGACCAACAATGTTTTTAAAGCCTCAGAGGAGAACAGCTAGTTCACAGAAGTGTCTGTATTCACACAGGTCAATAGGTTCCAGTATCCATAAAGATTCATAAAAATACATTAAAATGTATTTCTATGTTAGTCAAAAAAATGTCAACAGAAAAAAAATGATGAGAGATACCTTATAAAAGCTCAGTGGATAGTAAAACAGAGCAGGACAAAATTTATTGGGGAAATTTTTTAAACTAAAGAAGCTACTAGTAAATAAAATCCAAATATTTTACATATAATAAAAACACTAACTTTTATTTCATATATTTTTATCACCCAAAAGATAACTTTGCAAATACCAGTATCAGAATTCCAGTTGACATAGTTCAAGACAGCAATATTAAGACTTTAATTGTACTCAATTATGAAACATGTAGTTATATGATACAGGTTTATTTCTTTGGAAAAAATCAAATATTTAACAACCTGATTTTAAAAACAGGGAATGACTGTCACAAAAAAGAATTCATCCATTTACAAAATAGGACCCACTAGCAAGTATTCTTAAAAGTTTGGGACTTGAAGATACAAACTACTATACATAAAATAGATAAACAACAAGGCCCTACTGTATAGCACAGGGAACTATATCAGTATCTTATAATAAACTATAATGGAAAAGAAAAACAAGAAAAAATTCCAGAGAAAATATATACTAAAACAAAGTTATTCATCTAATCACTTGGTCATCTTGTGACATTACAATAGCCAAGAGCTAACAATGGGCAAGTCCTATGTGCCAGGCACTAATCCTTACAATAATCGTATGAGATACTACAATTATCCCTATTTTTATAAACCCAGAAACTAAGGCTTAGAGAGAAAATAATTTTTCCAAAGTCAAAATGTCAAACGAGGATTGAACCCAGGTACATGTAATACCATAGTCTGTGCACTTAACCACAATACAATTTGATCCTTGATATGATGAAGTACAAATTTTATCCTCTTTAAAGCCCTTCAAAATTTAGTTTTCGGATACCAGAAGTATATCCCGTCTGCCTTGACTAATGCTTAATATTGGTTAGACTGCCAGGGCAAAACACAGTTAATAAATATGATTCCTTAATTACAAGGAGAAATATGATTAGACAGTAAAAACAAAGAGAAAAGAAAAGCCTAAGAACATACCAGGATTCAAATGAATGCTGAAGAAAACTCAAGATAAAATGTATCCCCGTATGTATATAATCACATTAAGGAATGAAAGTAATTAATGGCTTCTAAAATTCTGTAAATTAAGATCATATGTTTAGAAGCAAAAGCAACAATTTTCCTGGTTTAACTGTGAGGAAACTTGGGGCAGATGTCTCTATTCTGAACCTCCTAATCTATCTCTTTCTACAATCTCTGGCAAGTCTTATCATTCTCATGACATTCAACATGTTTAGGCAAATAAATCAATGATTCTCCATATCTCTATCCCATATCTCACACTCCCTCTTAAATTTCTTTGACTAAATTTCTCAATAATCCTTCAAGCTCAACAGACTTAATGTTTCTTGTCCTCTTTATAGATGGCCTCACATCCTTGAGAAAAGAATCTAAATGTCAGGGTTCACCTTAGGTCTCATGGTGAAATCTACTGTTGGTCCTTCCCCATATCCCCTCTGGGTACTTACTCTCCCTTGTCCCTTGCCTCCACTGTCAAGGTGACCAACAAGCCTCTAGTCAGGTCCTTCTTATGCGTGCGCTCCCCAGAAGGGTGCCCATCCCTGTCTCTCTTCCCCACTTCAGCTCCCCTCCCACAGCAAACCAAATTTTTATTTGTCTTCTGAGACATTCCTCACAGCTCTTATCTCTACTTGCTTAATCCATTACCTACTTGCTTTACCCATTATTACCTCTGTTAAATATGACAATTGATGACCCAAAGTAGCAGTAAGTTGGTCAACTCTCTTTCCTCTGCTCATCTTAAAAGCAGTGACTTGTCTTATTAATACCCCAGTCTAACAAACTGTAAAATGTGTTGAATTAAACTTTTATTCCATGTAGCACTCTGCCTAAAGCATACAACATTGTTACCCTCTCTCACTACTTATATTTAAAAAAATCAATTCTTCACCTCCTAAAAGACACATTTTCTTTTATAAAGAAATCCTATTGTAAACATATTAGAAGTTTATGGCATACATTTATCCCAGAACATAGGGCCCAGGACACCAATACCAAAACAAGTCCTATTCAATGAAAGAAATATATGCGTATTTTTTCCCCATGGTAAGACATTTTACTATTTTTTGATATTAAAATATTATTTTTTATTAACTTCCTTTGGTGTTAAAAGAAAAGTGATGGGCATGTTCAAAATAGCATGGCTTACAGGTGGTATTAGAAAGTGAGGAGGAGCTTTTGAAGACATTTAAACAAATTGACACCAAAGCACATCTCTGAGATGAAATCACTTTTCTGAGAGTCTTTAAATTTTACACTATCTTTTTCTGCTTTTTACGCATGGAAAATAACTAGACGGTATCCAAATTACATTAACATTTTCTCTAGATATTCCAAATGGAAAGCTTCGAGGCAGCATCTTTGCTTCAATGACAGCCAAATTTGGAGACTGCTCTCAGAACTTTCATATAAAATATATTTAAATATCTCATTATGACTTCGGAACTTGAAAGTATATCAAGAAAAATGGAATTAGAATCCCTAAAATTTCCTCAATAGTGAAAATAGACCTAATATAGAAATTAAAACATGACTGTGACTATGGATGAAGATATACAGAAAGATATATGATATAAGAAAGATATAAGACTTCCAAAAAATAACCAAAAATCAGAAGGATGGGAGATGAAGATACTGAGACTACTGTAATTAATTCTCTCTCTGACCCTAGATCAATTCTTCTAACTGTGATAAAGGACCAGTTACCCCCACAAGACATCACAACATCACAAATTAATACTATGGTTAAAAATATGTATATACATATAGGTATATATGTATGTATTTTATATATAATATGAATTACTAGAAAAAATAATGATCACGTATTTGGATAATGCAGGAATGTCAAAATGCTATAAACATTTCTAAGTGCTTAATCTCATTTTCTGTACTTATATTGTTGCAGACCAGTAGCAAACAGATCACAGACTCAGATCAATCTGCAGACTACACAATGAGTAGCACTGCTTAGATAATTCACGTTGCTCCCTTATGTCTCAGTTCCCTTATCTGGCAAGACTACTAGGTTTAGTGACTGACATATAGGAAGAAAAACAACACAAAACACACACACACACACACACACACACACGTCCTTACAAAGGAGAAGAAACAAATTCAAAGAAACAAACCAACTTCTTTTTTGAAAGCTAAAAATAGTGACCATTTTTCTGAGATGATCACCCCAGCACCCCTTAGATCCCACCACCATAACTATACACTGACAAAATCCAGCCCAAAAAAGTCAGAATATCAACAAAATAATTTACTTGGACTGTATGTTCTCTGAAATAATTTGTTAAAGTAAAACTGATGTGAAAGAAGAGCCATATGATTATTCATTTATATGTGTAATGCAGCAAACCTTACTGCATTTACATTTCAAAAGGCATAGATGATATTGCTAAATGAGGGGATTGATATCTTCTGCAACAACACAAAGCAAGAATTCTTTTTTAAATTATGTTAAAGGCTATAGAATTCGAGAGTTCACTGAGCTGAATAAAGCACAGCAAGAAAATTACTTTTTGCCATCTGCACAGTTTCTAAAGTATCCACTAAGCAACAATAACATTAAAGGTAGGCTAGGATATGTCCCTGTTTTAATTAGTATATTAATCTCACAATTCTTTAAAGAACTCAGTATTTTGAGAAATAACTTAGTTCTTAAGTTAAGAACACCTTAAGAACTTACACCTTAAGGTGTAAGAATTTAAGTTCTTACAGAACTGGAGAAAATATTTACAAATCATATATCTCATAAGAGACTGGTAGCTAGAGTTCTCGTAGAACTTAACAATAAAAAGACAGCCCAATTGAAATATGGAAAAATGATTTGACTAGGCCTACTCCAAAGAAGACATACAAAAGGCCAATAAGCATATGAAAAGATGATCAACATCATTAGTCATTAGAGAAATGCAAATCAAAACCACAATGAGATACCACTGAACACCCCCTAGGATGGCTAAAATAAAGACAGACAATAACAAGTGTTGAAGAGGATGTGGAGAAGTGGAAACCTTCACACATTGCTGGTGGGGACATAAAATGGTATATGGCACTTTGGAAAATAGTTTGACAATTTCTCAAAAAGTTAAACTTAGAGTTAATGTAGGACCCAGCAGTTCTACTCCAAGGTACAGTAGAGAGTTAGAAGAAATGAAGACATACACAAAAACTTGTACATACATGTTCACTGTGGCATTATTAATAGTAGCTAAGAAGAAGAAACAACTCAAAAAATCATCAACTAGGGACTTCCCTCGTGGCGCAATGGTTAAGCCTCTGTGTTCCCAATGCAGGGGGCGTGGGTTCGATCCTTGGTCAATGAACTAGATCCCACATGCATGCCACAACTAAGGAGCCCTCCTGCCGCAACTAAGACCTGGCACAACCAAATAAATAAATAAACATATATTTTTTAAATCATCAACTGATGAATGGACAAACAAAATGTGGCATACCCATACAAGTGAAGCATTATTGGGAATGCAGTACTGCTGTGTGCTGCAACACGAATGAACCTTGAAAACGCTATGCTAAGTAAAAGAAGCCAGGCACAAAAGGCCACATATTGTGTGATTCCATTTACATGAAATGTCCAGACTAGGCAAATCTATACAGAAAGAAAGTAGATTTGTGGCTGCCTAGGCCCATGAGGTGGGGAGGGGGGCCTAGATTTGGGGAAAATGGGGAGTGACTGTTCATAGTACAGGGTTTCTTTTTTGTGGCAATGAAAATATTCTAAAATTAATCGGGGTGATGCTTGTACAACTCTGTGAGTATATTAAAAACTACTGAATTGTATATTTTAAATGGGTAAATTCTATGGTTATATTATTTACATCTCAATAAAGCTAATTTTTAAAAATAGAATAAGAATCCTAGACTCTACCCCCAAACTGTTGATGGACTCTATAAAATCAAAGTCATCCTCTTTAACTCATAAGTGCATGTGTTCTCAAGAGCCATAATTTTAGAAGGTTTAATAAAGGAATTGCTTTAATCTTACCCCCAATTCTGTACCAAAAAAAGGAGGAAAGGGGTTAAAAACCTGTAACTAGAAATGAAATAAAAGCATTCAACTTCTGCCTCAGTAATGTCCTACTTCGTTTGACAACTGAGGGTCCCAGTCTGCCTCTGTGCTCCTCACTAACACGTAGGCAGGCTGCCTCCAAGCAAGCCTTGCCCACTTTACTCACAACCCCCAATCAGACCTCCCATTCAAAGGAAATGGCTTTCAGGATATAGACACGCAAAAGCAAAGGAACCCCTCACAAATTACCTACACTATGCTCATGAACAGGAATCAATAGCCAAGGCTGTCCAGACCTTTGAGGGAAACCAATAACATGAAGGAAAAGGACCAATGATTAAAATGCAACTTGCAGACAAAGCACAGTCAGCTTAGAGTTAGAGAATCAAACATAAATATTATAGATCTTAACAATGCAAAAATAATTTAATGAACAAATTTGGAATTTAAGAGTGGAAAGAGAGATGGAAGGAAAGCTGGGTGCACTACTTTCCGCGTACTTAATAACAAAGAGTCAATAGCCACCTTCTGAGGTTGGTGCATTACAAAATAAGAAGAACATTATTTAAGTCAAAAGCAAACACAAAAAGAAGTAAAAATAAAATAATAAAAAATCGGGAGGCAGAAGTGGGAAAGGAGGTGTGCAGAATCATCCATCATAGAGGGAGTCAACAGATTCTGTTCAAGGTTGATCAGACAAGAACTAGAAGTAGTGTGCCCGAAGTTACTATAGTAGCTAGAGAAGAAACTGTAACAAGTGGCTGCCTCTGGGGTTAGGGCGGGGTGGAAAAGGAGGCTTTTACATTTTATCGTATACCCTTCCGATCATTTTTATTTTTAACCGGATGCATGTCTCTTGTAAGTAGGAAAAAAACTAGTCTAATTTTTTAAGTAGCATGGCATAGAAGGATCAAAGGAGTTGAAGTTTGCTACTTCTAAGTTGGATATGATAGTCAACTTTTTGAGTCTCAGTTTCCACATCAGCAAAATAGGGAAAATGTCTCCCTGGTAGTTCTGAGTCAATTAAATGAAATAATGTAGATGAAAGAATCTGGTTCAGTGTCAGACATATTTCTCAATAAATATTACTTAAAGATGGTTCAATCCCCTTTCCTTCCTAAGATGCTACCTCAAGCACCAGCACAGTCACTTCTAAGGAATTTGTCTCAGAGGAAGGGAGCTCTCTGCGGAATCATGTGCCAGGCTAGCAAGCCTTCCTCGAAAATCAAGTGGGTCAGTCTATGGTCTTAACCTTTGCTTTTCAACGTTTAAACTCTTAATTCACACTTTGGTGCAGTTGCAAACAGGACACACAACTGAAAACAGGAAGCTATACATTGTGACTTCTCCAAACAAAGACCAGAGGCCAAATCCAAATATATATAGCAAGAAAGATAAGTCTGTTACGTGCCTAAATTTTATAAGATACAGTGTTCTGCAACAGCCAAAAATATCTTTACCATTGGCCCAGTGCTGATACCTAAAGATCTGTGAGTGGAACTTGACCTCCCTTGGGTTAAGGTATTCCTCTATTAACATGCAAACTTTCCTAGGGGTAATTTATCAAAGCCTTTCCAATGTACTTAACTGAGAATTTGATTTGAGGGGGGAAACAGATTCAAAAATGGGACAACTACCGACAGACAGTAGTGTCGGGAAGGGGCCCTGTGCAGTGTGCTGAGGGACCACAGAAGAGTGCAGGAAGTAAAGAATCATTTTTACCTACTACAAAGGACTGCTTAGCGCCATGCCTAGTCCACATCTGCGCATTCAGCCCAAGTGCAATGGCTCACCCTTCTTTTCAGCCACAAAGCCCAAGGTAATAAACACAATTAGAACAGAGCTTCTCAAACTTTAATGTGTACATAGAGATCTTGTTTAAATGCTAATTCAGATTCAGTAGGTATGGGTGGGGACAGAGATTTAGCATTTTGAACAAGCTCCCAGGTGACACTGTTGCAGTTGGTCTGCAGTCCATACTTTGGGTAGGAAGGGGCTAAAAGAATCCCTTCCTTTTCAGTGCAATGTCTACTACTCTAACCCTGGCTCTTCTCAACACCCTCTGAACCAAAAGCAACAGTATCTTAGCTGGGGAAGAGGCAAAATATAGCGGTTTTGAGAGCAGAGCCGGGTCCTTGGAGTCAGACAGACATGAATTCAAATTTCAGTTCTGCCACTTATATGACCTTCATTTGACCTCTCTATCCCTGAATTTCCTCCGTTGTCAAATAGTGATGATATATCTACCGCACAGAGAGCCTTTCAAGATTCAGAATAATGTAGCAAGACGCTTAGCTTGCTGCCTCCACTAGACGGTCTCTTTGCCTTGACTCATTCAACAATTAACTGTCAGGACCATCTCCCTCAAATATGTACTCATCACAGCAGTCTATTGCTTCAGGGATCTCTTAATGACTACCAGATCAAAGGTAAACTCCTTAACTTGGTATTCAGCTCTTACTGTCCCTCATTTGCTTACCTCTAAGACCCACTGCGCTCCTTCCTATTCAACATCACCTCTGGTTATTACCTTCTCCAGGCAAATGTGCCACCATTAAATTTACTAATTCTGAAATGTGGACACAAGCATTTGGAGATCTAGGGAACTTCTAATCAATCACCTGGTCCAAACTCTTCATTTCACAAATCAGAAAGTAAAAATCCAGAGAGGCTAAGTGACTTGACCTTGACAACAAAACGATTACCAATCAGTATGAAAACCTGGTTTTTGGACTTCTACTCTAAATGTTCTTTTCAGCAGATTTTCCCACTTTCTCTCTAGCAAACTTGAGGAACCATGCAAAACTCACTTTTAAAAAAAAGGCCCTCCGTTTACAATTTACTCTACAACCTCTCAGAATGTAGGCATAAAGTTTATGTTTTGGTTTATTCAACATGATGCCAAAACATATGACTGACTGAGTCAACAAATAAGGGAAGAAAATCAATGATACCAATTATTTGCCTTGGTACAGGCCAAATCAATTCAATATTTTAACACATACTAGTTACTATTTTCAGAATCTGCCTTGTTAGAACTTAGATTGCTGATAGGTGGCTATCTTCTCCTTCCAACTGGATCACAAGTCTCTTGAAAACAGGAATTTTTTTCTTCATCTTTGAATTCCCCATTACCTTGCCAAGGTACCTTGTTCCTTTCTTCATGAATTGTGTAAATAACTGCTAATTTACTGTATTAAAAATGCATTATTTTTCATAATTTGAGTTTTATTACCTTTGCAATATTTCTTATCTAGCCCATTTTGTTATAGTCTTATTTGCCCACTTTGTTTTATAGTGATGTATTTTCCCATTCAATGGCATAAAAATCAAAAAGATGATTCTCAATGGCTATGTGTTTTTATTTTATTCATATATGCCTTTGTAATCATAAAAATATTTTACATCTGTGTATACTTTATATCTCCAATCACACAATATATATCTTGAGTGTAAAAACATGTTTTCTACTTTTTTATCATTTCTCCAAACTATAACCCCTCACGTCTACCAAAGTACCTGAAGCTAGGCTATACGCATTACAGAAGGACTAAAATAATCATTGTTCTGATACTGCTATAACACAAGCTAGCTTAAAGGAACCCAAAAAAAAGTTAAAAAAAAAAAAACCCACACAAGTGCAACAATATGTTATGTATACAAAGATATGTGTAAGTTGCAAACTAATCTAAATTCTCAGAATAAAATGCAAAAATATGATTTTTATTATCAAAAACCACATGATACTATAGTTGGTTACCCTAAATGGGAAGTAATTGAAAGAACCTTGTTTTTCCTGGTTTTAAATATTATTTCACATTCTACTGGAGCCCAGAGAAAAGTAAAACATCTATTGCTTGGCTCTTACTAGAACTGATTAGTGCTACACCAACTTTATGCACAAAAAAATCTTCCTCAAAAGTCGGTGTCTATCATAAAGCAGAAACTAACACACCACTGTAAAGCAATTATACCCAATAAAGGTGTTAAAAAAATGTGTAATGTGTAAAAATTTATCCATTAAATTTATATTTATGCACATGGATGGATTTAGATCTAAGCTTGTTGTAGATGCATTGTAAGAGTTCATTATTTATAGGCATCATGGAGCTAATCCTTAAAGTAATCCTTTGGAATAAGTGATTTACATGTTTTATAAGTTCAAGTTTTCATATATTGTATTCCTTAAAGAAAACGAATACCAAAAAAGAAGAAAACATCATCTACTATTATAAGTTATGATCAAAAGAGCATAGCCTTTTTTCTTAATCTCAAACTTTAAAAATAGTTCCATACGTAAACCAGTATTTTTTCATACAAACATATGTTCTGTAATGCTCACAGTTTTTAGTAACCTATATTACTTGGGAATTTTTAGTTAAGAAGATACCAGGACAATAAATGACTGTTTTGTATCTTTAGCTTCATTTTAGTCTTCCTATATTCACGCCCTAGAGGTTCCAGATTCTTATCCACAAAGTGATTATGGTCTAGGACTGAATCAGATTTGTAACAAATGTCTACTGTGATCCTTCAACCTATCATCGATGGGCAGAGCCAATATATGTCTTCTAGCTCACTGAATCCTTTCACCTTACCTTAGGGACTTTCCACAATGCTACACGGTTAGATGCTTGCTTTTACAAATAATGAAAATGAATGCAAAATGATTTCAAAATAGAAAAATGGAAACCCAAATCGTTATATTGTATCTAAAAGCTACCCTGCATCTACCATCTTAGTGCCTAAACAAACATTCTAACATGTATGACAAGGGATATTCTTTAAGGTTTTGAGTTTCATTATCTCTAATTTTATCTGATTACTGACATGCACCATTTCTACTAACACTTCAATATATCCAGCCATACAATAGCATAAAACTTCTAACAGTGATCTACAATAGTCTAGAAACCATTATGATTTAAGTTTTTCAGAAAAAAATAAAAGCACAAAGCTAATAAAATGAAATTTCTATTAAATATAATTTTTATAAATATTACCAAATCACAATGAAACTAACAGCAGTCATACAATCGTTTATAAAATGTATTTTCCCTCAAAAAATAAAAACAAAAAAGTGTTTCCAAAGAGAGACGAGAAAAAATTACAAAGTACAATATTTTTAAGCTACAAGCGTTACAAAAATCTGTCACCATCTACGTTACAATTCTAGTCATCAATAAGGTACTTTGTTTTCAATGCATTATTCAAAAATCAATTATATCAACTCTTTTGTATAGAAAAGCAGCACACCTTTCAGGCAACTAGTATTAATGAGTAGACATGACTATAGAATATCCATCTGTTTCTCTGACAAAGCTGTGGCTACTCTAGTCACTCATTGAAATTCCATTAATCTGGTGTACCAAGGTCCAATGCGAAAATCAAAACTCCATCTAACCCTTTATCAGTTCACAATAACCTACAAGTGAACTCTGCCTGTTAGCATGCAGCAAGTTATGATTTTGCTATCAATCAGGCAGTTGGCCAATAAAAAAAAAAAAAAAAGGCAGGCTGGAAACAGCGTGTCTGGCAGGGTTTGAAGACTTTGTTTTTGTTTTCTGTTTTCATTTCCTTTCAATTTCTATAGGGTGTCTGGACCTTGTGAGATTATGCATTATTCTCCTTGGCTGTGATTTAATTGCTATCAGCAATCAAGTCGAAGCATCACTGAAGTGTGCTTGAATTTCATTAGAAGATATAACTTATGCTACTTTCCTACAGTACCTAATAAACCATAAAGAAACCAAAACACATATGGCTTGAGGGAATAACTGGAAAATTAGGTAGCCATTTGGGAACTGAATGAACTTTTGAACCAGAGGAACAGAGAAAAAGAAATATTAAAGGAAAAGACAAACTTAGAATGCACACAGAGATGTGCAGGTTTGACCTTTATAGTACCTTGAAAATTACATTAGCATTATGAAAAATACATATCATGTTTGTAGTTTATAATCCATCAAAGTTCAGATATTTTGTTAGTGCCTACCATAAGGTAAAAGTCAAAAGGACAAAACAACAATCTGATTTGACAAAAGGCCTTTTGGTGACCTGTGCTAATTTAGTTATACTTGTTGTTAAATGCATTACCATTTTATAATTAATATATCATTAGACTAAGGTCACACAATGAAGGAAAATTTATTCAGCAAAGGAAAGAGAACACATATAACGATTAAGTTGCAGGAAGAAAAACTAATATGACTAGATGATATTTAAGAGTGGAAATTAAAAGTTCAAGTGGTAGTTTTAAAATTAATTTAGAGTATTCTTAGAAGAAAATGTAAAATTATCAAAAACAGCATTATTTATATACCAAAAATGAATAATACTAAAAGTTAAATTTTCAATCTAAGAATTGCTTACATAAACACTGATGAAAATGCAATATTTAACAAAAATTTAAATGTTACACATAAATATAATTTATTAAATAATATTCAAATATTGATAATGTTTTAGCAATAAATCTTTTTCATGCTATTAATGTATTTTCTTTATATTTGGTTATGAAAACAAACATAATAAATTAGTTACTCAGAAGAAAAAGAAAATAATCCTGTAAATGATTATTTACATGAAATACAATAGCAATTCACTTTTCCTAACAAATCACTGGCTCTCACATATATTTAATTGTTGGATTTCTTAGGTTGTAATTTTTTCAAGATGGCACATAATGCTTCCTGGTACATCAAAAATTTATCTATGCTACTCTGAGAAATCCTGAGCATATATATTCTATGAATATGTATCCATATCTATATATTATCCTGAGTATAAGTACTCTCTATATATGTATACATACAAACATACTCATTTCTATCTACCAATGTTTTCCAGAGAAGCAAAACAAACCATTGTAATGTGTCTGAAAAATAGTTCAACTCAAATAATAATTCATTGTTTTGCCTGAAAATATTACTTCATCGATTATAAAACATTTTCTAGTAGAAATGCTTTTGAAGATCAGGTTAGAAGGGGTAATGCTCTGTTTCAGATAATAAGTGTGACTGAAGAAAAATGTACATCTTTTTAAAAACTAGACAATCTAAGAGAAAGAAATTCTTTCCTTTTAAAAATAGATATTAAATGTTAGCCAAAATGTAAAATTCAACATAAAATGGATATGATTATTGTTGCTACACACTGTACAAAGTTCTGAATATAAAAAAAAGCTTGTGTTGTTCTGAATCAGTGGTTAGAATGTTTATCACTTATGCATGTACTTGACTTATCCCTGTTCTGCAGTAGACATAATTTTATACCTCATAAAAGCAATTTATGTTTCCAAAGGGAATAATCTGGATAACATAAAATGTGGAGTGCTCTGTTGCAGGAAGCATATTTTCATTCAGCAATTGTATTTAGAGATGGAACTGCACAGTTTGATCATCATATAGTGGCAGAAGGCATTATTCATTTCTATGTCTATGTGAAACTTTGAGTGCCACAAATTAATATGCATGGCTAATTTATCAATACACATTCTTAATCTGTACCTATATATCACCCTTATAGGTCTCTATAATTCAGATGCACTCAACTGGGTGGCATAACAGAGAAAGCACATGCTACACTAAAAACAAGTTTCATAACTTTGGCAAGTTTTTAAAAATTAATAAGAAATAAATAATCAATTTTATTACCATTTCAATTAATACAAAAAACTATAATATTACTGTGTAATATAGGATATTTTTAAATGACAATCAGAAAAATGAAAATGTATAATTAAAAGAAGCATTTGATGGAAACCTGTCTCAATGAGAGAAGGCAATGTAGGAATAATTAATTTAATATTTTATGAACTCATTTTGTATGAAGTTTTCAGGAAAAAAGAGACCAAAAACCTTCTTCATTATTTATAAAATAATGAAATACAACAAGCCATTAAGCAGCACAATAAAATTAAGCAAGAATCTGATAATATCCAATTAACCAACAAACTTACTGATAATGTTCATACGATGATGCAAGCACTCTCCTAAAAATTCAAGTAAAGAAAATTTCCTAGGAAAAGAAAGAACTACATACTTAGGAAAACCACTAGAGAGAGCTCTTCTGTTCCTTAAAAGGTTCTGGTAAAGGTAAGTTAACTGAAGCCTCTGTGTTTATCTGCTTTCTGACAAGACCACCACCTTTACACATTGCACTGTTTTGTGTTAGAGTGTCAAGAGGTATATTCTATGGGAAAATGTCGCATACCATCAGAGGGGGCCTCATCATCTTTATCATATCTTTCTGAGGCTAATGAAATAGTGTCTGGAGGCCCAGCAAAAGGGTCATCGTATTCTTCTCCATCTTCTATATCACCTATAAAAGAATCAGAGAAAAAAAGAATGGATATATGTATACATGTATGTATACCTGAACCACTTTGCTGTACACCGGAAACTAACACAACATTGTAAATCAACTATGCCCCAATATAAAGTAAAAATTAAACTTAAAAATATTATAAAAAACCAAAAACTAATCGAGAAAAGTCTTTTATAATTTAGCCATCTTTAAAAGTGTTACTTTGTCAAAGAGGTAAATTTTACTATTAAATTCGGTCACTTTCATGGAAAACCAAAGAAAAATTTTTGAACTAGATAAAAACAGATCCTATTTTAATGTATATTCGCTGTAACTTAGCTAAAGTAAGTTTTTGAAAGTCAGTACACAACTGCTTCTTTCTGTTACAAAAGGATACAACTTCCAAAATTATGATGGTCTCTACAAAGAGGAATTCAAAAAAGTGGAAGCAGGTTAAAACATAGTGTGTAACCAAAACAAACAAAACCAAAATAACAATAACAGCAACCAAAAAAAAGCATGGAAAGCACAACAGAGAAAATAATTCAAGTTAATTCCATTTACCTACTCAATAATTGGAAAAATGATGATGAGAAATTGATAATTCAAAGCCATATGAACGTTTTATGTTTTCATTAAAAATCACAGATTATATTAGAATAGATTAAAAATACTCAGTTGTGTTTTCAAGAGCAGGAATCTTTTACGGAAAAACTGCTTTAAAACTCATATAAACCTTTTAAATTCAAACAAGGTGATTTACAAACTAGACACTTTTGATTTTTGCATTCAGTGATATGTTACTTTATTTTTTCTTGTGTTCTGGCTAGTTTTCTAGATGATTTCCAAATCTTAGGCTGATTGGTTGGCTTGAAGTCATTTAATCCCCACAATAAAATCTTGTGGTTTGGGTTTTTTCCATATACTCATTTAGAATAATTTTTTAAAAGAGTGAATCAAACATTTGCTATATCCCAGTTATATCTAAGCACTCATTCTTCATCCATATTGAACAACAAGGAAAAAGGTATGCTTAATACCATATAAATGATCTGTTAACAATTCAAGTTACTTGTTAAAAATTCAAGAGAAAACCAGCCACCTCACCTAAAAGTCATAGTGAAAAATCTCCCTAGGAACCCTAGAGTGCCTATAGTATTACTTTTAGATCGTAGTTGCTAGGCAGATCCAGATTAAAGCTACCTGGCTCTCCAAAAGGATATTTGTATCCTCTGACATGCATCTGATGGGTTGCACCCTACTTTCACCATATTTTTGGTAGAGGAAAGAGCCTCTTTCAAGACAACACTTTCAAAATAATAAAAACCAATATTCATATCTACTTTTTTAAATTTTGATATTTTATCAGCATTCATCATCCCTACCCTACCCTGAAAGTAAAGATATCTCCCATCAAGACAATAAGAGCAGAATATAGAGATGACTATCTTATTGTCCTTAGTGATTATACCATTATGTGTACCATACATGGTGATGTTTCTTCCCCAATTAAAATTCCAAGAAACATGTACAAATACTACTCATTCTTCGGATCTTAATTTCTCTTTCTTTCAAGATGTTCAAAGTACTTCTCAGAACATTCAGTGATCCCCTATAATATTTCTCTTATGGAAAGAAGAGTGGTCTGATTTAAAATATGAGGTAAGAGAGAACTTCATAAAAAGTGCTAGTAAAAATATGTTTGAACATAAAATGACAGCTCATGGAATACACAGTAGTAAAGATCACAAAATTCTCAACTGCTCAAAATTGCTAGAATATCCTTATATTCTTAATAAAGTAAGAATTTTTATGTTATGAATTTTCTAAGGATATTTCAAATCATGAACTATAAATCTTGCTATGAAAAAAAAGTATTAGCACACTTCGACTACATCACCATAACTTAGCACTTAGCATATTACACTATTAAGACTACAGAAATACAACAATAAAGCTAATGATTCTATGGAAAGGATTTTGAAAAAATTCAGATGCTCATGCTTAAATCTATTAAACTCTGTGTGGAAATAAACAAAAAAATTTCTTTAAGTTTTGAAAATCAGAATTAGTTTATTATCCTTTGATAATATCCATTATATATTTTTGTGTATATATCCATGTATGTACACATACACACACACAGCAAAAACATCATTATTAAAGCTATAAATTCAATAATATTTAATATAAGTTAAGACCGTTCTATGCAAATTAGTCACTGACATGTTAAAGACCTCTGTGGTTTTTGGTTTTGTTCAAAAAAAAAGAACACTTTTTGGATTATAAAGTGAAATTGTCTTCAATTTACCCATTCTAAGAACTGCAGTTCATTTCAAATGTTGGGTTTTTTTTAAAAAAAATACTGTGATATTTATATTTATCTAAGACAAAATAAATTAAGTACTGCTACTGGCCTCATTTCTCCCCTCCCCGCCCCCCCTTTTTTAAAGCTTTCCTTGAATTTAACTCAGAAAGTAAAGAATAAGCATCCCTGTGGCATCTGTATAGGGTTATTCCCTTTTTAACTTGCATTAAGTTGAAAAAACACATCATTTTTCAAAACAGTCTTCTTCATTTTACTGTTGTTCCAGTGATGATCCACCCCTTTTCCCCCCTCCCTAACTATATTTTTCAACTCAACAAAGAGCTGCTATATTATAAGGAGCTTTAATTGAACACAGGGGTCGCTGTTGAGCAGTGCAAAGCATTTTTTCTCCCCAGGGGCTGAGTACTTGCAACTTATACCTGCAAAGACTTCGATAAATTAAAAGGAAAATGTTCAACTTGTGTTTATGTAATAGAAAACTGAACTCCAAAGCAACAATGGGCATCAGGTAAACGTATCCAATACAATTTACAGACATAATTGAAAGCATTACATCCTAATCAGACATCTAAAAGAAAAGCATGCTCAAATGAAATGTCTACAGAATCATTAGTTGGCAGCCATTCTATTACCATCACACATAATGTCAGTGGTGCCTTGAGCCTGTGCCAATGACAACAGCATAAATTTTGCATCTCATTTCTATGGTCATAAAATTAATGATCAGTTTAAAAATACTTCTTTGTAAAAGTTATTGTGCAAAGAAAAGACATGAATGTGTCCCTGTTATGTACTCAGAAGGATAATTATAGGGTTGTTGCTCATTAATACTGTTTCTTGTTTCCCTAGAAAAGCATTTGATTTATCTCACAACTTTCAAAAGTTTAATTAATGATACAAAGTTAACAGTCTAAAAGACAATGATCCAAGACTTCTTGTCCTGTAATTTCATTGGCAAGTTAAATAACACATCAAAATCAAGGCTTAGGCGTATCACAGCAGCATATTTCTTAGAAAAATATTTTTAAATTTTTAACAGTTGGGTTCAAATTACTATTATCCCTTCTTTTTTATATGGCTCATGGTCAATTAACATTTCCTAAATGCCTGGAGATAAAGCCCATCAGCAATTCAACAGTTCATGATCCCACCATTGAAGGTGATTTAACCAATCTACTGCTTGTTTTGGCAAATACATTTCTATTTTGAACTCAATCAGGTAAACAGTAAACTAAATAACATACCTAAAATTCAGACGATAACCATTCCCTTTTACAGAGAATGAAATGTAAACTTGGTGGGGAAAGTTACTTGAGTCAAAAATATTAATTTCTAATTTTCTACTCAGTTCACTTGTCCAAAATAATTTCTCAAGTGATAATATACAGCTATGAATGGACATAAACATTTAACTTGTCATTTCTCAAGGGAACCTGTAGTTTAATTCTTAAAAATTTGAAAGATTTGAGTCACCACAAATAAGATTCTCTTCATAACTCTTCTACCATAGAAGGGCTAATTTACGGCATGCAAACGTGAGGCAGAATTTTAAAGGAAGGACACCATTCCTCAAGTACTACCTTTGAAACAGACTTCTATTACTATAGGCCCCGTAATCTCAAACATGCTTAACACATTTGTATAAGGCCAGAGATGGGGGGTGGGGGTAAGGGAAGCTGCAAGTTATTTGCTCAGATTTCACTGGGGAGCTAACTTTCAACAGAACATATACTATGTTAGGAAGAGTAAAGGAAACGAAGTTAAACGTCATCCCAACTTCTGACTTTTCTGCTGTTCTCAAGGATTCCATCAGAACAAACTAAAATGGGTCCCTTCTTATCTAACAGCCCTGTTACTCAAAAAACTAGTTTAGTCCATAAATAAACTTAATAATACCAATGAGGTCAAAGGAAATTGCTTTCTAAGTAAACCTATTCATATTTAACAATATCAATGGAGTTTTAGGATAAAATCTGCTAAATAAATGTTTTAATTTAGAGGGAAAATATTTTAAAGGAGAAAATGAGAGCTTTTTAGTTATGACATCTAAAGAGAATTGAAAACAATACATTCACATTTTTTAAAGCTGTAGACACCCATATTTGAAAAATATTCTCTTGAAATATTTGTCTCATGTTAATATGCATACCCTGCCTTTAGTAATTTATGGTTTCCTCAAAATTTATTTGAAAACTGAATTATAAATCAAGATTTACTAAATCCTCTTGATAAATGAACTTGAATCTGAGAATACACATTAATATAACACTTATTGAACACTGACTATGTGTCATGCATAGGTATCTTCACATTATCTTATTCTATAAAGAAAATAATAATACCAAAATCATCACTGGAGTAAAACAAGCCTAATATAAGGGCAAGATACAACTACAAGTAAAACTTGTTTATCATGTACCTAATATATATTAGAAAATTCTATTTTATACTCAGTCAGTAACACCTTTACTCAAGTAGTAATATATTTTCATCCCCAAAATAATTATTTCAAGTCACATTTAAGAGCGCTATGACCTTATGATGTGACAGAGAACAAATTCTGAAATAATCATAATTGTAAAATAATTCTAAAATGAGCATAATTCTAGTGTATGAAGCCTGTATTTAGGAGTATACTTTATATTACTAGGCTACATTGTAACTAAGAATAAAAAACTAGGGTTAGATAGTTATTCTGTCATGTACAATATCTAAAGACTATAAGAAGAGATGTGAGAGGAAAGGAAGGAAGGATAACAGACATCTGTGAACATTCGAGTAACTAATAACTCACTTATTTGAAACAAATAAATGTGAATTAATTCATTTTATTTAAGAACTCTCTTCCAGGTCCTTTTTTCTCCCAACAATGATATTAAAATGGTACTTAACCATCATGTAAAAAAAAAAATTATGTGAAACAAATAGGAGTATAAAGGTAAAAAGCAGGAAAATAGCCTCTGGTCACCTCATTGTGACCCTATATTGACCTGAGAGAGAGAAAGAGAAAGAGGGGAAACAGCCAAAAGGATTTCTGCCCAGGTCTCCTTGGATGAAGACAATCCAAAAGCCCCAAGAAGAAAATGTAAGAAAAAAAAGAAAAGCAGCATTATCAAAATATACTTAGATGAATTCAATTTATTCAATGTAGAGATCTGGTTATTAATAAATTCCTGTTTTTAAAAAATATGTCTTTTGAGCAACTGCTTATTCAACTATTAAGCCTGTACTAACTTCCCTTTACTATTTCTAACAAACTACAGAAATAGTCTTTTTAGAACAGTCGAATTATACTTTGAGGGTAGAATGGCATAAAATTACTCAGCTTCTCATATTTCTCCAAGGTATGCATCTAATTTATCCACAGGTTTACTTTTGAGCAGGCACTCTTGGTGATTAGTTAACTCAATACAGCAGTATTGAAATACAAATGACTTATTCAGAGGAAAATGATTATGGGGAATCTCTGAATTCTGTGTTATTTGCAATCTTATTCTAGGCTCATTTTTCAATTTCTATCAAATACTATATAAACTTCCATTCTCCTTAGAGACAAAGAATGTATCTCAGTAATGTAATTTTAATATCCACACACCTGAACAAGTCCTAAACCAGAATACCAAAGGGAAAGTTCCTACCCTATTATTGAATCATATGCAATTCTACATATATGACTTTATACTATCACATTTTCTTAGCTTAAAAATGTTTAACGTACAAATAATTAAGTCACAGTGAGAGTCCAATAAGTAACCACTAGAACAAAATGTGCCTTTTAAGAAAAAAGGCAGAATCTGATACGCAATATTTCCCCTATAAACAGTGCACTGTATAAAAGTTATCATAATTCAAATGCATAAATTCATTATTTCTATACTCAACTAAGCAAAATACAACATGATTAAACCCACAGTTTAGGATTCATTATAGAGAACAAAGAAGTAGGTACTTGTGGAGAGGAGGAGTTTCCTGCTCTTCCCTCTATTTAACAGTGTTAAAAAATTTAATACGGAAAAAAATCTCTTCTTGTTTCCTCTAATCACAACAATTGTGATGACTTAATGTGAAAAGAAACTGTGGTTTCCTTTTAACTGATTTTAGGTTTGTCTGGTTAAGTAGCTGGTTTATTGAAACCGTCATTACTCTCTCACTTATCAGTTGGCAGAGATATGAGTTACTCTGTGGTATCTGCTAACCCCAGTTAGAAGATGCCACACTGCTTCCCCCAAACGCAGAGCCTAGCTTCACATAGTTAACTGACCTCATGTTGTGACCCTCATACCAGCATCCACAGGCTTCAGGTCATGACCTATGAATTAGCATCATGGAAGTAAGGGCCATACCAAGTTTCCCTTGCAGAACTGAAGACATGAAATAGTAGAAACTTCCTACGCCTTTCTGGATTTGGTTTTCAGTACGCTAAGCAGCTGTCTCTCAAATCTAAAGGAAGACAATCAGCTTACCAGCATTCTCACATATTTCCAAAAATGAAACTGAATCCCCTTCTTTGAAAATGCCTGTGGCATATATTTATTCATATCAAAAGAATCACAAGAATAATAAAAACCAGCATTTGGAAAAGATTTTACTCATGCTCTCAAACAAAAGTTGATACTGTTTTTAAACCAATTACCTTTTCGAAACATTACCTATGAGCACCCAGCCACAGGCCCTCCTGCTCCCATGACCACTATAAAGTAATCTCTACAGGGTTAAATGGTGTTAGGTTAGTATCTCGCCTCTGCCTCACAAAATTCTTCCGTGTGTAACTGCGCGTATATACCTTTCTTAACAAACTTCTGCCACAATGAACTCTAAGAACCATAAAACCTAAGAATGTTAAACACAGATTTCTGCATGAAAGATTGTGCAAAAGAAGATTGTGCAGAGTAGATTCTAGATATGTTTTTTAATTTTATTCTCAGCAGGGGGAGCTAGCACTCTCATCTTTGAAGTCTAAGTATACAACCAGAAATTTAAATTTTGACTCCAACTATCAAATTTCAGTATGTGTTAGATTTTCCTATTGAAAATCTCTGCAAGGAAAAAAAAAATGTCAAGTTTGACAAAACTTGAAAATTTACCTTTGCCTTGAAATTCCTGAAGGTAGCTGCAAAATAAAGCAAGAACATTATATTTTAAAATAAAGGTTGACAAATCAAAACAAGATCTAATCAATGGCAATAATTCAGGTCTATTTTAAAATCTATATTGTAAATATAGATTTAGAGAAAAAACTACTTCCTATCCTGAAATGATAATTCCAAAAGGCTTATGGATTTATAATAAAGGTATTTTTAAAGACTTAAGTTACAGTAGTAAAACCAGAATATATCTTTAATACATACAACTTAAATTACATTTATTCATTTGAGTGTCTGGAGGTATCTTCCGTATTTATGTTAAAATTCTCAACCTACCTATGTCTTATCAGTTAGACCAAATATATCCTCAAATAATCAAAATAAACAGTTGGATTTTGCTAGAATGCTTAGAAAAATACATAATCAATAGGCTTCACAAAAAACGGTATTATGATAAGCCTGCCTGTTTTTAAAAACTATTATAGTAGAAATATAGTTTGTCCTTTAAAACTACTTCAAACCAATTAAATTAGAACATAAAAAATTTAATCCCACAATAATCAGTCCTTCATTAAAATATTAATTACAGCGTTTCTTATAAGTAAGAAATAAGTAATAAAAGGCAAGTAAGTGACTTACGTAGACTTTACATCTTTTATCTTCTTAATAAGGGAGTCTCTCTTTTCCTTTGCTTTCTTGGATAAATTTTCCCCTCTCAGTACGTCTGCTACAAATGTTTCAACATCTAAACCATGAAATATAAGAAAAAGGATACAAATTATAGGAAAGAATCATTTTTTTGTGAAGACAAATAGGACAATGATTGTTTCTACCCATAAGTGTTAGTATCTGTACAATTTGTTACAGTTTTTTTATCAATCCAAAGCATAACAGTTGAAGTATGTTTCAAATACTAAATTGGACAAATCTGTTCACCTCTTAGCTAATAAAATGTGTATGCTCTACTTATGCTTAACACAGCGAATGCTATTTGAATGTTTAGCATCATTAAACCAGGAAGAAGCACGCAAGTTTTAATAAACTATGGTGCCCCATAAACAAAGTCTCTGTATAAAAGCAAGTGCAGAGCTTTCATGCATGTTACTATCATTTTTTAGTATTTTGTAAGTTCCTGTATGAACAGGTCATTCACAATATTATACCAATATAAGCTAATGTCTCTGGCAAAGGCATCCTTTTCCCAGTGTAATCAATTTTCAGGTATATGCAGCGCTTAATGCTTTAGAGGAAAAACAAGTCCCTTTTGCTAGCCAAGATTCCCAAATCAAACCCTCCTCTTTCCTACCTGCCCCACCTACTTTGGCCAGCTATTCTCAAATAAAAAAGATAATCAGTTGTGTGGTTTTGTGTGCTCTTGCTTCCTGCCTTGGCATTACTACCTGGAAATATTTCTTTAAATAAAGGAAAAAGTGGCAAAATAGATTTAGCCACTATTTTAAAATATAGTAACCAAGAGATAAGACTTCTATGGCCTCATATAACATTTTCACAAAGCCTCTTTTTTTTTTTTTAATTCAGTAAACTTCTAAATTATTCTGCTTTCTAATTCTCTCTGGTATACAATTCCACCAAATCCTTATTGGTTTGATTTTAAAATAGCCCCACTCTTATTGTTCATGAAATACTGTAAAAGTTTAAATTAACTTTATATTCAGAATTTCAAATGTCACTTTGAGGTATCTAATGTAGAAGATACCATTAAAAAATTTTCAGTAGGTATGACTATAAACCACCCATATTTCATATTGAACAGATGTGTATATGTTTTACTTTCTTTTTATTTAACTAATTTGTCTCCTATTTCACACTGATAAAAAGATGGTATCAAAACATACAATAATATTATACTTAATTCAAAGCAGTATAGCAAATAGTCTTTCAACTGTACTTACAATTAGCAACTTAAAACCTAGTATTTGAAATAGAATGTTATAACTGATTTTAAATTCTTGATTACAAAAGTATGTTGACCCCAGGAGTGAAGCTGATTAAACTGTTATTCTATTCATTCATAATAAATTGTGTAAAAGTGATTCTTCACTAAATCAATATAAGTGAAATCATTAAAATTTAGTCTTGGAATAATTCTAAGTAGCTTTCTGGTTTGAAGTCCATCACTGACTAATGTTAAAAGTAACTATCAAAATGAAACAAAAGCAAAATGTCACAGCTTCTCTTTCCTTGAGCTGTCCCTATTTTGAAGAGGGGGACACAGAGACGTAATCCAGTACCAGTGCAAATTGGACCCACACTTCTAAAGTGAGTTCAAAATAATGAGACATAAAAAAGCACTCTTCTCTTTTGTATGTACCCAGAGGAGCAAGGCAACCTCTGGACATTCAGATATTAGCTGAAATGGAAAAGATCATTGGCTTCTCTGAGATGGCTCCAATAAATCTACTAAGAAACTGGAGTAAGAGAAGGAGTAGCACCTCTACTGCTGATTCTTTCTTCCAGCCAGCTCAATACTTGGGAGAATCACTGGCATAACGATTGGTAGTTTGCTTAATGTTACTTTCACTCAGTGTTTGTCTTTAATTCCCTCATCCACACGAGTATTTAATTGCCTATTTTACATTTTCATTATACAATACAAGTTTAAGCAAACAGGATCTCTTTTCTATCTCCGGAAGCAATAACAGAACGAATTACAGCCCGAGTTATTTCTTTAAAAGGTCTTTTCAGTTGTATAAAAACTCAGAAAACAAAAAGCTGTAATGTTCTACATAGAGTTTCCTAACAGTGCCAAAAACATTTTTAAATTATTGAGCTATGCTATTTTGTGAGGAAATACTTGTTGAAGGAGTGAGACTGCAGGAAGAATCTGTGTTGTTTGTTTTCTGAGTGGGAGGAGGTTCAGAGATTGCGCAAGGGAAAAATTCTATATTTTTAGAGCAGTCAATGTATTTATTCCTAAACTTCTGCCACAAAAGGGGTTTAAGGCAACTGAAAAGATTTAATAAACACTGATTTTTAAAAATTACTTCACAAACGAGATGTGGAAAGCGTACAACCTGCTTTCTGGTTTTTTTTGTTTTTGTTTTTAACAAATAAGAACTTCATAGTGGAAGCGATTCCTGCAATAGTCTTCGTTTGTTGGTGCCCACAGACTCAATTGGTTTTCAAGTTTTTGAAATCCGGGTTTTTTCTTAAAATCCATACTGTGCCCATTTATTTTGAAATCGAACGAAACCAGTCTCTCCTAGGCACAGGAGACCCTCTGGACGTGCCCGCGGCCTTCGCAGAGCCCCTGCGCAGAGCCCCGACCCAGTTCCCCCGGCGCAAAGACGTAGCGGGTGCTGGAAAGTTACTCGGCCTTCACCGGGAGATGCTCGGGCTCCGCCGTCCGAGACACTGGGAGTGTTAAACCCCAGGGTTCCCGTCATTGGAGCTGTGAGCAGGGAGCACTGGTTTGGGGCAGCGCCCTCGCCAGACAAATGGGACTGGATCTGCGGCTTTGTAGCTCAGAGCCAGGGTAATATTTCAAAAGCGAGCAATAAAAGTCCTGGGCGACTCAAGCACTCCCCTGGCTGGTTGGAAAAGAGATCTGAAGCTTTTTATTGTGCTCTGAATAGCCCTGCAAACGGTAAACTAGCGAGCGCTTTAGCCCTCTTCTACCTTCCTTTAGGGGTCATGTCCCTCTGTTAATATGTAGATTTCACTGACTCCAGACTGCCTGTAATTCGGGGAACAGCCGTAATTCGATTACAAGAAAAAGTCAGCCTGCCTCCTCGCTGGCCTCTTGGCCTGGCGAGTAAGACAGAATTCCTCTTTCTCACAGGAGGGATCTCGGCTCACCCGCGTCCTCCACGGGAGAGGAGAAGCTTAAGGACCCACCCGGCCACGTGGAGAAAGCGCAGTTCCGGCGCCCTCTAAGCCCTAGGTCTAATCCCTACCGCCGCTCCGCGCTTCGTCACGTAGACCGCAGGTCAGCGCCGGCCGCATTTAACCCCAGAATTGGCCCCATCTCCATCCGCCTCTGCCCCCCAAGTCATCACCAAGGAAAAAGTTACTCAGCGAATACAAATGTGGTGGTGATTTTTGCTCCTGTTACACCTTAGCATTGTCAGAGCAAACCTGATCTCCTGGTACAACTGTAAAGATCTGGGGGAGAAGGCCGCTGGAAAGATCTGATTTACAACCGCTCTGTAGATAAACGTTAAGGTCTGAAAACAAAATTAAAAGATGACATCATGTCTTGGCTCAGCAATCCTCAAGCAGTTTTAAGTTAGAAACTTCTCAATAGCCATCGCAACCCCTAAGAGGCAAATACTTAGCACACACCAAATCACCTAGTGGTACTCAAATTTTCCTTTTTTTTCTTTTCCTGTACATATGGACCCCCTAGAAAAACTGCCACTCATCTCCCCCTAGAGCCCGAGAGGCTAGGACAGGTATCTAACACACATAAGCTAACAGCTTTCTACCAATTTCCATACTAATTACAGTTTCAAGGTGAAACCACACAAGGTTACGACAGTTTTAAAATTCTTGCAAACTATAAACTGTCGGCTTCTCCAATCTGAGTACATAGCACAGGTTCCAACTCTTTAAGAAAGCCGGGGTTTGACCACTTGCCCTCACCATCCTCTACCGTGGAATATGACTTCCAGGCTGGAGGTTGTAAACAGTCACAGAGGTAACACCTGGTCTCTTCTGCCTAGTCCTCCAACCAACCGATACCTCACCTCCCCGGGCAGGCATGCAAGTGTGCAGGCACAGGCGCACGCGCGCGCACGCACACACACACACACACACACACACACACACACACACACACACATACACAGCCTCTGTATTGGCCTGAATTGTATAGCAGAGGGGGCAAGAATTAGAGTGAATCCACTACCACATGCTCAGCCCCAGATCAATGAATAAGTGTAAAACCAGTCAAACCATACCCCAAATGGCTTTACGACTTAATTCCACATCTTTCTCTACTTTATGAATTGGACCAAGTTGTACTTTGTATTCACTGAGGTGCTATCACTAAACTTAACAAGAATCTCAGCCTAGAATTTAAGTTGGCATCAGAACAAAAAGAGAAGCTTTTCTTCTCTGTTAAAGGAGGGCATGGTCTGACCAAACACCTACTGGTGAAAACATAAAAATCAGTTAAACTGGGCACATGTAGACCAATTAAGCTAAATACCCAAATTTGGAAAATAGCTAATCAAAAAGTTATTGATAGCTCTAATAAATGTATTTCTCTTGTTTTCCCAGCACCTTTACAGGTTATGGTTGAACTGTGGACTTTTCAAACATGGAAGAAGAGACAGGAACAAGCACAAGGAGTTCTCAAAGTATGATAGGAAAAACGTACCTGAGTCTTACAATCCAATCATCTGATTACATTTTCAAAATAGGCTTTGGAGGCTAAATGACTTATTTTGGTGGAAAGCTGGACTGTTGAAGGATAGAGATGAATATTTTTCACCTCTAAAAGATAACTTGATGAATAGCACCTTATAATCATCAAAATCTCTTTACCACACATTTTCAAAGAAGCCACAGTGAATAAAACATTAGTCTGAGATTTACACTATATTCACTGTTAGGTATCATGTATTGTAACGTGTTCACTATGTGATTGAAAAAGAAATGTAAACTCAGCGGAACGAAAAAGATAGACTTGGCTTTAATTGAAAAAGACAAACTAAGTGAATAATGAGTATATAAAAACTAGCCTATGCCACTTTTATCACCCATATATGACACTTAATCTTAAATTTATGAGAGACAACTGAACTGTGTTTCAAATCACCAGAGGCTTTTCCCACTCTGATGTTTCTGTCTTCTTTCTAGTAATACTTTAATGCTGATAAAGTACAGCTAAGCTCATTAGGAAATTTTTATATACTTCTCTCTTTTAGAATATTCAGATTTCTTTTTTAAAAGGAAACCAGTGATAATTTGGATTGGGTAACTATAAAATTGTGCATACTAGCATATTATCAAGAGCTTTATTTAGTAATCTGAGATGAAAATACTTTAAAAGGAATGTCATGAAAAAAAAACAAGACAGCCAAAGATCCTCTCCCAAGAAAAAACAGAATATTGTATGCTTAACATAGGCAAATCATTTTCCTAACATCACATCTTAAGTCATCTATGTTATTTGACCCATACAAGAAACTATAACTTTCTAGTCCCTTGATTTACCAACATATATTCCTATTGCTAGAAGAGAAAAATCTTAGAGGTGTCATGGACTGATTTCACTGCAAGATCAAAGGTTCCATATCAACTTTAAACTCATTAGTTATTACTGCCAAAATGGGGCAGGCTTGTTCTTGCTCTATAGGAAAATCCAGGTGCTAAAGAAGTAAGTGACTATTGCTGACTCAGTAGGTGGCACTCTTCCCTTTACATACTCAGCCAACGCCCCAGAAGGAAGTTATGGGACACTAGATACACCATAAATGATTCTCCTAAGAAAAATAAAACCGAAATGTTGACCAAACTACAAATGGAACTTTGGAAGGGTCGAAATCAAACCACACTATTCTCAGCATTGAAAAAAATTCGACCTCTATCTCAACTGAATTCCGTTCTTTACCTAGTGTCCCTAAAGGGATTGTCAATTATGTGTGAAGGTTTTTTAAAATGTCCTGGAAATCCTCAATAGAGGAAAATGCAATATTTCTAATCAAGACTGCCAAGTGAACAAAATCTCAGGGGCACTTTGCACACACCACTGTGTTTATTGTTTGTTTGGTTTGGGTTTGATTTTTCAGAGTATACAAACAACCATCATTTTCTTCAACATTGGTTTCATTTTCTAACTCAATAAAAAGAAACTAACATTTTCTTACAGCTTTCCTTTTTAAATATTGTTGTCCTAAAACAAATGAATGAGAATATCTAACTGCAAACCACCAAGAGTCCAGTATTCAAAGGGCGATTAAACAAATCAAAGGGATTGGGGGTGGGGGGTGGCGAGCAGTGGTTCTAATTCCTCTCACTTTCTTGCCTGCCTGGAGGAAAAACTCACATAAATCAAGATTATTCTTGCTGTTCATCCTAGTCAAAATATTTGGATGTGGGAGAAGATTAAATGGACAAGATTTGGGATAATCCTTTGATTCTAATTATCCCAGCTAAACCTGTTCTTCCATTGTGGTGAAAAAAAATTGAAGGTTGCCTGGAGTGCATACGGCAGTTCCCAATTTACTTTTAACAACAAAAATCTGTAAACCTTTTTCTATTCACGGGACAAGAAAATAATTCAACACTTTTATAAAAAGTATAGGCTATCAATATTTAATATACTGATTCCACAGAAATAAAAATAACTAATGGTCAAACTATATAGCCACTTTTTCAAGAGCATCATTAAATGTGAGGTAAGAATGATAACCTCTATGGATTTTTGCATTTCTAAAGAATTTTTTTTAAGGGGAAGGAATCAGAAGGAGGGGGGAACAAATATTGAAAAGGAAGCCTAAAACAGATATAATCAGAGGAAAAAATAAAGAGAATAATAAATTGACAAGAATACATTTGAGCACCTACCTCTATCAAGCAGCTGAAACGTCAAACATTTAACACACATGGCATAATGATTTGGATAAAGGGAACATGGAACGCAATGGGAAATGTCCAAAACATCTTTTTTAATAGGCATTATCTTTTGACTTTATATTCTTTTCTTCTGAAGGGATTTTAATGCCTGAAAAGTTTAGTTCCTTATCTTCTGTACCCTGGAATTCTAGCATAGCGTCATGCATTCTAAGAGTGCTCAACTGTTAGCTACAACCACCACTGCCAATATCTCCTTCTTACTTTCAAAGAAAGAACTAGGTAAGCCAGCAATATCTTTAAAATTCAAACCAATGTCAACTCTCCCTCTATAGTTTTAATAATTTTAAATCTAACCATGTCCTATTACCCAAACACTTGAATAATGCAAATGGTCATGCACAATCCAACAGAATTTTTTGGATAAAAAAATGTGAAAAAAATTGCTCAGAGCACTTATTCTTGAAACCTTTCCTACCTCAAAAAAAGATTTTAATTAAAGTCAACCATAAAATGTTAACCATTTTCTTTGAATGATTAGTTTAAAAAGAAAACTGAAAAACACTGGTTCACTTGTTTCATTTCTTTACAATTTATATCATATATATTTCCTCATAGCCATACCTCTTGAAAATATCCTCTGAAAATAAAGTGTAAGTCAAATTTGTAATCAACAAAATCTTAGTGTTTTATTATTTGTTTTTAATACTTCATGTGTTTTAATATGTGATTTGCTTTAAAAGTGTGAAATACTGAAAGTGTCAATAAAATGATTTTTAAAACGCTGATTTCAGACATTATGTAGGTATTATTATCTGATTATCTGATTAAAGAGAGAGAGATGGCTAAAGTATATAGGAAGTTAGCAATGGCAGATAATTTAAATATTATTTAATTCTGAGCTTTCAATTAAATTACGTAAATAAGGGCTACATGAAATATTTGTAATCTATGGGGATCAGAGAATAAAGAGTCTCATAACCCATATATCATACTATCTGCAAATGTACGACTATGGATCCAGATAGCAAACTGTCTACTGTGGAGGTGTCAAGCTTCAAAAGCATGTACCCAGAGGTTACCCAGTTTACTTCCTAAACTCAAAAATTCACACCTAGAATATCCTGAAAATGGTGACATCTATTTTTAGAGTTATGATAAACAGTTCTCTGACCTGGTGACTAAAATAATATTCTAAGCAAGGAATTCCAGCGTAGTAACAACAAAAATGTTAACTGCAGTAAAGCAAAATCAGCATTCACTTGAAACTCGCATAGAATGGAATAAAAGCTGCCTTAACTCAGCCCCTACAGTTCTTTCAATATTTCCCTTAGTGGTACCCATTAATGACAACAAGCATTTCTTAGAGTAAAACACTGTCCCACCACAAATGCATTCACCACACTGCAATCATGTTCACATAAACATGTCTGCATTCATACACTATTGGTTTTATTTTCTCTATCATATTCAAGATGCTAACCACCAAAATAGTGTAACAGCATATAAGATTTGGTCTCACAATGCTCTAACAGTAACTTACTACTTATAATGTCACATTTTAAACACTGCTTTAAGAGTTAAAATAAGCAAATTGTAACACAGGCATCTAAGAGAAACTCTTTTAATCCAGTTATTCATGACCAATATTGAAGGATACTAAAGAAACAACTAAAGAAAAGTAAAAATTTTTAATCAAAATTCAGAATTCTGATGTACACATGACAAAGTGAATAATGGGAAGAATTCCAGAGCATCAGGATAGGTAAGATTTGTGCTACCCTAAAACAGATGTATTGTCTTTTCTACCTTGTGCAGAAATACAAATTTTTTAACAGCCCTTAGTGAAAATACACATCTCCATATCAAGTATATTAATGAACTAGCAGTGGATTCATAACAGCCTTGAAGAATGCACCTTTAATTCCTAAGTTCCTATAAATGGTAATTTTAAACTGAAAAGAGGAAGATGAGGGTGCAAAGATGAAGTACTGTACTTTAATCGTGTGACACAGGAAGTTGGACTTTAACACATCCTTCCTTTTTTGTTTTAACATGTTACTCAGGCTGAAGACAAGTGGCTATTTGAGAGTCAGGTTCTCTTCGAAGGTCTCAAATATGGGTGGACTGAATGTTGAAGAAAAATGGGAGTTTTAGAAATGACAAACCCTTTGGTCTCTTTGATCTCTCTCTCTCTCTCTCTCTCTCTCTCTCTCTCCTTCTCCTCTCTCTTTGCTCTCTCTCTCTCTCTCTCTCTCTCTCTCTCACACACACACTGACACACACACACACACACACACAGCGTCTTCACGACGTATACAGAATTGTCCTGATCGCGTTAGTGTAGCCGACAAGAAGGTCCCCACCATCCTCGCACCAAATTTCAACACACACGCCCACTCCCACTCTCAGACCCCACTTCCCCACTCCCAGTCCCGCTCCCACTGGGCAGGAGGCGTGGGGAGAGCGGAGAAGGAAGGGAGAGACTCCGAACGCTTCTGTCCCCACCGGCTCGCCGTCCCCGCGCCCCCGCCCCCGCCGCGTTACCCGCCCCTTCCCGCTTTTTACCTGCCAACAGGTTCCTAATCTCCTCGGGGAGGGGGTAGGGAGAGGAGGTGCTGCTGGGGTTGGGCATGTTAGGGAGCGCGGGGCGTGCGGGGAAAGGACCTGCGCTGAAAGGGGACTCGACCGGCTGGGGTTGCGGCTGCGACCTAGACTTGGGCTAGGGGTCCCGGTAAGGACAGCGGGGCTACGAGTCCGGACACTGCCGGGCCGACGCTCACAACAAGGAAGTCACTGAAGCCCCAGCCACGGCTGCTGGACTCTCGGCCCAGCCCCGCCCGGCAATTCGGGGCGGGGCAGTGGGCGGGGAGGAGGACCGAAGGGCCAGAGGAGCCTTAACTGCGCATGTGTAACCTCGGTTTTCCTCGCCTCCGAAAAAGAGCCCCTGGGCAGGCCACACCCACCGCTACGTAAGGGCGCGGGAGGTGGAGCGGCTGGTGGGAAGGGAGTGGAGTGCGGCTGCATCACCTGATCCAGCGCCTGAGGTGCCTTGCGGCCATTTTTGTCACTGGTACCCCCGCAACTGCTGACCATTTCTCCACGGTCCCGGAAAGTAAGGTATCCGTAGTGCCTCCAGGTTTTCCGATCGAGAGACTTCCTGGACCTTAATCAGCCCCGCCAAGGTGTAACACCTCGCCTAGTACCCCACATGGAATTTTCGACCGCCCTAAACTATTATGGCCTTCTTTGTCCGATTGCATGATGGCAACAAAGTCCCATCTTCAGCCAGTCCTCCTTCAGAAGCCAGTCTGGAGCTGCTCCAGAGAGCGCTCTGATTGGCTCTTACACTACTTTTCTACCTAATTTAGATTTTTGGGGTGACTGATTTCCCCCACTACGAAGAGCAGGGAGGTCTAGTTACAAACACAAAGCTAACTAGACACAGATACCACTGTCTACCTATAAGCATCAAAAAGAAAATTGCTGGTGATTAGTAGAATGGAATTATAAAATCTGTTCACTCCAGCCTGATCGTTTAATCAATACATACTTATTGTCTCCTATCTCCAAATCTTCTTACAGGTTTTCTCTAAAAGATACGTTCTGGTGCTTTTAAAGGTGTGTGTGTGTGTGTGTGTGTGAAAGAAAATAAGTAAATAAATAAACACTTTTTTTTCTTCAGATAGGAACCGCCATGGCAAAGGTCTTTCCTAGATGCCACTATTGTATTTTGAAGATAGTATTGCAGCTCCAATAACAATGGAAATTGTTTATTCCTCTACCCTCCAACTCTCACTAGATCAATGCTCCTTAAAGTTTAGTTTGCTAGAATCACATTGAGAACCTATTAACAATGCAGATTCTAAAGTCCCACTCCCAGAAATTCTGATTGTCTGTTTAGGATGGGACTTTACTGATTGCATTTTAAACAAGCCCCATAGGTGATTCCTTCTTGCTCCTGTAGGGCACAAAATTTGTCGTAAGTTTCATCCCCACCTGGAACCCAAAACATGACACAGAGCAATGGCTCCATTAATATTTCACACCAAAAAATCTTAGACAGTAATAGTAAAAAATTAAGTAGTCAATACAAGTCATTTTTGTATAATTCTCTGAGAAATACACCAAATACTAACTGTAAAAGGAAAAATTAGAACATTTTGGAGTTCTCTCAAAACAAAACAAAAAAGACAAAAACTTTACAATTGAAGTAAAATGTGCAAAATAACAACAAAAAAGACACCCCAAAACAAACCTATTCCCTAAAATGGAATCTGAAATTCCTACTCAGATTTAGAACTGTGATGAATTATAGAAAAATTGCTGAAAATCAGAATTCTTTTTGGTGGAGGTAAAAGTGAATAAAGAGTCATTTTACAAGGTAAGTCCTCCAACTTCAAAGATTGAGAATTATTATTCTTAAACTACAAAATTATCTTCTTAAAGAAGGAAGAAACTATTTTATGGACATACTATATTAGTGAGGATTCTTCCTCCCTTTACAGCTATCACATACAATTCTTCATCTTGTCACACTTTTTATTAAGCCAGGCCTCCAAATGTTCCTATCCTTTGTTTCTTTCTGATAGAACTGACCATATTTTTTAAAATTCTTACGTCTCATTTATTTATTTACACTCCACTCATTCCACAAAGAAACTGAGGTGATTTACTCTTGTATGAAATAGACAGCTTTCTGCAGTGGATCAAATGGACACTGTCTCCACTGTTCATTATGACAAGTCATTCTTGTTAGTGAGAGACAGGAAACTATTAGGATTGCCTTAAAATATATAGCATCTAGTAGTCCAAATAAAAAAGGCAATAACAGGACTTCCCTGGTGGCGCAGTGGTTGAGAGTCCACCTGCCGATGCAGGGGACACGGGTTCGTGCCCCGATCCGGGAAGATCCCACATGCCGCGGAGCGGCTGGGCCCGTGAGCCATGGCCGCTGAGCCTGCGCATCCGGAGCCTGTGCTCTGCAACAGGAGAGGACACAGCAGTGAGAGGCCCGCATACCACAAAAAAAAAAAAAAAAAAAGGCAATAACAAAAAATGGACTCTTTGTATGAAACACATTTCCCCTATTTAGGAAACCATTCTCAGACACAGGTTCATGATGGATTTACTTGGGCAATGCTTTGTATACTCTATCATTTTTACTGTTTATTGTTAAAGTTACTGAAATTGATTATAAGACACAAAGAGAAATAGAGGCTAGAAGAAATATATTCTTATTTCTCATTTCCAGATGTTTCCATAACAAAAAGTAGGAAGGAAATCAAATCATACCTTACATTTTAAACTAGTCATATTAGGTAAAAAGGAATAATCAATGACACTTTAAATCTCAACCTGAGAGAGATAGCAGCTTCCCTACCATTATGCACAGACTGGATTCTGGAAAAATCTCATGATTTGACTTCTCAAAAGTAAATCCTTTAGTTCAAAGCAGATGTGTGTGTGTGAACATGTATATTTCCTTATTACTAAAGCTAACCTCCTTTCCTTACATCTTTCAAATTTAGCTTAGCTGAATAAGTATTTGCCCACAGGCTTAGTTTTAAAAGAATCTGAACACTGAAGAAAAAACAAGACAGTGAGCTAAAACAATTTACTTTTCTCTACCTCTCTTATCTTTATTTGGCTTTCATAGGCATGTGGAAGAAAGATTATATTTATACTTAGGCACTGTATTAGTTATCTGTTGCTACATAACAAAACTTAGCTTAAAACAAACATTTAGTATCTCACACAGTTTCTGATGGTCAGGAATCCATGATCAGTTAAGCTGGATGGCTCTGGCTCAGAGTCTCTCAGGTTACAGTCAAGCTATAGGCTGGGTTGCAGTCAACTAAAGACTCGACCATAGCTAGAGGATCAGCTTTGAAGAACGTTCACCCACAGTACTGTTGGCTGGAGCTCTCCATCCCTTTTGCTGTTGGCAAAAGGCATCAGTTCCTCACTACATGGACTTCGCAGGGCTGCTTGAGTGTCTTCTTAACATGGCAAGAGCAAGTGATCTAAAAGGTATCCAAAACCAAGACAGAAGCTGCAATGTCTTTATGACTTAATATCAGAAGAGGCATAATTTACTAATGTCATATTCTATTGGTCACACAAACCAGGCCTGGTATATAGAGGGAAGGGACTGCATAAGGCTGTGAACACCAGGAGGTAAGAATCACTGGAGCCATACTGGAAGCTGGCTATCATAGCCAGCCCTTTGGTTCCCAATGATTCACATCTATCTCAGTGCAAAATACACCCATCCCCTCCCAAAGCTATGTGCAAGGTCTCATCCCATTATGGCATCAGCTCAAAGTCCAGAGTCTCATCATCTAAATCAAGTCCAAGTGTGGATGATGCTTCTTAAATAAAGCTCCTCGAGTACAGTTCTCTCAATCGAAAGACATATCAAGTAAAAAGACAAGTTATCTGCTCCCCATATAAGATTACAACAGTGGGACAGGCATAGGATAACCACTATAGACATTCCTGTTCAGAGAGGACAGGAACAATAAGAAGTATACAGAGATTACTGATTCATAGCAATTCTGAAATCCAGCTGGGAAAATGTCACAGGTTCTTTGATTAGGACAAAATTATACTCCCACCTGGAATAACTTCTCCACAGATCTCAGTTCTGCACTCTGAGTCATCCTTCCTTTTCTGTGAAAGGTAGTCTATGTTTTCATTTGAATTGTTTTTTGGTTTTTTTTGCGGTATACGGGCCTCTCACTGCTGTGGCCTCTCCCGTTGCAGAGCACAGGCTCCGGATGCGCAGGCTCAGCGGCCATGGCTCACGGGCCCAGCCACTCAGCGGCGTGTGGGATCCTCCCAGACCAGGGCACAAACCCGCGTCCCCTGCATCGGCATGCGGACTCCCAACCACTGCGCCACCAGGGAAGCCCATCATTTGAATAGTTTTCTTGACCTGCTTCCTGCCAATGGCCTTAGGGGATCAGAAGACCTCTTTTCATTTTGTACTGTCACTATCCCAGTTTCTATCTGGGTTCAATCAGAGAAGCAAAACCACTAGAATGTAAATAGAGATAGATAGATAATATAAAGGAATTTGTTACAGTGATTTGACCCTACACAATTGTGGAAGGTGGTTCAACTGTCTCTGTAAGGCTGTTATCTTTGCATCTGATGTTGGAGCTTGAAGTCCAACAGAGCAGAGTCAGGAAGGGACGATGAAAGAGATTCATGACAAGCTGGAATGCAGAAGCATAGCTCATGAGGACAACATAAAACCCAAATTAGCTCTTGCTGCCTCTGACCTTGGTAGTACTTACGCCCTGCAGAAGCTGGGGTCCTTCATTGCAGGGTTAAACACACACTGGACTCATGATTCAGAGACTTGAAAGGAGGATCTAGCAAAAGATGGAGCAGTTGCAGGTCTGGCTGCTGCCTCAAGCCAATGAAGTGAGCCAGAAGATAAGCAACAATATATGTGAGCTACAAAATGACTGCTGCTTCACTTCTGCAAATCTCACACAAGAATCTCTTTTGTGCCCACCCTAACCGGAAATAGAAAAAGGAATTCCAGGAAATATAGGTTGACAGATTGCAAAGCCACCAAGCATACACTTGTATTATAAGAGTGGATTAGATAAAGGAAGCAGTTGAAATTTTGTATTTATTTTGCAGCCTAATACAGTTTTAAAACTTTTAAAACCTATTATGTCCTAAATTTAAGTCATCTAGTAAGAGCTCTTTTCAAAGTTTTTAGAAATGAAGACGTGTTTTTACTTTCTAAATTTTTATCCCTTTCTTCATTTGAATATTCTAGGACTGGTAGGTATGAGTTTATCATTGTGTGGCAGTCAGCAGGAAAAAAATCATATTCTCACTGGAATTCTGGAATGTGAAGTCATTTACCCTTAAAAGATGTGAGGACTTCCCTGGCAGTCCAGTGGTTGAAGCTCTGCGCTTCCACTGCAGGGGGCACGGGTTCTATCCCTGGTCAGGGAACTAAAATCCTGCAAGCCGCGCAGCTCAGCCAAAAATAAAATAAAATATTTTTTTAAAAAAAGATGTGAGGGCTTCCCTGGTGGCGCAGTGGTTGAGAGTCCACCTGCCGATGCAGGGGACACGGGTTCGTGCCCTGGTCCAGGAAGATCCCACATGCCGCAGAGCGGCTAGGCCCATAAGCCATGGCCGCTGAGCCAGCATGTCCGGAGCCTGTGCTCCGCAACGAGAGAGGCCACGACAGTGAGAGGCCCACATAACGCAAAAAAAAAAAAAAAAAAAAAAGATGTGATACAGAACCCAACCTGTATCAACAGGTTCTTGTAGATATGGCTCACTAACTTGTCTTTTGGGTTTTTAGGTCATAGTTACTAATCCTATTAGTATAATTTATGAATTTAATGAGATAAGGAAACTCATTCTCTTTTGCTTTCCATCTCATTTGCATACACACAAACATATACTCAGGCATTTTGCTGCTCCAGTCAATCATTTTAAAATAAGAATAATAAGAATTCAGTGTAGACTGGATTTGAGCTCTTAACAAAATGCTGTATATCTTTAGGGTTCTACAAATTAGGAATAAGGTAAGAGATCTGTCCATCACATTTTGGGCTTGTCAGAAGCTACTGGATTCTCTGCCCAGGTTAACAGCTCTCTTCTCGATTTAACTGAAATTGGTTCCCCTATCCAGATTCTCAATACTCAGAGACCTTACCATTGTAAGGTCAGCCCTGATAATCTGACTCTGATCTTATATCCCAGTTCTAGTAACTGAGTTTCTCCTGCCTGGGTTCTGAGACCAAGCTTTTTACCTTGCCTACTTTTAGTAAAGGGACATGTTTGTTTTAATTCCTTCTAGCCTTCTTGGACTATGGCTTCTGCCTTACTCTTGTAGTGTTGATTTATAGGCTGGTATTATATTCTAGGTGGATCTCCAGAGAAGAGATGGACCCAAATCCGTCTTGCCTTCTACTTATCAGGCTTGATCCTCAGAGTATGGGCACTAGGAACGTGCCAAGAAAATGCTCATTTTTTTTACTATATAAAATTGAAAACAGACCCTCTTCTCTCCTCTTTTACTCCTCTGTGGTTTGGTACGGTTACTCTGTGAGCAGGTACATAAAAAAGACAAGAACTTTTGATTCTCCCCCTTAATTCTCGTCATCAGAATCTCTACTTTCTACTCAGAGGCCCGAGTGAGTGACCTTGAAAATTCTATTTTATTCTTGGCTCATAATAGACTTAGGGAGAGTTATCCTCATGCTTAACCTGAGAGATAATAATGCAAAGTCACTGGTGTAATTTAAGCATCCCCAGTTCACCCTATTCCCCCAGATGATCCTGACCTACACTTCCTGAAATTGTACTAATTAGAGACTTGAGAGAGTGGACAGATGACTCTTTCCCTTTGCACCTCAGTCTAGATTAGTTTGAGGAGTCAGGTCTTGTATAATACCTGGATTAAGCACAATGTGGTTTTGGATGAATGATAACTGAGACAGTATTTTAGAATTTAAAATATCCTGAGAGAGGGCAGGCTGCATGGACCTACCAAGGAATGGTTTTGGGACTAGCCATGTAAAGCAAGCAAGGTGTTCACGGGCATATTTCACACTGTGTTCCCTCCAGTTTCTTTAGGGTACCTCTGGTCCCCACAACAGCCTTACCAACATTTACTGAGAAGATAGTCTTCTAGAAGGCTGAAACTGAAGAGCATAACTGCCTTATTATTTAAACTTTGATGGACTCACATTTGAGCTCTGATTGAACTAATCCGAGTTCAATCATTGACTCCACATGAACTATTTACTCAATTTTCCCTACCCTTACTATAATAATTATTTTTGTTACAGGAATTTATTTTATTTTTGTTATGTTATTGTACTTATTAAAAACATGACTTTAGATGAAGCATAATTTTTTATTACATTTCTAGACATCATTTTATAGCTAAGTTGGCAGAGATTTTAGAACATTAAACAATTAGAAATTGGTGTAGGTTTCTTTCTATATGTAAAGACTCGGAGTGTCTCGAGCCTTTATTGTGCTCGGAGTCCTTCTGCTTATTATAGTACATCTATTCTCACTAGGCAATTTTAAAATACCAAGCTGTCTTCAGCAACAGAATTCAGTGGGTTTGTGCCTGATACATTCATGAGGGGCTTTGATGGATTTGGTAACCATAACAGCTGTTAACATTAAGCTGCCATTTAATTTTTTTCAGTGACTTTCAAAGTTGTCAATATTAAACAGGAGTGTTTTGCAAATGATTACTTTAAGACCGATAAGAATAAAATTGAATAAAATTTAAAAGGCTCAAACAAATTCTCCCTTTTTTCTATAGTGTCCCTCTACTAGCAAACAAATAAAAAAATTTTTACAGAATTTTAAGCACTACCTTATATAGTTTCCAAGAATTTGCTTGTATATTACTATACTCAGATATTCTTCCATTCCTTTCCCACCTTCCCCCCCCCATTTAATTTTTGTCCTTTTTTCATATATCTCAGCTTTGGTTGAAAAAAAAAACTGACCTGGAAAACTACTGGGTAGATCCACATAAGTATAAATGACCTTCACTATAGTGACAAAAGTTAAGTATATTTGTCCTTATTCTCCTACAATCAGGTAAAGCTTGTGGAGTTTTGCTGTTGTTGTTGTTTTAATTTTTCCAACTTTAATGAGATATAATTGACACATAACATTGGATAGGTTTAAAATGTATATATGTATACATACATGTACATATGTATATAATGTAAAATAGTTACCACAATAAGATTAGTTAACATCAAGGCATGTGCTTCTTAATAATCTAGGCACACCAAAAAAGCAATTATTTATCTATCAGTGAAATAACCATAGGTGGAGAATAAGAACAGGAAAGAGGAAAATCCAAGATCTCTACTGTATCAGTTAGCTATTGCCACAAAAATGAAGCATAAACTCTCTCAAAATTCACTGACTTAACAATAAATCTCAGAGATCTCTGGGGTGGCCAATGATCAGATGAAGGTTAACTAATCCAGGCTGGGCTCAGCTAGGACTATTCAGCTCTACTCCACTTGACTCTGACTTGGGCATGTTCTTGTCATGGCAATGACAGAGGTGCAAGAGAGCATGCCCAGTCCCATTAGCACTTTTCAAGCCTTTGATTGCATCAAAACTGCTAAGATCTCATTGGCCAAAGCAAGTAACATGGTCAATCCCAGAGCCAAGGGGTGGGGAAATACTCCTTAAGCAAAAGAGGACAATGCAAAATTACTGCAAAGGATATGGATGTATAGTCCTATTTCTGGGGAAGAATGAAGAGTTGGAAGAGTAATTCAGTCTACCACAATGCAGTAGGCCAAATAATGGCTGTCCCCCAAAGATGTCCACATCCTAATCCTCAGAACCTGTAAATATGTTACCTTACATGGCAAAAGGTATTTTGTATAGGTGAATAAATTAAGGGTCTTGAAATAGGGAGATTGTCCTGGATTATCCAGGTGGACCCAATATAATCTCAAGAGTCCTAATAGAAGGGAGGTAGGAGGGTCAGAGTAAGAGAAAGAAATGTGATGACAGAAGCATAGAGATTTTAAGATGCTTTGAAGATAGAGGGAGAGGCCACAAACAAGGAATGCAGGTGGCCTCTAGAAGCTAGAATAGGCAAGGAAAAGGATTCTCCCCTGGAGCCTCTAGAAGGAACACAGCCCTGCTGACACCTTCATTTTAGCCTAGTGAAAGTCATTTCGGACTTCTGACTTCCAGAACTGTAAGATAATACATTTGTGTTATTTCAAGCCCTTAAGTTTGTGGTAATTTGTTACAGCAGCAATTGGAAACTAATATACACCTACAAAATCTATTATCTGAATAAGAGATTTCTAAATAATCAATAGAACCAGCATACGTAATCTTACTACCAACTAAATATCATTTTAGTAAATAAAGCTATTTGTAGAAAATACATGAATGCCTATGACTTTAGTCTCCTTATTGTTGTATATAACTGTTAAACAGTTCTTCATACATCAAAACACATATTCCTTCAACAAAAACTACTGAGACCATCATTCCTAAACTCCAGGCTTGAATAACGAATGCAGTTTGAAAACATCATATTTACAAAGGCAATAACTATGCCAGTCCAGCCTTGATGAACCTCCCTGAGTTTCTTTCCAACTTCAAATTCATGCCAGCCTGCCTTCCAACCTGCTTTTTATATCTCACCATCCACTCACTAAACTTTTTCCAATGCAGTACTCATATTCATTCTCTTACTGAGACTCTGAGGTCAGAGGGCACTATTTCATTTATTATTGGTCTAGAAATCTCTAAAGTTCTCCCTGATTGCCAAAATGGTTTCATTTTTTCATTATTTATACTTAGAATAAAATTTCTGTAGGTGAGGTTTCAACTTCATTGTCCAAGATGGCATCATCTATGTTCCCGGCAGGAAGATGGAGGAGTGTCAAAGGAGAATGACAAAAGGCACGTACTAGCCTTTTCTTTAGGAAGGTTCTCAAGCTGCCACAGGACAGTTCCATCTACATCTCACTGGCCAGAACTTAGTTACATGGCGACACTAGCTCAAAGGGGTCTGGAAAGTATTTATTCAGGGTGACCTCATGCTCAGCTCAGAATTCTGTTAGTCTGGAAGTAGCTATTAGGAAATAACTAGCAGTCTGCCACAGATGTTGCCTATGTTTCTTTTTGCTGAATAACAGCAGAACAAAGTCTACATCAGCACTAAGCTTTGAAATCCTAGAAAATACATTTTTCAAAAAAAAACTTTTAGGGAATAGCTCTACTTTCTGTTTGACACATGCTGCTAGCACCTTTGCTCATCTCCCCTGATTGAATGTTCTTGTGTGTTAAAGTCTAGTACCTTGTTTCTCCATTTTGGTTTGATAAAACCTTTCTTCACAAATTTAGTTGTGGCATTTTCTGAACTTGAAAGATTAGCAATCTGTTTCAAGCTCCAGATAATGGGAAAGTTAATCTACACCTGTTTTTTTTTTTCCATATTTGCCAGGAGGCTCAGAAATGGGTTGCCAATATTTTTAAAAACTAAATAGTAATTGTTACTATTGCATTTTCTTAGAGGGGCTTAGGTGAAGAATCCACTCTCTGTTAGCTAAAAGCAGAGCATTAGCTGATCAACTGACTAACCAAAGCAAATGTATTAATCATAAATTCAACTGCAATTGAATGGAACCTTCACATTTACTTTGCATTTTGAATGTATTATGCAAAATGATTGGATGAAAGTGCTTGTTTATAAAAAAATACTCTAAAGCTGGTCCTTTCTTGGGTTGGTTTTAATTTTTTCTTTTTTTTCCCTCTCCCCCTCAAGATTTTCCAAAAATTCCTGTAATAGCAGATACTTTCGGAAGGTTATTTATCACTGCACTAATGAAGATTTGGAAGTAGTTTTTGCTCTGATTCTCCTTGTTGCTCTCCCTGACATTAGCAGTTAGAGTGCAACTTGAAGAAATCTGAGAAGGAAAGACACAGACATTTGAGAATTTCTTAAAAGTGTTTTAGGCTGACCAGAAGCATTTTTATTTGAACTTTCATATCCTATGCTCAGAATACAGAATATGATAGTCTATGTTGAAGCTGTTATCATGGGACACTGAGCCATTAATATGTTACCATTCTAAAATAAAAATTAATACTGAAATATGTAACTGGTTGGTCTCCAACTGCTCTAAGGAATAAAGACAAACTTTAATGATTCACTTCCCTTTAAGAATTCCTTCTTTAAAAATAGCACAGTATTCTTTATTTTAAATTATTTAGTTAAAAATGATAATGTAGCACATTCTCATGCAAAAAAAAGTATCAAACTGGTATAAAGTGAAAAGTAAAAGTGCCTTTCCCTTTCCCTAATATTATTACTCTGAATTTTTTTTTTTTTTTTTTTGCGGTACGGGGGCCTCTCACTGCTGTGGTCTCTCCCGTTGTGGAGCACAGGCTCCGGACGCGCAGGCTCAGCGGCCATGGCTCACGGGCCCAGCCGCTCCGCGGCACGCGGGATCCTCCCAGACCAGGGCGCGAACCCGCGTCCCCTGCATCGGCAGGCGGACTCCTAACCACTGCGCCACCAGGGAAGCCCATTACTCTGAATTTTAATAGGGATTTCCAAAATGCGTTCTAAAAGGTTTGTACTAATTTACATTCCAGTATTCCTTAAACATAGTTATAACCAAATATACTTAATAACTCTTTGTTCATTTGCTCAGAGCCTTTCCGTATTTACTGGTTATTAATCTAATTTACTTTCACAGCCTTCCTCTGAGATCAAGATATTAATCTTCCAATTTTATAAATCAAAAAACAAAAATAGAGGCTTCCCTGGTGGCGCAGTGGTTGAGAGTCCGCCTGACGATGCAGGGGACACGGGTTCATGCCCGGGTCCGGGAGGATCCCACATGCCGCGGAGCGGCTGGGCCCGTGAGCCATGGCCGCTGGGCCTGCGCGTCCGGAGCCTGTGCTCCGCAACGGGAGAGGCCACAGCAGTGAGAGGTCCGCGTACCGCAAAGATAAAAATAAAAAAACAAAAACAAAAATAAAGAGACTTTAAGTTGCTCAGCAGTAACTCGTGTTGTGCTATGAACTGAACTTAAACTTCCTACCTTGTGGTAACATTATCTAGCCACTGACTCTCAAGCTAATGGGGGAAGAAAATAAGTAAAGCCTATAGAAAATTATTTTTAAATGTTTGAATATTGAGAACCTGGTAAGCATCAAATATCAGCCAACTATTCTGGTCACCTAATTTTTTCTCTGACTTAGAGTAAAAGTCATATTTATGACCAATTTGGTATCCTTTCTATATATGTGTCAATTGGGACTCATTAGCCTACAGTTATGAAGACTAATAAAGGTATTCACTAATAAAAGGCATATCACACTGGAAAAAATGCAGTTCCTATATCTTAGAGATTCTAGGAAATGCTTTATCTTTAGTTTCACATCTCATCACAAAATCTCTGTGGTACCTGGGTAGCCACTTTGTCTAGTTGTGCATTATTACTTGAGAGACAAAAAAGCAACTGAGGTGCAGAGCAGTTCTGACTCTGGAAATCTCAGTCCTGAACTTAAGTGTGACAGTCACTCTATAGAGTATCCAAAAACTAGTTGAAGCTTATATGAGAATTAAAGTTACATCTCTGCTCTACCATAAAAATCTGATGGCCAGAACTGTCTCTCCTAATGTCCCTTAGGCTGTCAAATCAAATTGGACCCATAGTTCTCACTCAAGGGTTTTAAAAGAGGCTACTTCCTGGCTGCTGTTACCACTTATTTTCACAGTTGGCCTTCACAAGAGTGACTTAGGACAGGAATTTATAGTACAGGGACACATTTGAGTAAGAAAAATGGATGTCCTCTTTGTTGAACTAAATAATAACCCTGTTCTAGTAACAGCTTTAGAGCTAGGTTGTCAGATTCCCATTAAATTTAATTTTCTAGGTCTAAACCTACAGGAGTGGAATTGTCTTTATTCAACTGATGTTCATAGTTTTCTGCAAGGCTGTCTCTGGATGAGAAGTGAAAATGTTAGGTAAACATATCGAAGGCTAAAAATAAATCTGGTTATTTGGGGAATATTCAGGTAACAAAGTCAAATTCACTTTGAAACTGAAAGTTTGAGGTCATGTAGGCAAAACCTCTATATCCTATGAATATGTAAGTAACAAGAAAAAGACTGAATTTAGAGGCTGAGCTCTCATACCAATTTTGTTTACCCTGTGAAATTTTTCTCATTAACAGCTCTGTATTCTCCCATTTTGATGCCTCTCAATCCCTGTTATTAAATCCTAATGGTTTCTGCAGAATTGGATTGGGCTGGATTCAAGGTATCTAATGCAGATTTGGCTTTTTTGTTTGTTTGTTTAATTGTACATTTGGATGAGAAGTAGTTTTCCTGGTAGAACTTGGAATAAAGTCATAATAGACTGATGTGTGGATGAGCAGATGGGAATCTGACCTTGTCCAGATGAGCTAAACAAACAAAACAAAGAAAACCAAAACAGTACCCTGATTTCTAGCCTCCATCTCTATTTTCAGCTTTAACCCTGTCCTGTATGGCTTTGGATAGAAACAGAGCAAGTCTGGAATTTCAGCTCTGTCAATTTATGGAGGAACTTGGGCAAGCTATTTACCCTGAGTACCAGTTTACTTGTCTGAAAGATAAGAATGAGTTGATTGTTGTAGGAATTACAGATTATATTTGTATGTCTGGCAGACAACAGGTATTCAGTACAGGTATACCTCACTTTATTGCACTTTGCTATATTGCACTTCACAGATAGTGGGTTTTTTACAAATTGAAGGTTTGTAGCAATCCTACGATGAGCGAGTCTGTCAGCACCATTTTTCCAACTGCATTTGCTCACTTTGTGTCTCTGTATCACATTGTGGTAATTCTCACAATATTTCAAAACTTTTCTTTACTATTATATTTGTTATGGTGATCTGTGATCAGAGATCTTTGATGTTACTATTGCAAAAAGATTTCAACTTGCTGAAGGCTCAGATGATGGTTAACATTTTTTAGCAATAAATTATTTTTAAATTAATGTATACACATTGGTTTTTAAGACATAATGATATTGCACACTTAATAGACTAGAGTATAATGTAAACATAACTTTTGTATGCCCTGGGGAACAAAAAAATTCATGTCACTCACTTTATCATGGTGGTCTGGAACCGAACCCGCAATATCTCCAAGGTATGCCTGTAAATAGTAACTGTGGAACTAGTCAGAAAATAATTAAACATTATCACGCTGCCAGCTGAGACGGGAGACATTTTTATCACCAGTCCCTCCTATTAAACTTTTACAAGTGGTCTGGAACCACAGAAACATGCAAAACTAAAGTTCGTAAGAAGAAGAAACTGGGAAGTTCATTCATCCATTCAACAAATATAAGCAAAGAAGAGGATGCAAAGATGTCAGTCTATAAGGCAAGTGGCACACAGACATCACCATATTGCACAGTACAACAAGATATATGCCACATGATAAACTGAGTTAAAGTGCTATGGCTCTTTGATAAACGTAATACTTCTTCCAGCTCAATTATGAGAAAATATTACAGGATTCCCTTGCTATGCAAGAGTAGGGTGTTCCTATGAAACCCTTCCTAAGCCACAGTTGTGTAAAGCAAAGAAGCAATTACCTTAGGACACATCTTGCTAATGGAGGCAAAAATAAATTGAGATAAAGCACAGATGTTCACAGACACAGTTGAAAGCTATGGTGGCCTGATGCTGAGATGCTGAGTGTAGTTCCTGGGGAACTCTCACTGCCTGGGGTATGCACTGCCTCTATAACAGCTGACTACGAAACACGTGCTTTAACACTATTTTTGCTTTTTGCTTATTTTTTGGTAAAAAGCAAAAATCCTCTTTGGATTTCTTTCAGTTAGCTAAAACAGGTACTAATGTAAGTCTTTCATAAAAACAATGTGCCATAAAGTGAACTTTCAAAATGTAGGGGATACCTGTATATGTAAAAGGTAAGCTTAAGCAGAGCGTTAATGCGTAAATATGCAAAGTGTGTTTATGATATCATGACTAATTCAATTTGACTAAAGCATGGAGTGAATAAAAGAGGAAAGTGTGAGATAAGACAAAAAAAGTAGATTTGGACCATACACTGTACAGGCATTAGAAGACCAGGCAAAGGAATTTGAGATTTTTTTAGTAAAGGGATAATATTACTGATATGATAATAGCTTTACTAAGAGACAGTTCATTTGGAAGCTTTGTGAAAGAGAGTGCAGGGAAGAAATACCAAACCCAGCTAGGAGACTCCACAATGACACAGGTGAAAGATTGTAATGTGCTGATTTAAGGTAAGAAGAGTGGAATAGAGGGAAAGGAGTGGATTCAAGAGTTGGGGCAACTAGAATGTACAAAGATTAGCAAACATGCTGTTAATTAGTAAAGAAAGGAGTGCAATATGGTACAGGTATTTCTCGTTCCTTATTTTTGTTATCACTGTAAAAATGTACATTGTCTGATTCTGCCTTTATTTTCATTAAAATAATGACTATTTTTAGCTTTATGTTAAGTGCTTAATAAATGTGAGATGTTTATTATGATGACAGTGATGATGATTATCTCATTAGGAATTAAAATAAAACTTACTCTTGTGTTTGACTTCTCTGGTTTATTCTTCCTAAGAGTACTGGACTTCTTTCATTCCTAGAAGATGGTTCTCAGTCCTGGCTACTCATCAGAATCCCCTGAAGAACATTTTTGAAATTCTAATATCTGGACTCCAGCCCTGGACAAATGAATCAGAATCTCTGGGAACTGGACTCGGGCATCAGTATTTTCAATTTTAATCTCCCCAATGATTCTAATGTGCAGCTAAAGTTGACCTTGCACTCCTGATCTTAAACAAGATACACTGCAGTCTCGAAAAAAGCCCACGTGCTCACATTGCTCTCTGTCCAGTCATTGTAAAGTTCATCGGGTGCACACACGGTGGTTCATTCCCAAGTCTCAACTAACAGGCAGTTCCCCAGAGTTCCTTGATGTTCAGTATTCCTTGCTGGCCTCTCCCCGCTCCACACCACTCCATCTCAGAAAAGTGAATAATCCCAGTTCCTATGGGAAGTACAGATATGAGAAAAATCAACCTGAAGTTAATGTAGACATCGCTGGTAGCAGAGAGCAAAGACAGAAAGAACATGGATCCTTGGTGAATTGAATTATTATATCAATCAATCCAGAAGCTTAATCTACCACTGGACTTCGGGTTATATGAACCAAGAAATTTTACATATCATTTAAGCCACTTTGAGTTGGGGTTTCTGTTACAGGCAAGAGTATCATATTATATTATCAGCCCTTTATGCTCTTAAAATAAATGATTTTAGATCTTAACCGTTGATATCAGACTTCAGAAATGACAAAGTGCCAACCTGAAATATGACATCTTTTATAGGGTAGCCAGCAACAATATTCATGCCTTAGTGACGTACACACTTGGGCTGTAAGTACTGCACAGCTGTGAAAACCTGGACTTTGAAATCTGACACATTTTCCAGTATCCTGTATCCTGACCATTTGTGTTCTTTTGTTTTAGCAGCATAAAGTACATCATGTGAAATTTCCTTATAGTGTTATTTCAATGAACTTTCAAAGAAGAAAATAATTCCAAATTCTAGGCTCTGAATATGCCCTTGAAATATTATCACACCTATAATATTACCAGAAACTACTTTTATCTATTAAACTTTATGTGTTGATAATACACTGAAAATCTATTTCTTCAAAAGATGCTTCTTATGATACAGAAGAGTGTGAAAAGAAGAGGGAAAATATATTTATATTTGCTTATGTATACATCAGGAAACTCTGTAGGGAAGAAAAGTATGAACAATGATTCATTACAAGGGGAGTAGAGGGACTGGACAGATGAGAATGTTTGGGGGAGACATCGCTATATGCGTTTTTATACTCTTTGGTCTTTGAAATAATGTGATTATATTACCTATATAAAATGTTAATTAAAATATCACTCTAACAAAAATTAATTTTAAAATTCTAAAATATATTTTTACCAGAAATACTCCCAAATTAATTGATTATTCTACCATCAAGAACTCACCAACATGAGAAACCCTATCATCTCCACTCAATGCCATATTAGACTGTTAGCTAAAACAATACTAAATGAGAAATTTAAAAGCTTTTTTGTGAAATGCTCTTCTTAGTGTTCCATTTCTATTAGGACACCCAAAACTCTAAGCAAGCTCACATATGTCCTGAAACCACACAGAGGAAACACTGAATGTCCAAGACGGGGTAAAGCAATTCGAGTAAAGGGAGAGGAGACGTGGTTAAAGTAACAGAGGGAGGCTTGGCACGGGGTTGGCACTGCAGCCCAGAACATCTGAAGAATGAGCACAACGTATAAATTTTACAACTAACAACTAGATGTCTTACAAATGGCAAACGAGTATTGATTGGTTACAGCTCATTAAAGTTTGTTTGCATCATCGTCCTCCAACTCACCCCACCTGCCATCGCAAACCAGCTCTTGTTCTTGACTTTTCCATCTCTAGGGATAGACAATGGAGTCCAATCCTAATAACAATAATAATAATGCCAGCTAACATTTATTGTTTATTCTACTTACCTCCTACCAGGTATACATTTCAGGCTCAAGCTAAGCATCTAAGAGACTCTCAAAGACCAAACCAGATTCATCAAAAAATCAACAACTAGATTACTAATAAAACTAATTTTTAAAAATTTATCCCTTGAATGAATTTGTAAATTATAGTACAGCAACACTTTATAATGGTATAAAGCTGCTAAAAATAACTATGACAACTACGTTAAAACAGAGAAGATTATGTAACATATAGGATTAAATCTGAAAAAGCAGAATGTCAAATGGTATGTAAATTCATTACAATTATGTTAAAATGTGCACGTGGATGAGTCTCGGAAGATAATATACAAGTTTTAAGATAGTTGTATTTAGGGCTTCCCTGGTGGTGCAGTGGTTGAGAGTCCGCCTGCCAATTCAGGGGATGCGGGTTCGTGCCCCGGTCCGGGAAGATCCCATATGCCGCGGAGCAGCGGCGCCCGTGAGCCATGGCCGCTGAGCCTGCGCGTCCGGAGCCTGTGCTCCGCAACGGGAGAGGCCACTACAGTGAGAGACCCGCGTACCGCAAAAAAGAAAAAGAAAAAAAAAGATAGTTGTATTTAAAAAGTTGGTTGACACGTGGGATTTTTTTCCTTTTCTCAAAATTTCTTTCAATCTTATCGCTACCCCATGCATTATTTTAACCTACTGTATATTAGTCAGTATACAGATCACATGCATAACACAATCCAACATACTGGCAAATTAAAAAAGATTCCAGTTTATTTCTCTCTCATATTACAGTCCAAATATAAGCCATGCAGAGCTGATACAGTGGTTCTAAACTATATGTCTACCTAGAAATTCTGTGACCAAGAATAGGAGAAGGGGTGTTGTTTTTTGCTTCACTACTCCCTATTTTCCCTAAGGGAATGGAAACAGTTGTTTGAATGTAGTTTATGCTTTAAACCTATATTAACTGCAAGCTCTCCATCCATCCTTATCTAGTAACTAGTTCCTTACATCAGTGATGTGCTGCCTCTTAACCAAGTACATACTACAGCTCTTGTCACCAAATTAAGTTTTTATATTTCCCCAGATGCTCATATGACTGGCTCCTTCTTCTTCAGGTCTCTGCTCAAACGTTGCCTCCTCAGATAATGCCATTCCTGAACTTCCCTATCTAAAGCAGCCTCTTATCCAATCACTATCTCTTACTTTGTTTTATTTTTTTTCGTAGTATTTAAAAGTATTTATTTGATTTTATGATTTGCCTTCCCCCAATAGAATTTAAGTTCCATGAGAGCAGAGATCTTTTTAAACTCTGTATCCTCAGCTCCTGGTTTATAGCACCTAGCACAGTGCCTCACACACAGGAAGAGGACAAAAAATGTTGAATGAATGAATGAAATGACCAATCCTGCAGTAACTCTAGCGTTGAAAGGGCCCAGCAGGGAAACAAAACATAATTGACAATTACCAGATATAGGCCTCTGACGTTTTCTTACTGACCTTAGAAATACCGGGGTGGAGCAGGGGAAGTAAGCTGTTTTGCAAGCTGGTGGGAAAATATCTGATTGTTACCTAAACTCATTTAATCTTGGAGGATTGATTCAAGATGCAGGCAAATGCTTCTCAAAAGGAATGTTGTACCACTCAGCTCCATTAAATCCCTTCATCCAAATTCCTGGCCAGCTCATCTTCTTTTAGCGTTCTAGGTCACAGTTGATGGTATTAACAGAAATCACCAAACTGGGTCTCTGTAAAAATAAATATCAAAAAGAATTGTAAGTGAATTGGTATTTCCCTTTCTTCCAGCCTGAGGCATGTACAATACCCACTGAATTCAAGGGTACATCCCAGGGTGAATCTATGTGTGAGAATAAAAGTGCAGCCATCCAAAAGGGAGATCTTGTTCTATATTCAATTTGCTGACTTTCAACCAAATTTAGCATTATGTGAATGTTTAATAACAGTTCTTGATGCATGCCTTATACATAAGCCAATAACAAGTTCTTTAAATATGCATAGGAGGTAACTCTAGCAAATGGAAAACTAAATAAACACAAGTGTGAAGAGATATTCTTCCTGCTAAATTATCAGCAATCATATCTTAGATGCTACACTTCCTGCTAAGGTATGAAGGGATGCTGAAGGGGTTGTAGAGAGTGTCTGACATGTTAATATTGCTAATGGATTCTTGTGTTGAAAGTATATAACATAATTCATTACATATTATATGACTTCCTGGCATGGCACATAGGCTACTTGAAAGTCAGATTATTCATATTGCCTCTGAGGCTACACAAAACTTTAGCTTTCATATAATCATTGATTTAAGAAATCTTTTCTTGAGAAAATAATTTTTTAATGAGCTTGAGAACTAAAACAATCATCAATTTCTAAAACAGAAGTCATTATTTTCCTTGTAAACCAGATGTTCCTCTAGGGTTCCACCTTAGCTAATGGCAAGACAATCCTTCCAGGCACTTGGTGGTATCCAGTTTTTCCCACATTCCCAATGTCCACAGAAAAGCACACAAGTGCCCTCCTCATCTCCTCTCAACTGGGTAACAACTAATAGCTTCTTAACTTTTCTCTCTACCAGCCGCATAACATTTGAATGTCTTTCTTATGGCATTCCAGGTACAGCCCAATTTGGATTCATTTCACTTTCTAACATTACCCCTCACTACAAATCCCCCAAGCAAACCTGATTCCTAAATAAGTTAAAAACGTTCATATCTCTGTGTCATTGTTCATACTGTTGCCTGATTCTGAAATGCTGAAATACTATCCCCTTCCATCTGTTCTTTCTTCCTGTTCATCCTCTAGTTGTCAGCTCAGTCGCCACTTCCTTAGTAAACTATCCCAATAGCAACTCCTTCAGTAGGAGTAGAAACTCCTTCCACCTTGCTCCCATGACATTTTGCTTGTTTATAATAAAATTATTATATTATTATTATTAAAGGCCTTACTATGTGCCAGATACTTTGCTAAGCAAGCATTCACTCATTTAATCATCACCATTATTATTCCATCTTATAGAGGCCTCTACAAGATTAACTTGTTTAAAGCCAGGCAGTTAGTAAGTGGGGAATTGAAATCCAGATCCTGTAACCCCACAGACATGCTCTTCTTGAGCATTCTGCCTGATACTATAATTAGCATTCATAACTCTGTCTCTCCACCGAAACTGTACACTCCTTGAGGTGTGGGGTTGTGTCTTTGTAGCTCTGCATCCCCAGTCTAGCACTGTGTTTTGTGCATAACAGCTGCTCGAATTCTTTAATGAAATAACAGAAAAGAGGATGCAGAAGTCTGACAACTCTTTTTTCTTACACTACTCCTTTCTCTCCTACCATCCACCTCCCCAGCTTATTAGTACAGATTACAAAAACTGCATACAATCCGTAAAGCAGAAGCTGCAGCCATCTCAGAGCTCTGAGATCCACGTTAGCTGAACTGCCCTGAGAAGTAAAGCAGTAGAAGCACCCCATGATGAGCAGCCGAACACAGGCGCAGCACTTGACAGTCAGCTAGAAATATGACCGCAGTCTGAGCTCCTTTCCACACAACTGGCAACAGTTTTGTCCAAGATGCAAGCATCCCAGCCCTCCAAGCATTACTACTATAATATTTATTGAGCAATAACCATTGCTAGATGCAATTCAGAATGTTGAACTTGACATCATCTTTACTCAGGAGACTGTGAATTTAAATTCTACAGACCTACAGAAATATCTCCCACCCATACATGTATTCAATAAGCAATGCAGCAATATTCCTCCAGTGGGTCAAAGTACCCCTGGATACTGAATGAGACACTCACCGAAGATGCAATCACTTACCCAGGCTGAGACAATAGCATTTAGTGTGCTAGAGTAGTGACGTGTTATACAGACCTTAGTGTCCCATACAAGTTAGTACAGCTTCTAAATGTACTAAATATTCAACTAACATAGTTTATGATGTGAGATCAAAGATGTGGCCAAGACTGGCCCTGGAAAAAAAAAAATGTACAAGAGCTAGAAATATAAATCTCACCTCTCCTAATAGCATCACCTTCTGCTTCCTGGTATGTGCCTTTATTACACTAGGTCCATCCCATTTCTAATTTAACTGATCTCTGCTAAACATTTAACTGGCGATGGGCCAATAAATGCATTACATTTTAAAGTTAAATTTAATTTTGATCAAAGTAATTCATGCACATCCTTTTAAAAGTAAAACATGACAAAAAGTCCTCTAGCCCACCCTTTCCCAGTTCCTACTTCTGTTTCCTTGTGGTAACCACTTTCAGTTCTTTTAGCCATTTCTTTTGGTGTTTACATCAACTTTATAAATAATGTGCTAATACAGTTATTTCTTGATTTTTACATTTTAAACATTATTTGCTTCCTTCTGGAAAAGAAATTACCTGTCAACACATCCTCCACACACACCCCCAAAAAGCATACACATACTTCCCCTCCGCTATCTTCCCAACATAACTACAGCATACTTTTAGGTTAAATCTATAATTGAAGTTTCCATAATTATGAATCTATTAATATTGTTAACAAGCTCAGTCACGTAATATAATTAGAGTTCTTGAACAGCATTTTATTTCCTAAAAGTTTATACTTCCTCTGTTTTATGGGTTGCTTGATTTTCTATATACCTATCGTCAATTCATTCTCAAACTCTCCATTAGAACTGAAAACTCCTCTCAGTGTAGTCAAACACCTCAGGCAATCTGTCAGTTTAATTTGTTTCTTGGAGACCTCCCTATGGACTCCTCTGTCCTTCCACTATAATCTGGACTAATTGTTTTTGAGGCTGCTGGATACCTACCACTGTGGGGCTCCCCTCTGCCATCATCCTGAGAATTCCCTTTGCCTCCCTCCTGTGTTAGACTCATCTTTTTTATTTCATGCCTTCCTCTTTCTTATTTTACTTATTCGCTTTCATGGAGTGTATCCTTCCATGTTTTTTTTTTAAAAAAGGTGCAGGGACACTTATGCTGTTGAGACCTCACATATCTGTTAACACATTTACCCTCATGTTTAGATAGGTATAAAACTTTAGTTTGGTATGCATTTTCTCTCAGAATTTTTATAGCATTTCTCCCCTGTTTTCTAGTTTTTGGATAGAGAAACTGAGGGTCAGTGGTAAAATCAGGCCTCAAGATCACATCTCTCTAATTCTAAGCCCAGGAATATTCACCCCCTATAATACTCAGTTTCTATTTACTAAAGTATGGAGGGATAAAATGGAACTACTTCCAGGTATTTGTAATTAGATAAAGGGCTCATTTGTAGACCTAAAGCTTGAGTCAAAGGAGTAAAGTTATAATGGTAAAACAATCAATGACACATAGTTAATTTGAGAGACAGGATCCCTCAAATCACAGAGCATAACTTCTAATTCTACCCAATGTGTCAAGCTGGTAGCATGCCCTGAAGTTTCTTGGGACTCCAGAAATTAAGTTTTGGAAGACAATACTCCATGGGCCGCTCACATTTCTACACATCTTTTAAGTAGAAGCACTGACTGCCTTTGTTCCCAGCTATTTTTTCCAGGATGTATGTGTAGTGAACAGCCATGGGAGATATAGATAATGTATTGCTCTGGAGCAAAGGGCAGATTTGCTTTCAGCCCTGGAAGTTAGAAATAATGTCTCCTGGAGGAAAAGGCAGACATGCCTACTACCCATTATAAACAATTTGGCTTCCCTAAACTCAGGGTTCCTCACCTATGATACTCCTCATTGCATGTGTGAATATCACCTGATCCTCTTCACATTGCCCAGCAAGAGTCGAGGCTCAAAGAATCGACACAAATGCTCATACTCTGGCTACTGCTAGTGCTATGAGTCATATAAACTGTCCTTGGTTTCTGATCCAGGAATATCATGTCTTCTGCCAGCACCAATGAAACTGGCAGACTAAATTGTTGGCTTCCAAGTAGGATAAAATTCAGACCCTTTTCACTTCCTGAGAGAGAGATATCCAAAAATATACAGGAGAAACATTTGGGGGAATATATGGATTTAAAAGAGTTTCCTATTAAAAAAAGTTCTGGCTTGGGAATATAGAATTCAAACCCAACTATAGTGTAGGAGTCTGGAAATTAAATATACCTGAAATTTGTCTTCAACAAGCTAAATATTTTTGCAGTGCACCTGAAATGCCTATGTGTTTCTTATTAGTATTCAATATTTCTGTGATCAAGCATTCTCTATTTTTGCAGAGCTCGTCACAAAATATTTATTCTCTAAGATATGACCATTTGGGAGGTAGCAGGAAAAAGGGTCCCTTACAATTCACGAAAATCTTTAAGGGCTATTTCAATTATTTCTGTATACCCAAAACACAGTAAAATCTCTGAAATGTCTTAGAAACCCTTAACTTAAGCTAAGCTGTAATACCAGGAAATATCTTCTTGAATACATGGCCTGATCTGCTTTTGATATCATTGGCAACACCACTGAATGCATTAAAGAATGTGAACTCTGACCTTATAAAGTGCTTTATGTTCAGTATTACTGCAAGTTAATCTTCATCATCGCATCAGGTGACGAATACCCAGAATAAAAAATAGTGTCAATAAGAAAATACCTGCTTGCCATCATGCAATATGCAGTTCTGATCCAATGAGAAAGAACAGTTCAGAGCCTAGCGTGTATGAAAGTAAGTCCCTGAAACACTGTAATTCTAAAAAGTTCATTTATTGTGCTGTCACCTCCCAAAGTCATCCTAGTGTAGAGATCGCCTATGAGAACCATAGGAAGGTTCTGTGGTGCATCAAAACAGCATTATGATGAACTTCTGCTAGAGCTGTGGTAAAGGGGGAAGAACACAGATTACAGATTCAGGAGAATGCTATTCAAATTCTGGCTCCACTCTGACCCATCATGAAGCTTTGGGTATATATTTTTTCCTGAGCTCGACTTCCTTATCTGAAAACTGTCTGTGGTTATACCCAACACAACTGTTTTGAGTATCACAAGACAATGTTATGTGTGAACGTCTGGCACATAAAAGCCTCCTAATAAATGAGACCTGGAGCAATGCTAGGCTTTCCAGATTAAAATGATACAGAATCCTCAGACTCTGTCTACTTAAGAGATAATTTTTCCTTATGTTATATAAAGTGTTTTTTTTGTTTGTTTTTTTTTTTTTTTTTTT